>NC_137213.1:4415701-4420701 GCF_949987685.1 Ammodytes marinus
GTTGGGGTTACTTTTTTGTAAACAAAAAAATGAAGCTCTTCCCTGTTACAATTGTCTGCTTGGTCCATCCTCTTCCACAGCATTGCAAGCATAGCCATTGTAGATGTTGATAGCATTTTCCTAAGAGTTTAGATAAAAATCCAATGACAAGTGTTTTTTCAATGTCTCTCAAGTCACATCCAAGTATTTGTAATTTCTGAGATGTAATTGACAATTTTTTGTTGGCTTCTTTCTATATATTTTCAGTTTTCGTCCCAAGGAAAAGCCTGTTTTGTTGCTCGTTGGTCTAGGGGTATGATTCTCGCTTAGGGTGCGAGAGGTCCCGGGTTCAAATCCCGGACGAGCCCTCATTCTATTTGAATACATCTGTTCATATTGTGACGTCCAAGTCTGCTGTCAAACAGTGCTGTGTTTGTGGGGCAAACCAATGGAAGTATGTGCCCACTCATAGAATCAACGATGAGCATCATAACCATGTACATTTTTGTCAGCTTCTGAGATGCAATTGACAATTTTTTCTTGGCTTAATTCTAGAATTTTTCCGTTTTTGTCCAAAGGAAAAGCCTGCTTTGTGGCTCGTTGGTCTAGGGGTATGATTCTCGCTTTGGGTGCGAGAGGTCCCGGGTTCAAATCCCGGACGAGCCCTCAGTCTATTTGAATATATCTGTTCATATTGTGACGTCCAAGTCTGCTGTCAAACAGTGCTGTGGTTGTGAGGCAAACCCATGAAAGTTTGTACCCACTCATAGAATCAACGACGGGCAACATAACCATGTACATGTTTGTCAGCTTCTGAGATAAAATTGACAATTTTTTCTTGGCTTAATTCTAGAATTTTTCCGTTTTTGTCCAAAGGAAAAGCCTGTTTTGTGGCTCGTTGGTCTAGGGGTATGATTCTCGCTTCGGGTGCGAGAGGTCCCGGGTTCAAATCCCGGACTAGCCCTGTATCATTTGAATTACATCCTGCATTTATCAAGGCGAATTCAAGCTCTGCGACAGTTAATAGGTTTACTGCTAACCATTGATTTCACTGCAAGGATTTGACACATTTAAGGAATCAAGATCATCGAACTTGGTTCATATGATTAGCAACAGTATTTAGGTGGTTGTGCTACCAGTCCACAATTTGTACTAGAAAGTGAACATCCTTGGTCACAGACAATGATTACCTGGTGTTTCCTTCTCGAGCGTTGGGGTTACTTTTTTATAAACAAATAAATGAAGCTCTTCCCCGTTACAATTGTCTGCTTGGTCCATCCTCTTCAACAGTATTGCAAGCATAGCCATTGTAGATGTTGATAGCATTTTCCTAAGAGTTTAGATAAAAATCCAATGACAAGTGTTTTTTCAATGTCTCTCAAGTCACATCCAAGTATTTGTAATTTCTGAGATGTAATTGACAATTTTTTGTTGGCTTCTTTCTATATATTTTCAGTTTTCGTCCAAAGAAACAGTGCTGTGTTTGTGGGGCAAACCAATGGAAGTTTTTGCCCACTCATAGGATCAACGACGAGCATCATAACCATGTACATTTTTGTCAGCTTCTGAGATGCAATTGACAATTTTTTCTTGGCTTAATTCTAGAATTTTTCCGTTTTTGTCCAAAGGAAAAGCTTGTTTTGTGGCTCGTTGGTCTAGGGGTATGATTCTCGCTTTGGGTGCGAGAGGTCCCGGGTTCAAATCCCGGACGAGCCCTCAGTCTATTTGAATATATCTGTTCATATTGTGACGTCCAAGTCTGCTGTCAAACAGTGCTGTGTTTGTGGGGCAAACCAATGGAAGTTTTTGCCCACTCATAGGATCAACGACGAGCATCATAACCATGTACATTTTTGTCAGCTTCTGAGATGCAATTGACAATTTTTTCTTGGCTTAATTCTAGAATTTTTCCGTTTTTGTCCAAAGGAAAAGCCTGTTTTGTGGCTCGTTGGTCTAGGGGTATGATTCTCGCTTTGGGTGCGAGAGATCCCGGGTTCAAATCCCGGATGAGCCCTCAGTCTATTTGAATATATCTGTTCATATTGTGACGTCCAAGTCTGCTGTCAAACAGTGTTGTGGTTGTGAGGCAAACCCATGAAAGTTTGTACCCACTCATAGAATCAACGACGGGCAACATAACCATGTACATGTTTGTCAGCTTCTGAGATAAAATTGACAATTTTTTCTTGGCTTAATTCTAGAATTTTTCCGTTTTTGTCCAAAGGAAAAGCCTGTTTTGTGGCTCGTTGGTCTAGGGGTATGATTCTCGCTTCGGGTGCGAGAGGTCCCGGGTTCAAATCCCGGACGAGCCCTGTATCATTTGAATTACATTCTGCATTTATCAAGGCGAATTCAAGCTCTGCGACAGTTAATAGGTTTACTGCTAACAATTGATTTCACTGCAAGGATTTGACACATTTAAGGAATCAAGATCATCGAACTTGGTTCATATGATTAGCAACAGTATTTAGGTGGTTGTGCTACCAGTCCACAATTTGTACTAGAAAGTGAACATCCTTGGTCACAGACAATGATTACCTGGTGTTTCCTTCTCGAGCGTTGGGGTTACTTTTTTGTAAACAAAAAAATGAAGCTCTTCCCCGTTACAATTGTCTGCTTGGTCCATCCTCTTCAACAGTATTGCAAGCATAGCCATTGTAGATGTTGATAGCATTTTCCTAAGAGTTTAGATAAAAATCCAATGACAAGTGTTTTTTCAATGTCTCTCAAGTCACATCCAAGTATTTGTAATTTCTGAGATGCAATTGACAATTTTTTGTTGGCTTCTTTCTATATATTTTCAGTTTTCGTCCAAAGGAAAAGCCTGTTTTGTGGCTCGTTGGTCTAGGGGTATGATTCTCGCTTAGGGTGCGAGAGGTCCCGGGTTAAAATCCCGGACGAGCCCTCACTCTCTTTGAATATATCTGTTCATATTGTGACGTCCAAGTCTGCTGTCAAACAGTGCTGTGGTTGTGAGGCAAACCCATGGAAGTTTGTGCCCACTCATAGAATCAACGACGAGCATCATAACCATGTACATTTTTGTCAGCTTCTGAGATGCAATTGACAATTTTTTCTTGGCTTAATTCTAGAATTTTTCCGTTTTTGTCCAAAGGAAAAGCTTGTTTTGTGGCTCGTTGGTCTAGGGGTATGATTCTCGCTTTGGGTGCGAGAGGTCCCGGGTTCAAATCCCAGACGAGCCCTCAGTCTATTTGAATATATCTGTTCATATTGTGACGTCCAAGTCTGCTGTCAAACAGTGCTGTGTTTGTGGGGCAAACCAATGGAAGTTTGTGCCCACTCATAGGATCAACGACGAGCATCATAACCATGTACATTTTTGTCAGCTTCTGAGATGCAATTGACAATTTTTTCTTGGCTTAATTCTAGAATTTTTCCGTTTTTGTCCAAAGGAAAAGCCTGTTTTGTGGCTCGTTGGTCTAGGGGTATGATTCTCGCTTTGGGTGCGAGAGGTCCCGGGTTCAAATCCCGGACGAGCCCTCAGTCTATTTGAATATATCTGTTCATATTGTGACGTCCAAGTCTGCTGTCAAACAGTGCTGTGGTTGTGAGGCAAACCCATGAATGTTTGTACCCACTCATAGAATCAACGACGAGCAACATAACCATGTACTTTTTTGTCAGCTTCTGAGATAAAATTGACAATTTTTTCTTGGCTTAATTCTAGAATTTTTCAGTTTTCGTCCAAAGGAAAAGCCTGTTTTGTGGCTCGTTGGTCTAGGGGTATGATTCTCGCTTAGGGTGCGAGAGGTCCCGGGTTCAAATCCCGGACGAGCCCTCACTCTCTTTGAATATATCTGTTCATATTGTGACGTCCAAGTCTGCTGTCAAACAGTGCTGTGGTTGTGAGGCAAACCCATGGAAGTTTGTGCCCACTCATAGAATCAACGACGAGCATCATAACCATGTACATTTTTGTCAGCTTCTGAGATGCAATTGACAATTTTTTCTTGGCTTAATTCTAGAATTTTTCCGTTTTTGTCCAAAGGAAAAGCTTGTTTTGTGGCTCGTTGGTCTAGGGGTATGATTCTCGCTTTGGGTGCGAGAGGTCCCGGGTTCAAATCCCAGACGAGCCCTCAGTCTATTTGAATATATCTGTTCATATTGTGACGTCCAAGTCTGCTGTCAAACAGTGCTGTGTTTGTGGGGCAAACCAATGGAAGTTTGTGCCCACTCATAGGATCAACGACGAGCATCATAACCATGTACATTTTTGTCAGCTTCTGAGATGCAATTGACAATTTTTTCTTGGCTTAATTCTAGAATTTTTCCGTTTTTGTCCAAAGGAAAAGCCTGTTTTGTGGCTCGTTGGTCTAGGGGTATGATTCTCGCTTTGGGTGCGAGAGGTCCCGGGTTCAAATCCCGGACGAGCCCTCAGTCTATTTGAATATATCTGTTCATATTGTGACGTCCAAGTCTGCTGTCAAACAGTGCTGTGGTTGTGAGGCAAACCCATGAATGTTTGTACCCACTCATAGAATCAACGACGAGCAACATAACCATGTACTTTTTTGTCAGCTTCTGAGATAAAATTGACAATTTTTTCTTGGCTTAATTCTAGAATTTTTCAGTTTTCGTCCAAAGGAAAAGCCTGTTTTGTGGCTCGTTGGTCTAGGGGTATGATTCTCGCTTAGGGTGCGAGAGGTCCCGGGTTCAAATCCCGGACGAGCCCTCATTCTATTTGAATATATCTGTTCATATTGTGACGTCCAAGTCTGCTGTCAAACAGTGCTGTGTTTGTGGGGCAAACCAATGGAAGTATGTGCCCACTCATAGAATCAACGACGAGCATCATAACCATGTACATTTTTGTCAGCTTCTGAGATGCAATTGACAATTTTTTCTTGGCTTAATTCTAGAATTTTTCCGTTTTTGTCCAAAGGAAAAGCCTGCTTTGTGGCTCGTTGGTCTAGGGGTATGATTCTCGCTTTGGGTGCGAGAGGTCCCGGGTTCAAATCCCGGACGAGCCCTCAGTCTATTTGAATATATCTGTTCATATT
>NC_137213.1:4423201-4450701 GCF_949987685.1 Ammodytes marinus
CGAGCTCTCACTCCCTTTGAATATATCTGTTCATATTGTGACGTCCAAGTCTGCTGTCAAACATTGCTGTGGTTGTGAGGCAAACCCATGGAAGTTTGTGCCCACTCATAGAATCAACGACGAGCATCATAACCATGTACATTTTTGTCAGCTTCTGAGATGCAATTGACAATTTTTTCTTGGCTTAATTCTAGAATTTTTCCGTTTTTGTCCAAAGGAAAAGCTTGTTTTGTGGCTCGTTGGTCAAGGGGTATGATTCTCGCTTTGGGTGCGAGAGGTCCCGGGTTCAAATCCCAGACGAGCCCTCAGTCTATTTGAATATATCTGTTCATATTGTGACGTCCAAGTCTGCTGTCAAACAGTGCTGTGTTTGTGGGGCAAACCAATGGAAGTTTGTGCCCACTCATAGGATCAACGACGAGCATCATAACCATGTACATTTTTGTCAGCTTCTGAGATGCAATTGACAATTTTTTCTTGGCTTAATTCTAGAATTTTTCCGTTTTTGTCCAAAGGAAAAGCCTGTTTTGTGGCTCGTTGGTCTAGGGGTATGATTCTCGCTTTGGGTGCGAGAGGTCCCGGGTTCAAATCCCGGACGAGCCCTCAGTCTATTTGAATATATCTGTTCATATTGTGACGTCCAAGTCTGCTGTCAAACAGTGCTGTGGTTGTGAGGCAAACCCATGAATGTTTGTACCCACTCATAGAATCAACGACGAGCAACATAACCATGTACTTTTTTGTCAGCTTCTGAGATAAAATTGACAATTTTTTCTTGGCTTAATTCTAGAATTTTTCAGTTTTTGTCCAAAGGAAAAGCCTGTTTTGTGGCTCGTTGGTCTAGGGATATGATTCTCGCTTAGGGTGCGAGAGGTCCCGGGTTCAAATCCCGGACGAGCCCTCTTTCTATTTGAATATATCTGTTCATATTGTGACGTCCAAGTCTGCCGTCAAACAGTGCTGTGTTTGTGGGGTAAACCAATGGAAGTTTGTGCCCACTCATAGAATCAACGACAAGCATCATAACCATGTACATTTTTTTCAGCTTCTGAGATGCAATTGACAATTTTTTCTTGGCTTAATTCTAGAATTTTTCCGTTTTTGTCCAAAGGAAAAGCCTGTTTTGTGGCTCGTTGGTCTAGGGCAGGGGTATTCAACTAAAATTCAAATAGGTCCAGTTAGAGAAAATGTCCTCAAGCAAAGGTCCGGAACATCATAATGTCTAACTTGCGTTATGATTCAGTGTGATATATAGTGAAGTAGCCTAGTAGTTGTATCAACGTCTGCATGTAATTAACAACTGACTGTCAGATCAATATAGAAAGAACAATTCAAAAACATTTCAACAATATTTATTCTCACTTTTAAATAATTATAGATATATAATGCTGAAGATATATGTATTATTTAAGTGACTCAACTGAAACTAATCTCTTCATAGAGAAGGGCTGCATTTAAAAATAAAATGGTGAAAATAAATATAATAATAATCTTAAAATAAAGATAAAATATATAATTCATTTTTGAAAAATTAAATAATTTTGAGAAATATTTTCAATGTATAATTTCTAAACTTCACTATACCTACTATGTTTGTTTAACATAGTAATCTCCCACTTTGTCTAATACTGGATTTTTATTTTGCAATTTTGAAAAGCTCTGAAAAAGTGACATGTCAGAAACTAAACCCCTGTAGGGGGGTCTGGGGGTTTCCCCCCCAGTAATTTTTTTTTGTGTTTTTAGAATGTAATCGGAGCATTCTGGTGCATTCTGGGGAAAATAATAAAAGAAAAGGTCAACATTTAATATAGTTAAGATGAATAGAAAAATTAACAAAACAACATAACTTGCTAGCAGCCAGATAACTGGACTGAGGGACGGATGACCACTAGCTTTCGCTAATGTTAGTGGGGGCTACTGCCAAATATCTTGCTAAAAAATTAACCTGTATTTATAAATTCTGCCATTACTAAGAATATGTAAAACTTAAAATGTAGATAATTGAAACTACATACAAAAAAAATTTAAAAATAATGTTTTTCCTGTTGCTGTTGTGGGCAGTAGATGCAGTGCTGCTGGCGATTGGTGATTATGTCAATCTTATGTCTGTGTCATTCACACATAGGTCTACATCAGGGTAATAGAGAGTCCACATGATTGCACCTTGATCGGTTTTCACCAGTCTTACAAAAGGGGAAAAAACCATAGATAGTAAATAATAGGAAAAAACTCAGCTGTTGATCGCTCGTTAACTCGCTCGCGACACACAGAGCCGGTGAGCGAGCGGGCGAGCGAGAGAGAAAGCTGTCTCTCACTCTCCTCCCGCTGTCTTTCTCACTCTAATCTGACTTATTTCGCTGAAATTCTCGTAATTCTTGCACTTCTCTCTGTCATCTCTCACATGATAGCTCACTGTCTCTTTGTCTGTGAGCCAGCCTGAGCCGGGAATGCACAGATTCGATTGGCTGCCTGAGTAGCAGGAGGCGGGATGGCTTAACTCGAAAGCATTTCCTGATTCGCTAAACCAGTACCGTAAAGTCTAAAAAAGCTGCGCCGGTCAAAATAGAAGCGCCCCGTCAAAATTTTAAATACTTAAATAATGTATTGACTACAGGTCCGGGTCTGTATAGGACGGCGTATGCTGTCAAACAGTGCTGTGTTTGTGGGGCAAACCAATGGAAGTATGTGCCCACTCATAGAATCAACGACGAGCATCATAACCATGTACATTTTTGTCAGCTTCTGAGATGCAATTGACAATTTTTTCTTGGCTTAATTCTAGAATTTTTCCGTTTTTGTCCAAAGGAAAAGCCTGCTTTGTGGCTCGTTGGTCTAGGGGTATGATTCTCGCTTTGGGTGAGAGAGGTCCCGGGTTCAAATCCCGGACGAGCCCTCAGTCTATTTGAATATATCTGTTCATATTGTGACGTCCAAGTCTGCTGTCAAACAGTGCTGTGTTTGTGGGGCAAACCAATGGAAGTTTTTGCCCACTCATAGGATCAACGACGAGCATCATAACCATGTACATTTTTGTCAGCTTCTGAGATGCAATTGACAATTTTTTCTTGGCTTAATTCTAGAATTTTTCCGTTTTTGTCCAAAGGAAAAGCCTGTTTTGTGGCTCGTTGGTCTAGGGGTATGATTCTCGCTTTGGGTGCGAGAGGTCCCGGGTTCAAATCCCGGACGAGCCCTCAGTCTATTTGAATATATCTGTTCATATTGTGACGTCCAAGTCTGCTGTCAAACAGTGTTGTGGTTGTGAGGCAAACCCATGAAAGTTTGTACCCACTCATAGAATCAACGACGGGCAACATAACCATGTACATGTTTGTCAGCTTCTGAGATAAAATTGACAATTTTTTCTTGGCTTAATTCTAGAATTTTTCCGTTTTTGTCCAAAGGAAAAGCCTGTTTTGTGGCTCGTTGGTCTAGGGGTATGATTCTCGCTTCGGGTGCGAGAGGTCCCGGGTTCAAATCCCGGACGAGCCCTGTATCATTTGAATTACATCCTGCATTTATCAAGGCGAATTCAAGCTCTGCGACAGTTAATAGGTTTACTGCTAACAATTGATTTCACTGCAAGGATTTGACACATTTAAGGAATCAAGATCATCGAACTTGGTTCATATGATTAGCAACAGTATTTAGGTGGTTGTGCTACCAGTCCACAATTTGTACTAGAAAGTGAACATCCTTGGTCACAGACAATGATTACCTGGTGTTTCCTTCTCGAGCGTTGGGGTTACTTTTTTGTAAACAAAAAAATGAAGCTCTTCCCCGTTACAATTGTCTGCTTGGTCCATCCTCTTCAACAGTATTGCAAGCATAGCCATTGTAGATGTTGATAGCATTTTCCTAAGAGTTTAGATAAAAATCCAATGACAAGTGTTTTTTCAATGTCTCTCAAGTCACATCCAAGTATTTGTAATTTCTGAGATGCAATTGACAATTTTTTGTTGGCTTCTTTCTATATATTTTCAGTTTTCGTCCAAAGGAAAAGCCTGTTTTGTGGCTCGTTGGTCTAGGGGTATGATTCTCGCTTAGGGTGCGAGAGGTCCCGGGTTCAAATCCCGGACGAGCCCTCACTCCCTTTGAATATATCTGTTCATATTGTGACGTCCAAGTCTGCTGTCAAACATTGCTGTGGTTGTGAGGCAAACCCATGGAAGTTTGTGCCCACTCATAGAATCAACGACGAGCATCATAACCATGTACATTTTTGTCAGCTTCTGAGATGCAATTGACAATTTTTTCTTGGCTTAATTCTAGAATTTTTCCGTTTTTGTCCAAAGGAAAAGCTTGTTTTGTGGCTCGTTGGTCTAGGGGTGTGATTCTCGCTTTGGGTGCGAGAGGTCCCGGGTTCAAATCCCAGACGAGCCCTCAGTCTATTTGAATATATCTGTTCATATTGTTACGTCCAAGTCTGCTGTCAAACAGTGCTGTGTTTGTGGGGCAAACCAATGGAAGTTTGTGCCCACTCATAGGATCAACGACGAGCATCATAACCATGTACATTTTTGTCAGCTTCTGAGATGCAATTGACAATTTTTTCTTGGCTTAATTCTAGAATTTTTCCGTTTTTGTCCAAAGGAAAAGCCTGTTTTGTGGCTCGTTGGTCTAGGGGTATGATTCTCGCTTTGGGTGCGAGAGGTCCCGGGTTCAAATCCCGGACGAGCCCTCAGTCTATTTGAATATATCTGTTCATATTGTGACGTCCAAGTCTGCTGTCAAACAGTGCTGTGGTTGTGAGGCAAACCCATGAATGTTTGTACCCACTCATAGAATCAACGACGAGCAACATAACCATGTACTTTTTTGTCAGCTTCTGAGATAAAATTGACAATTTTTTCTTGGCTTAATTCTAGAATTTTTCAGTTTTTGTCCAAAGGAAAAGCCTGTTTTGTGGCTCGTTGGTCTAGGGATATGATTCTCGCTTAGGGTGCGAGAGGTCCCGGGTTCAAATCCCGGACGAGCCCTCTTTCTATTTGAATATATCTGTTCATATTGTGACGTCCAAGTCTGCCGTCAAACAGTGCTGTGTTTGTGGGGTAAACCAATGGAAGTTTGTGCCCACTCATAGAATCAACGACAAGCATCATAACCATGTACATTTTTTTCAGCTTCTGAGATGCAATTGACAATTTTTTCTTGGCTTAATTCTAGAATTTTTCCGTTTTTGTCCAAAGGAAAAGCCTGTTTTGTGGCTCGTTGGTCTAGGGCAGGGGTATTCAACTAAAATTCAAATAGGTCCAGTTAGAGAAAATGTCCTCAAGCAAAGGTCCGGAACATCATAATGTCTAACTTGCGTTATGATTCAGTGTGATATATAGTGAAGTAGCCTAGTAGTTGTATCAACGTCTGCATGTAATTAACAACTGACTGTCAGATCAATATAGAAAGAACAATTCAAAAACATTTCAACAATATTTATTCTCACTTTTAAATAATTATAGATATATAATGCTGAAGATATATGTATTATTTAAGTGACTCAACTGAAACTAATCTCTTCATAGAGAAGGGCTGCATTTAAAAATAAAATGGTGAAAATAAATATAATAATAATCTTAAAATAAAGATAAAATATATAATTCATTTTTGAAAAATTAAATAATTTTGAGAAATATTTTCAATGTATAATTTCTAAACTTCACTATACCTACTATGTTTGTTTAACATAGTAATCTCCCACTTTGTCTAATACTGGATTTTTATTTTGCAATTTTGAAAAGCTCTGAAAAAGTGACATGTCAGAAACTAAACCCCTGTAGGGGGGTCTGGGGGTTTCCCCCCCAGTAATTTTTTTTTGTGTTTTTAGAATGTAATCGGAGCATTCTGGTGCATTCTGGGGAAAATAATAAAAGAAAAGGTCAACATTTAATATAGTTAAGATGAATAGAAAAATTAACAAAACAACATAACTTGCTAGCAGCCAGATAACTGGACTGAGGGACGGATGACCACTAGCTTTCGCTAATGTTAGTGGGGGCTACTGCCAAATATCTTGCTAAAAAATTAACCTGTATTTATAAATTCTGCCATTACTAAGAATATGTAAAACTTAAAATGTAGATAATTGAAACTACATACAAAAAAAATTTAAAAATAATGTTTTTCCTGTTGCTGTTGTGGGCAGTAGATGCAGTGCTGCTGGCGATTGGTGATTATGTCAATCTTATGTCTGTGTCATTCACACATAGGTCTACATCAGGGTAATAGAGAGTCCACATGATTGCACCTTGATCGGTTTTCACCAGTCTTACAAAAGGGGAAAAAACCATAGATAGTAAATAATAGGAAAAAACTCAGCTGTTGATCGCTCGTTAACTCGCTCGCGACACACAGAGCCGGTGAGCGAGCGGGCGAGCGAGAGAGAAAGCTGTCTCTCACTCTCCTCCCGCTGTCTTTCTCACTCTAATCTGACTTATTTCGCTGAAATTCTCGTAATTCTTGCACTTCTCTCTGTCATCTCTCACATGATAGCTCACTGTCTCTTTGTCTGTGAGCCAGCCTGAGCCGGGAATGCACAGATTCGATTGGCTGCCTGAGTAGCAGGAGGCGGGATGGCTTAACTCGAAAGCATTTCCTGATTCGCTAAACCAGTACCGTAAAGTCTAGAAAAGCTGCGCCGGTCAAAATAGAAGCGCCCCGTCAAAATTTTAAATACTTAAATAATGTATTGACTACAGGTCCGGGTCTGTATAGGACGGCGTCTGCTGTCAAACAGTGCTGTGTTTGTGGGGCAAACCAATGGAAGTATGTGCCCACTCATAGAATCAACGACGAGCATCATAACCATGTACATTTTTGTCAGCTTCTGAGATGCAATTGACAATTTTTTCTTGGCTTAATTCTAGAATTTTTCCGTTTTTGTCCAAAGGAAAAGCCTGCTTTGTGGCTCGTTGGTCTAGGGGTATGATTCTCGCTTTGGGTGAGAGAGGTCCCGGGTTCAAATCCCGGACGAGCCCTCAGTCTATTTGAATATATCTGTTCATATTGTGACGTCCAAGTCTGCTGTCAAACAGTGCTGTGTTTGTGGGGCAAACCAATGGAAGTTTTTGCCCACTCATAGGATCAACGACGAGCATCATAACCATGTACATTTTTGTCAGCTTCTGAGATGCAATTGACAATTTTTTCTTGGCTTAATTCTAGAATTTTTCCGTTTTTGTCCAAAGGAAAAGCCTGTTTTGTGGCTCGTTGGTCTAGGGGTATGATTCTCGCTTTGGGTGCGAGAGGTCCCGGGTTCAAATCCCGGACGAGCCCTCAGTCTATTTGAATATATCTGTTCATATTGTGACGTCCAAGTCTGCTGTCAAACAGTGCTGTGTTTGTGGGGCAAACCAATGGAAGTTTTTGCCCACTCATAGGATCAACGACGAGCATCATAACCATGTACATTTTTGTCAGCTTCTGAGATGCAATTGACAATTTTTTCTTGGCTTAATTCTAGAATTTTTCCGTTTTTGTCCAAAGGAAAAGCCTGTTTTGTGGCTCGTTGGTCTAGGGGTATGATTCTCGCTTTGGGTGCGAGAGGTCCCGGGTTCAAATCCCGGACGAGCCCTCAGTCTATTTGAATATATCTGTTCATATTGTGACGTCCAAGTCTGCTGTCAAACAGTGTTGTGGTTGTGAGGCAAACCCATGAAAGTTTGTACCCACTCATAGAATCAACGACGGGCAACATAACCATGTACATGTTTGTCAGCTTCTGAGATAAAATTGACAATTTTTTCTTGGCTTAATTCTAGAATTTTTCCGTTTTTGTCCAAAGGAAAAGCCTGTTTTGTGGCTCGTTGGTCTAGGGGTATGATTCTCGCTTCGGGTGCGAGAGGTCCCGGGTTCAAATCCCGGACGAGCCCTGTATCATTTGAATTACATCCTGCATTTATCAAGGCGAATTCAAGCTCTGCGACAGTTAATAGGTTTACTGCTAACAATTGATTTCACTGCAAGGATTTGACACATTTAAGGAATCAAGATCATCGAACTTGGTTCATATGATTAGCAACAGTATTTAGGTGGTTGTGCTACCAGTCCACAATTTGTACTAGAAAGTGAACATCCTTGGTCACAGACAATGATTACCTGGTGTTTCCTTCTCGAGCGTTGGGGTTACTTTTTTGTAAACAAAAAAATGAAGCTCTTCCCCGTTACAATTGTCTGCTTGGTCCATCCTCTTCAACAGTATTGCAAGCATAGCCATTGTAGATGTTGATAGCATTTTCCTAAGAGTTTAGATAAAAATCCAATGACAAGTGTTTTTTCAATGTCTCTCAAGTCACATCCAAGTATTTGTAATTTCTGAGATGCAATTGACAATTTTTTGTTGGCTTCTTTCTATATATTTTCAGTTTTCGTCCAAAGGAAAAGCCTGTTTTGTGGCTCGTTGGTCTAGGGGTATGATTCTCGCTTAGGGTGCGAGAGGTCCCGGGTTAAAATCCCGGACGAGCCCTCACTCTCTTTGAATATATCTGTTCATATTGTGACGTCCAAGTCTGCTGTCAAACAGTGCTGTGGTTGTGAGGCAAACCCATGGAAGTTTGTGCCCACTCATAGAATCAACGACGAGCATCATAACCATGTACATTTTTGTCAGCTTCTGAGATGCAATTGACAATTTTTTCTTGGCTTAATTCTAGAATTTTTCCGTTTTTGTCCAAAGGAAAAGCTTGTTTTGTGGCTCGTTGGTCTAGGGGTATGATTCTCGCTTTGGGTGCGAGAGGTCCCGGGTTCAAATCCCAGACGAGCCCTCAGTCTATTTGAATATATCTGTTCATATTGTGACGTCCAAGTCTGCTGTCAAACAGTGCTGTGTTTGTGGGGCAAACCAATGGAAGTTTGTGCCCACTCATAGGATCAACGACGAGCATCATAACCATGTACATTTTTGTCAGCTTCTGAGATGCAATTGACAAATTTTTCTTGGCTTAATTCTAGAATTTTTCCGTTTTTGTCCAAAGGAAAAGCCTGTTTTGTGGCTCGTTGGTCTAGGGGTATGATTCTCGCTTTGGGTGCGAGAGGTCCCGGGTTCAAATCCCGGACGAGCCCTCAGTCTATTTGAATATATCTGTTCATATTGTGACGTCCAAGTCTGCTGTCAAACAGTGCTGTGGTTGTGAGGCAAACCCATGAATGTTTGTACCCACTCATAGAATCAACGACGAGCAACATAACCATGTACTTTTTTGTCAGCTTCTGAGATAAAATTGACAATTTTTTCTTGGCTTAATTCTAGAATTTTTCAGTTTTCGTCCAAAGGAAAAGCCTGTTTTGTGGCTCGTTGGTCTAGGGCATACATGTCAGAGTCAAGGCCCGCGGGCCACATCCGGCCCGCGAGAAGGTTTTTTACGGCCCCTGGGATGATCTTGATTTATTATTAGAACCGGCCCGCAGACCGCAGCAAGCCGGCAGCCCGCAGATCTTTTACACGCACCAATACTACATTTCCCACAATGCAACGGTGACGCACCGAGCAGTAGGCTGCTTCATTTCAATATTTATTGGCACAGCAGTCGTCAGCATCACAGTAAAATTAACTTTCAGATACCCATCAAAAATGGCAAAACGGAAGGTGGACACTGAGAACCGGGGGTTTCAAACAAGGTGGGAGTCGGAGTATATGTTCACGGAGGTAGCTGGAAAACCTGTGTGTCTTCTGTGTGGAGAAAGTGTGGCGGTACTGAAAGAGTATAATCTGAGACGACATTATGAAACGAAACACGCGGACAAAAACAAGAATATGGACATGGAACAAAGGCTACAAAAGGCAGAGGAATTAAAACGAGGCCTCAAATCTCGACAGGCTCTGTTCAAAAAAGCCAAATCACAAGGCCAGGCTGCTGTCAAGGCCAGTTTTATTTTGGCAGAAGAGATCGCTAAATCAGCCCGGCCATTTACGGAGGGGGATTTCATCAAAAACTGCATGATTAAAGTTTGTGACGAAGTTTGCCCAGAAAAAAGGCAACTCTTTTTAAATGTGAGTCTGAGCAGAAACACCATTGCCGAGAGAGTAGACCAGTTGTCCATCAATCTAAAAGAGCAGCTTGTGAAAAAGGGAAAAGATTTCATTGCATATTCCTTGGCTGTGGATGAGAGCACCGACATTTCTGACATTGCCCAGTTGTCAATTTTCATCCGCGGAGTGGACTCCAGCCTAAGCGTGACAGAGGAGTTTTTGGCTTTACGTCCTATGCATGACACAACTAAGGGGCAAGATTTGTATGAAGAGGTGTCAAGATGTGTAAATGAGATGGAGCTGCCTTGGGAAAAACTCGTGGGTTTGACAACCGACGGAGCACCTGCGATGTGTGGACACAGGAGCGGACTGGTGGCGAAGATACGGGAAAAGATGCAAGAGGAAAACGCGACAGGTGAGCTGACAGCTTATCATTGTATCATACACCAGGAAGCGTTGTGCGGTAAAGCCTTGAAAATGGAGCATGTAATGAGCATCATCACGCGCACAGTTAACTTTATCAGAGCCAAAGGTTTGAATCACCGCCAGTTCAAGGCATTTCTGACGGAGTTAGAAACGGAGCATGGTGATTTGCCTTATCACACAGAGGTGCGATGGCTAAGCCAGGGAAAGGTGCTTCAAAGATGTTTCGAGCTTCGTGAGGAGATTTGTCTGTTCTTGGACAGCAAAGGGAAAGACACAACACAACTCCGAGACGAAATGTTTCTGTGTGAAATGGCTTTTCTGTGTGACATTACGAGTCATCTGAATGCAATGAACTTGCAGCTGCAGGGTCGGGATCATGTCATCTCTGATATGTACAGTACAGTGAAGGCATTTAAAACCAAACTGACTCTGTGGGAGACGCAGATGCGGAAAGAAAATTTGAGCCACTTTCCCAGCTGCCAGACCATGAAAGAGAAGCTCTCTACCAGTGCGTTCCCGAGCGCACAGTTGGCTGATAAAATAGGTATGCTTGCCGCTGACTTTCGACGCCGATTTGCTGACTTTGAAGCACAAAAAAGCAGGTTGGAACTGCTCGGTAACCCATTTGCTGTTGACGTGGAAAGCTCACCACCAAACCTCCAAATGGAGTTGATTGACCTCCAATGCAATGATGCACTGAGGGCAAAATATGCGGCAGTGGGTGCTGCGGAGTTCGCCCGTTTCCTCCCCGACACAATGCCCCAGCTGCGCATCCAGGCTGCTCA
This sequence comes from Ammodytes marinus, assembly GCF_949987685.1. Lineage (NCBI taxonomy): Eukaryota > Metazoa > Chordata > Actinopteri > Uranoscopiformes > Ammodytidae > Ammodytes > Ammodytes marinus. The sequence goes on from NC_137213.1 coordinate 4,434,371, forward strand.
AACGTTGTCTATGTTTGGCAGCACATACCTGTGTGAACAACTGTTTTCTTTGATGAACCTGAACAAAACATCACACAGAAGTCGACTTACTTCTGAACACCTCCACTCAATTCTGAGGATTTCCTCAGCTCAGAGCCTTACCCCGAACATTGATGAACTTGTGGAAAAGATGGGACACCACCAAGTATCACCCTCAACCTCAAACAAGTGAACATTACTCAACTCAACTCAACTCAACTTTATTTATAAAGCCCTTTAAAACAACCACAGCCGAAACAAAGTGCTGTACATAATGCAGATAAAACAATTTAAAAACAAAACAACAATTTAAAATTCAGAAAAAACAATTTAAACAAATAAAACTAATAAGCACAATGAATAAAATACACCATAGGACACTAAAACAAAATTAAGGTCTCATGCTGGGTTGAAAGCCAAGGAGTAAAAATGGGTTTTAAGACGTGTTTTAAAAATGGGCAGTGAGGGGGCCTGTCTAATATGGAGGGGGAGCTCGTTCCACAATTTAGGAGCGGCAACTGAGAAAGCTCTGTCCCCTCTGAGCTTTCGTTTAGACCTCGGTACCTCCAGAAGCAGCAGATCAGCTGATCGGAGGCACCGTGCAGGGGCATAGGGGTGAAGAAGCTCAGAGAGGCAATCACATATTTAGAGTTTTTACTCAGTTCAAGTTTAAAAGTTAAAGTTTAATATTTGTTTTCACTGCATGTTACTTCTCCTTAAACAAAGTGTTGTTTTTGATTAATAGATTTTTGCACTTTATTTTATTGTATTTCAATCCAATTATATTTTAAAAATATTTCAGTTGAGTGGATGATAGAAAATTGCTATTATTGTTTTTTTCTTTGAAGTAAATTTAGCCCACTTTTGCTAAAATAGAAAATATAGGCTACTGATGATGCCTTGAATACCGGTTTCTTTCATTTAATGTTCATGTTATGGGGATTTTTATATAAAGGAAATTTGTCTTTTGTGTCTGTTGAAAATTAAAGATTACTGACAGAGCCATAAGAAAATATTGCTTTATTTATCTGATCATATTGGAATATATTTGTTAGGTTTTCAGTAGGTTCAATTAGGTTCACTAGACTATATGCGTCATTTAAAAAATTTTCAATGAACATTCGAACAGTCCGGCCCTCGGCTTGTAGCTACATTTTTTATTTGGCCCTCCGTCCATTTGACTTTGACACCCCTGGTCTAGGGGTATGATTCTCGCTTAGGGTGCGAGAGGTCCCGGGTTCAAATCCCGGACGAGCCCTCTTTCTATTTGAATATATCTGTTCATATTGTGACGTCCAAGTCTGCCGTCAAACAGTGCTGTGTTTGTGGGGTAAACCAATGGAAGTTTGTGCCCACTCGTAGAATCAACGACGAGCATCATAACCATGTACATTTTTTTCAGCTTCTGAGATGCAATTGACAATTTTTTCTTGGCTTAATTCTAGAATTTTTCCGTTTTTGTCCAAAGGAAAAGCCTGTTTTGTGGCTCGTTGGTCTAGGGGTATTGAATTGAATTGAATTGAATTGAATTGAATTGAAAAAGGTTTTATTTCGAACAAGTAAACAATAAAAAACAAAAAAGCAATAATAAACAATAAAATAAATTAAACAAGTGGACAGTTACATTAAAGTAATATTTACACACAGTGAAAACCACAAATGAAAATAAACTGTCTTGCACTTGCTTTACCTGTTCGAAAAGGGGTGAGAAGAAGAAAACTTATTTAATCTCACCCCTTCTCCCTGATTTATTTATCTATAATGACTATTGGCTTCCTTATTAATGATATAATAATAATCGAGAAAAAATAGTACATATTAATATATATTAATTTTCAATATGATACAATTAGTTACCAATTGCACATTTATCTAATAATATTGTTGGATTTATCTAATAATATTGTCAAGTAATCTTATAATAATATCTAATTAAACATTCAATATTATATAAATACCATCAAATATATACAAATATACATACATGTAAACATATACACTATGTTAAACACCTTCTTCATCCCTGTACCTTGTGAAAATAAATTCTTTGTATTTTATTTTAAACTGGTTAATGTTTGGACATTCCTTGATCTCCCCACTCAAACTGTTCCATAGTCTCACACCACATATTGAAATGCAAAACGTTTTCCTGGTTGTACGGACGCTGTTCACTTTAAAATTAGATGTTCCCCTTAAATTATACCCCCCCTCACGATCATTGAATAATTTTTGTATGTTTAAGGGTAATATGTTGATTCTAGCCTTAAACATTATCTGTGCAGTTTTAAATTCCACCAGATGTGTGAATTTTAATAATTTTGACCGTATGAATAATGGGTTAGTGTGATCCAGATATCTCACATTGTGAATAATGCGGATTGCTTTTTTTTGAAGAATAGTGAGTGAACGTAATGATGTTTTGTACGTGTTGCCCCAGACTTCTGTACAGTAACTGAGGTATGGTAAGACTAGTGAACAGTAGAGAATACGGAGTGATTTATGATCTAGAACCTGTTTTACTTTGTTTAATACATAAATGCTTCTTGATAGTTTTGATTGTACGTGTGTAATATGTGATTTCCAACTTAATCTCTCATCTATTATAACCCCAAGAAATTTATTTTCGGAAACTCTTTCAATTTCAACTCCATTTATATTGATATTTATTTTCGTGTTCATTCTACAGTTACCAAATAACATTATTTTTGTTTTGCTTAAGTTTAATGATAGTTTGTTTTTATCAAACCATGTTTTTACTTTGCTCATTTCCTTATTGAGGATTTCTTCTAGTTGTTTTAAATTCTCCCCAGAACAGAAAATGTTAGTGTCATCAGCAAATAGAACCATCCTCAATACATTCGAAACATTACATATATCATTAATATACATGATAAACAGTTTCGGACCCAGCACTGACCCCTGGGGTACGCCACATGGAATGTCCAAACATGATGACGAACAGTCGCCCAACTTCACAAACTGCTTCCTTTTGCTTAAATAGCTTTTTATCCACTCCAATACTATCCCCCTTATTCCATATCCTTCCAGTTTATTGAATAAAATGTTATGATTGATTGTGTCGAAAGCTTTTCTGATATCAATAAATACTCCTACTGCATATTTTTTCTGTTCAATAGCATTTATAATTTCTTCAACTGACTCTATTAATGCAAGTGATGTTGATCTGTTGGTTCTGAATCCATATTGACTGTCATTAATTAATTTGTGCTTTTCTAAGAATGTGTCCAGTCTATTGTTGAAGATTTTTTCTAATATTTTGGAGAATTGTGGAAGTAGAGAGACAGGTCTGTAGTTGGTGAAGTGATGCTTGTTCCCAGTTTTGTACAGTGGTATGACTTTTGCTGTTTTCATTTGATTTGGAAATGTACCAGTTTGAAATGATAAATTACAAATAAACGTCAATGGTTTTGAAATACCCACAATGACTTTCTTGACCAATGTCATGTCGATGTCATTAAAATCAGTAGACTTTTTGTTTTTATATTTTGTAACAATATCCAATATTTCTTTCTCCTCTACTGCTTTGAGAAACATTGAGTATGGATTTCTTTCCAGTGATCTATCATAGCTTTCACCAGATGTCCCTGGATCAGGGATTTTTTCTGCCAGTTCAGGTCCAACATTTACAAAGAATTTATTAAAACTGTTAGCTACGTCATCCATATTATAATTTTCATTATCCTTATCAATAAAATACTTAGGATAACTTATTTGCCTAGGGCTATTTCTTATAATACTGTTAAGTATATTCCATATTCCTTTAATATTATTCTTGTTATCATCTAATATTTTCTTATAATATTCTTTCTTGCTTGTTCTTATAATATTGATTAATTTATTTTTATATACTTTATATTTATTCTCAGCATCATTAGTTCTCTTTCTTATGAAATCTCTGTAAAGTGTGTTTTTCTTTTTACAGGCATTTTGTAATCCCTTTGTGATCCATGGACATTTGCTATATTTTAGTAGTCTATTGTATTCTTGGATTGGACAGTTTTTATCATATAATGACCTAAATATACTTAGAAATGTTTCATATGCACCGTCAATTTCATTTGCTTGGTATATTATGTCCCAGTTCTGAGCCATTAAGTCGTTTTTTAGTGCATTGATGGTTTCTTCTGACTTCACTCGTTTGTATTCCGTATGTTTATCTAGCTTGTTTTTGTAATTGCAGTCATAGATTGTAAAGACTGGCAAGTGGTCACTGATATCATCAATCAATAATCCACTCATTACATTGTTTTCGATTTCATTTGTGAATATGTTATCAATCAAAGTGGCACAATGGGATGTAATTCTACTGGGTCTAGTGATTTTCGGAATTAGGCTCATACTGTACATGGTATTGACAAATTCATCTGTAATGTTGTGTTTATTAGGATTTAACAGGTCAATATTGAAATCTCCACAGATAAAAACTATTTTGCTGTTTATTTGAGAAAACATGCCCTCTATCCAGTCCTTAAATATTTCAATGCTTGACCCAGGAGCCCTATATATACAGCTTATTATGACATTTTTGTTTTTTTCCTTGCAGATTTCAATTGTTATACATTCCAGTAAGTTATCAACCACAGTTGTCATACATTCCAATACCCTAAAGTTCAATGACACATCCACATATATTGCCACTCCTCCTCCACCCTTGTTTTTTCTATTATTATACCTGAGTTCATAACCATTTAGTTCAAAATCTATCCCTTTGTCCGTGTTGATCCATGTTTCAGATATGGCAATTATGTTGAACGGTTGTGTGAATTTCTTTAAATATTCCTTGATGTTATTGAAGTTTGCATACATACTTCTGCTATTGAAGTGTATAATTGATAATTTCCCCTTCGATGTAATGTTCCGGTTATACTGATCATCTGTATAGTAGCAGCATATATTGTTGTCATTGTTAATATTCGAGAAGAAATTATTGTCCGGGTCTAAGTCATGTTCCATATCTTTTAGATTGTGATCAGAGTACTCACATGTGTTTAACTCCAGTTGTTCATGCTCGCTTATCCTCTGATATATTTGGCTGTTGATTCCACGTGTATTTGGCTGGATTCCGTCAGTGTGTGCCATGATTGTGTGTGTGTGTGTGTCTGCATGTTACCTTATATTCCAGTAAATGATTATTGGTATTTGCCCAGCTCTGCGACATCTCTGATTACCAGCACTTTAGCTTCCTCCGGTGGCCCGTTGAGTTTTATGAAAACTTTGCAGTTGGTGGTCCAGGTGTTTTGGATTTGTTTCTGCTTCCTGAGGTAGCGTGCCTGTTTGGCTATTTCGGCGTTGCGTTTGGTGAGATGCTCGTTCAGGTATACATCGGATCCTTTCAGACGTCTGCCTTCCCTCAGTAGCGCGATCTTGCTCTTTCTATTTGCGAACCGGATGATAATGGCCGGTTTATCGCTATTGTTTTTCCTCGGCAGAGGGTGGCATGCCTCGATGTGGTTGCAGTTCAGGTGTATCCCTTTGGACTGCAGGAAGGCAGCCACCTGTTGCTCCGTTGAGCCGGCATCCTGTTCACCGGGGCCCCCCTCGCTGTCAGCTGTCACCGCCCGGGCGTATGACCGGGGTTTGATTTTCAGCCCGGTGACAATCACATTGTTGATCCTGGTGTACTGCTCTAACTCAGCAACTTTATTTTCCAAGTCGGCCAGTTGTTTATCTTTCTCGGCGTTGATTCTCGCTTCGGGTGCGAGAGGTCCCGGGTTCAAATCCCGGACGAGCCCTGTATCATTTGAATTACATCCTGCATTTATCAAGGCGAATTCAAGCTCTGCAACAGTTAATAGGTTTACTGCTAACCATTGATTTCACTGCAAGGATTTGACACATTTAAGGAATCAAGATCATCGAACTTGGTTCATATGATTAGCAACAGTATTTAGGTGGTTGTGCTACCAGTCCACAATTTGTACTAGAAAGTGAACATCCTTGGTCACAGACAATGATTACCTGGTGTTTCCTTCTCGAGCGTTGGGGTTACTTTTTTGTAAACAAAAAAATGAAGCTCTTCCCCGTTACAATTGTCTGCTTGGTCCATCCTCTTCAACAGCATTGCAAGCATAGCCATTGTAGATGTTGATAGCATTTTCCTAAGAGTTTAGATAAAAATCCAATGACAAGTGTTTTTTCAATGTCTCTCAAGTCACATCCAAGTATTTGTAATTTCTGAGATGTAATTGACAATTTTTTGTTGGCTTCTTTCTATATATTTTCAGTTTTCGTCCAAAGGAAAAGCCTGTTTTGTGGCTCGTTGGTCTAGGGGTATGATTCTCGCTTAGGGTGCGAGAGGTCCCGGGTTCAAATCCCGGACGAGCTCTCATTCTATTTGAATATATCTGTTCATATTGTGACGTCCAAGTCTGCTGTCAAACAGTGCTGTGTTTGTGGGGCAAACCAATGGAAGTATGTGCCCACTCATAGAATCAACGACGAGCATCATAACCATGTACATTTTTGTCAGCTTCTGAGATGCAATTGACAATTTTTTCTTGGCTTAATTCTAGAATTTTTACGTTTTTGTCCAAAGGAAAAGCCTGCTTTGTGGCTCGTTGGTCTAGGGGTATGATTCTCGCTTTGGGTGCGAGAGGTCCCGGGTTCAAATCCCGGACGAGCCCTCAGTCTATTTGAATATATCTGTTCATATTGTGACGTCCAAGTCTGCTGTCAAACAGTGCTGTGGTTGTGAGGCAAACCCATGAAAGTTTGTACCCACTCATAGAATCAACGACGGGCAACATAACCATGTACATGTTTGTCGGCTTCTGAGATAAAATTGACAATTTTTTCTTGGCTTAATTCTAGAATTTTTCCGTTTTTGTCCAAAGGAAAAGCCTGTTTTGTGGCTCGTTGGTCTAGGGGTATGATTCTCGCTTCGGGTGCGAGAGGTCCCGGGTTCAAATCCCGGACGAGCCCTGTATCATTTGAATTACATCCTGCATTTATCAAGGCGAATTCAAGCTCTGCGACAGTTAATAGGTTTACTGCTAACCATTGATTTCACTGCAAGGATTTGACAAATTTAAGGAATCAAGATCATCGAACTTGGTTCATATGATTAGCAACAGTATTTAGGTGGTTGTGCTACCAGTCCACAATTTGTACTAGAAAGTGAACATCCTTGGTCACAGACAATGATTACCTGGTGTTTCCTTCTCGAGCGTTGGGGTTACTTTTTTATAAACAAATAAATGAAGCTCTTCCCCGTTACAATTGTCTGCTTGGTCCATCCTCTTCAACAGTATTGCAAGCATAGCCATTGTAGATGTTGATAGCATTTTCCTAAGAGTTTAGATAAAAATCCAATGACAAGTGTTTTTTCAATGTCTCTCAAGTCACATCCAAGTATTTGTAATTTCTGAGATGCAATTGACAATTTTTTGTTGCCTTCTTTCTATATATTTTCAGTTTTCGTCCAAAGAAACAGTGCTGTGTTTGTGGGGCAAACCAATGGAAGTTTTTGCCCACTCATAGGATCAACGACGAGCATCATAACCATGTACATTTTTGTCAGCTTCTGAGATGCAATTGACAATTTTTTCTTGGCTTAATTCTAGAATTTTTCCGTTTTTGTCCAAAGGAAAACCTTGTTTTGTGGCTCGTTGGTCTAGGGGTATGATTCTCGCTTTGGGTGCGAGAGGTCCCGTGTTCAAATCCCGGACGAGCCCTCAGTCTATTTGAATATATCTGTTCATATTGTGACGTCCAAGTCTGCTGTCAAACAGTGCTGTGTTTGTGGGGCAAACCAATGGAAGTTTTTGCCCACTCATAGGATCAACGACGAGCATCATAACCATGTACATTTTTGTCAGCTGCTGAGATGCAATTGACAATTTTTTCTTGGCTTAATTCTAGAATTTTTCCGTTTTTGTCCAAAGGAAAAGCCTGTTTTGTGGCTCGTTGGTCTAGGGGTATGATTCTCGCTTTGGGTGCGAGAGGTCCCGGGTTCAAATCCCGGACGAGCCCTCAGTCTATTTGAATATATCTGTTCATATTGTGACGTCCAAGTCTGCTGTCAAACAGTGTTGTGGTTGTGAGGCAAATCCATGAATGTTTGTACCCACTCATAGAATCAACGACGAGCAACATAACCATGTACTTTTTTGTCAGCTTCTGAGATAAAATTGACAATTTTTTCTTGGCTTAATTCTAGAATTTTTCAGTTTTCGTCCAAAGGAAAAGCCTGTTTTGTGGCTCGTTGGTCTAGGGGTATGATTCTCGCTTAGGGTGCGAGAGGTCCCGGGTTCAAATCCCGGACGAGCCCTCATTCTATTTGAATATATCTGTTCATATTGTGACGTCCAAGTCTGCTGTCAAACAGTGCTGTGTTTGTGGGGCAAACCAATGGAAGTTTGTGCCCACTCATAGAATCAACGACGAGCATCATAACCTTGTACATTTTTGTCAGCTTCTGAGATGCAATTGACAATTTTTTCTTGGCTTAATTCTAGAATTTTTCCGTTTTTGTCCAAAGGAAAAGCTTGTTTTGTGGCTCGTTGGTCTAGGGGTATGATTCTTGCTTTGGGTGCGAGAGGTCCCGGGTTCAAATCCCAGACGAGCCCTCAGTCTATTTGAATATATCTGTTCATATTGTGACGTCCAAGTCTGCTGTCAAACAGTGCTGTGTTTGTGGGGCAAACCAATGGAAGTTTGTGCCCACTCATAGGATCAACGACGAGCATCATAACCATGTACATTTTTGTCAGCTTCTGAGATGCAATTGACAATTTTTTCTTGGCTTAATTCTAGAATTTTTCCGTTTTTGTCCAAAGGAAAAGCCTGTTTTGTGGCTCGTTGGTCTAGGGGTATGATTCTCGCTTTGGGTGCGAGAGGTCCCGGGTTCAAATCCCGGACGAGCCCTCAGTCTATTTGAATATATCTGTTCATATTGTGACGTCCAAGTCTGCTGTCAAACAGTGCTGTGGTTGTGAGGCAAACCCATGAATGTTTGTACCCACTCATAGAATCAACGACGAGCAACATAACCATGTACTTTTTTGTCAGCTTCTGAGATAAAATTGACAATTTTTTCTTGGCTTAATTCTAGAATTTTTCAGTTTTCGTCCAAAGGAAAAGCCTGTTTTGTGGCTCGTTGGTCTAGGGGTATGATTCTCGCTTAGGGTGCGAGAGGTCCCGGGTTCAAATCCCGGACGAGCCCTCTTTCTATTTGAATATATCTGTTCATATTGTGACGTCCAAGTCTGCCGTCAAACAGTGCTGTGTTTGTGGGGTAAACCAATGGAAGTTTGTGCCCACTCATAGAATCAACGACGAGCATCATAACCATGTACATTTTTTTCAGCTTCTGAGATGCAATTGACAATTTTTTCTTGGCTTAATTCTAGAATTTTTCCGTTTTTGTCCAAAGGAAAAGCCTGTTTTGTGGCTCGTTGGTCTAGGGGTATGATTCTCGCTTCGGGTGCGAGAGGTCCCGGGTTCAAATCCCGGACGAGCCCTGTATCATTTGAATTACATCCTGCATTTATCAAGGCGAATTCAAGCTCTGCAACAGTTAATAGGTTTACTGCTAACCATTGATTTCACTGCAAGGATTTGACACATTTAAGGAATCAAGATCATCGAACTTGGTTCATATGATTAGCAACAGTATTTAGGTGGTTGTGCTACCAGTCCACAATTTGTACTAGAAAGTGAACATCCTTGGTCACAGACAATGATTACCTGGTGTTTCCTTCTCGAGCGTTGGGGTTACTTTTTTGTAAACAAAAAAATGAAGCTCTTCCCCGTTACAATTGTCTGCTTGGTCCATCCTCTTCAACAGCATTGCAAGCATAGCCATTGTAGATGTTGATAGCATTTTCCTAAGAGTTTAGATAAAAATCCAATGACAAGTGTTTTTTCAATGTCTCTCAAGTCACATCCAAGTATTTGTAATTTCTGAGATGTAATTGACAATTTTTTGTTGGCTTCTTTCTATATATTTTCAGTTTTCGTCCAAAGGAAAAGCCTGTTTTGTGGCTCGTTGGTCTAGGGGTATGATTCTCGCTTAGGGTGCGAGAGGTCCCGGGTTCAAATCCCGGACGAGCCCTCATTCTATTTGAACATATCTGTTCATATTGTGACGTCCAAGTCTGCTGTCAAACAGTGCTGTGTTTGTGGGGCAAACCAATGGAAGTATGTGCCCACTCATAGAATCAACGACGAGCATCATAACCATGTACATTTTTGTCAGCTTCTGAGATGCAATTGACAATTTTTTCTTGGCTTAATTCTAGAATTTTTCCGTTTTTGTCCAAAGGAAAAGCCTGCTTAGTGGCTCGTTGGTCTAGGGGTATGATTCTCGCTTTGGGTGCGAGAGGTCCCGGGTTCAAATCCCGGACGAGCCCTCAGTCTATTTGAATATATCTGTTCATATTGTGACGTCCAAGTCTGCTGTCAAACAGTGCTGTGGTTGTGAGGCAAACCCATGAAAGTTTGTACCCACTCATAGAATCAACGACGGGCAACATAACCATGTACATGTTTGTCAGCTTCTGAGATAAAATTGACAATTTTTTCTTGGCTTAATTCTAGAATTTTTCCGTTTTTGTCCAAAGGAAAAGCCTGTTTTGTGGCTCGTTGGTCTAGGGGTATGATTCTCGCTTCGGGTGCGAGAGGTCCCGGGTTCAAATCCCGGACGAGCCCTGTATCATTTGAATTACATCCTGCATTTATCAAGGCGAATTCAAGCTCTGCGACAGTTAATAGGTTTACTGCTAACCATTGATTTCACTGCAAGGATTTGACACATTTAAGGAATCAAGATCATCGAACTTGGTTCATATGATTAGCAACAGTATTTAGGTGGTTGTGCTACCAGTCCACAATTTGTACTAGAAAGTGAACATCCTTGGTCACAGACAATGATTACCTGGTGTTTCCTTCTCGAGCGTTGGGGTTACTTTTTTATAAACAAATAAATGAAGCTCTTCCCCGTTACAATTGTCTGCTTGGTCCATCCTCTTCAACAGTATTGCAAGCATAGCCATTGTAGATGTTGATAGCATTTTCCTAAGAGTTTAGATAAAAATCCAATGACAAGTGTTTTTTCAATGTCTCTCAAGTCACATCCAAGTATTTGTAATTTCTGAGATGCAATTGACAATTTTTTGTTGGCTTCTTTCTATATATTTTCAGTTTTCGTCCAAAGAAACAGTGCTGTGTTTGTGGGGCAAACCAATGGAAGTTTTTGCCCACTCATAGGATCAACGACGAGCATCATAACCATGTACATTTTTGTCAGCTTCTGAGATGCAATTGACAATTTTTTCTTGGCTTAATTCTAGAATTTTTCCGTTTTTGTCCAAAGGAAAACCTTGTTTTGTGGCTCGTTGGTCTAGGGGTATGATTTTCGCTTTGGGTGCGAGAGGTCCCGTGTTCAAATCCCGGACGAGCCCTCAGTTTATTTGAATATATCTGTTCATATTGTGACGTCCAAGTCTGCTGTCAAACAGTGCTGTGTTTGTGGGGCAAACCAATGGAAGTTTTTGCCCACTCATAGGATCAACGACGAGCATCATAACCATGTACATTTTTGTCAGCTGCTGAGATGCAATTGACAATTTTTTCTTGGCTTAATTCTAGAATTTTTCCGTTTTTGTCCAAAGGAAAAGCCTGTTTTGTGGCTCGTTGGTCTAGGGGTATGATTCTCGCTTTGGGTGCGAGAGGTCCCGGGTTCAAATCCCGGACGAGCCCTCAGTCTATTTGAATATATCTGTTCATATTGTGACGTCCAAGTCTGCTGTCAAACAGTGTTGTGGTTGTGAGGCAAATCCATGAATGTTTGTACCCACTCATAGAATCAACGACGAGCAACATAACCATGTACTTTTTTGTCAGCTTCTGAGATAAAATTGACAATTTTTTCTTGGCTTAATTCTAGAATTTTTCAGTTTTCGTCCAAAGGAAAAGCCTGTTTTGTGGCTCGTTGGTCTAGGGGTATGATTCTCGCTTAGGGTGCGAGAGGTCCCGGGTTCAAATCCCGGACGAGCCCTCATTCTATTTGAATATATCTGTTCATATTGTGACGTCCAAGTCTGCTGTCAAACAGTGCTGTGTTTGTGGGGCAAACCAATGGAAGTTTGTGCCCACTCATAGAATCAACGACGAGCATCATAACCTTGTACATTTTTGTCAGCTTCTGAGATGCAATTGACAATTTTTTCTTGGCTTAATTCTAGAATTTTTCCGTTTTTGTCCAAAGGAAAAGCTTGTTTTGTGGCTCGTTGGTCTAGGGGTATGATTCTCGCTTTGGGTGCGAGAGGTCCCGGGTTCAAATCCCAGACGAGCCCTCAGTCTATTTGAATATATCTGTTCATATTGTGACGTCCAAGTCTGCTGTCAAACAGTGCTGTGTTTGTGGGGCAAACCAATGGAAGTTTGTGCTCACTCATAGGATCAACGACGAGCATCATAACCATGTACATTTTTGTCAGCTTCTGAGATGCAATTGACAATTTTTTCTTGGCTTAATTCTAGAATTTTTCCGTTTTTGTCCAAAGGAAAAGCCTGTTTTGTGGCTCGTTGGTCTAGGGGTATGATTCTAGCTTTGGGTGCGAGAGGTCCCGGGTTCAAATCCCGGACGAGCCCTCAGTCTATTTGAATATATCTGTTCATATTGTGACGTCCAAGTCTGCTGTCAAACAGTGCTGTGGTTGTGAGGCAAACCCATGAAAGTTTGTACCCACTCATAGAATCAACGACGGGCAACATAACCATGTACATGTTTGTCAGCTTCTGAGATAAAATTGACAATTTTTTCTTGGCTTAATTCTAGAATTTTTCCGTTTTTGTCCAAAGGAAAAGCCTGTTTTGTGGCTCGTTGGTCTAGGGGTATGATTCTCGCTTCGGGTGCGAGAGGTCCCGGGTTCAAATCCCGGACGAGCCCTGTATCATTTGAATTACATCCTGCATTTATCAAGGCGAATTCAAGCTCTGCGACAGTTAATAGGTTTACTGCTAACAATTGATTTCACTGCAAGGATTTGACACATTTAAGGAATCAAGATCATCGAACTTGGTTCATATGATTAGCAACAGTATTTAGGTGGTTGTGCTACCAGTCCACAATTTGTACTAGAAAGTGAACATCCTTGGTCACAGACAATGATTACCTGGTGTTTCCTTCTCGAGCGTTGGGGTTACTTTTTTGTAAACAAAAAAATGAAGCTCTTCCCCGTTACAATTGTCTGCTTGGTCCATCCTCTTCAACAGTATTGCAAGCATAGCCATTGTAGATGTTGATAGCATTTTCCTAAGAGTTTAGATAAAAATCCAATGACAAGTGTTTTTTCAATGTCTCTCAAGTCACATCCAAGTATTTGTAATTTCTGAGATGCAATTGACAATTTTTTGTTGGCTTCTTTCTATATATTTTCAGTTTTCGTCCAAAGGAAAAGCCTGCTTTGTGGCTCGTTGGTCTAGGGGTATGATTCTCGCTTAGGGTGCGAGAGGTCCCGGGTTCAAATCCCGGACGAGCCCTCTTTCTATTTGAATATATCTGTTCATATTGTGACGTCCAAGTCTGCTGTCAAACAGTGCTGTGTTTGTGGGGTAAACCAATGGAAGTTTGTGCCCACTCATAGAATCAACGACAAGCATCATAACCATGTACATTTTTGAGATGCAATTGACAATTTTTTCTTGGCTTAATTCTAGAATTTTTCCGTTTTTGTCCAAAGGAAAAGCCTGTTTTGTGGCTCGTTGGTCTAGGGGTATGATTCTCGCTTTGGGTGCGAGAGGTCCCGGGTTCAAATCCCGGACGAGCCCTCAGTCTATTTGAATATATCTGTTCATATTGTGACGTCCAAGTCTGCTGTCAAACAGTGCTGTGGTTGTGAGGCAAACCCATGAATGTTTGTACCCACTCATAGAATCAACGACGAGCAACATAACCATGTACTTTTTTGTCAGCTTCTGAGATAAAATTGACAATTTTTTCTTGGCTTAATTCTAGAATTTTTCAGTTTTCGTCCAAAGGAAAAGCCTGTTTTGTGGCTCGTTGGTCTAGGGGTATGATTCTCGCTTAGGGTGTGAGAGGTCCCGGGTTCAAATCCCGGACGAGCCCTCTTTCTATTTGAATATATCTGTTCATATTGTGACGTCCAAGTCTGCCGTCAAACAGTGCTGTGTTTGTGGGGTAAACCAATGGAAGTTTGTGCCCACTCATAGAATCAACGACGAGCATCATAACCATGTACATTTTTTTCAGCTTCTGAGATGCAATTGACAATTTTTTCTTGGCTTAATTCTAGAATTTTTCCGTTTTTGTCCAAAGGAAAAGCCTGTTTTGTGGCTCGTTGGTCTAGGGGTATGATTCTCGCTTCGGGTGCGAGAGGTCCCGGGATCAAATCCCGGACGAGCCCTGTATCATTTGAATTACATCCTGCATTTATCAAGGCGAATTCAAGCTCTGCAACAGTTAATAGGTTTACTGCTAACCATTGATTTCACTGCAAGGATTTGACACATTTAAGGAATCAAGATCATCGAACTTGGTTCATATGATTAGCAACAGTATTTAGGTGGTTGTGCTACCAGTCCACAATTTGTACTAGAAAGTGAACATCCTTGGTCACAGACAATGATTACCTGGTGTTTCCTTCTCGAGCGTTGGGGTTACTTTTTTGTAAACAAAAAAATGAAGCTCTTCCCCGTTACAATTGTCTGCTTGGTCCATCCTCTTCAACAGCATTGCAAGCATAGCCATTGTAGATGTTGATAGCATTTTCCTAAGAGTTTAGATAAAAATCCAATGACAAGTGTTTTTTCAATGTCTCTCAAGTCACATCCAAGTATTTGTAATTTCTGAGATGTAATTGACAATTTTTTGTTGGCTTCTTTCTATATATTTTGAGTTTTCGTCCAAAGGAAAAGCCTGTTTTGTGGCTCGTTGGTCTAGGGGTATGATTCTCGCTTTGGGTGCGAGAGGTCCCGGGTTCAAATCCCGGACGAGCCCTCAGTCTATTTGAATATATCTGTTCATATTGTGACGTCCAAGTCTGCTGTCAAACAGTGCTGTGTTTGTGGGGCAAACCAATGGAAGTTTTTGCCCACTCATAGGATCAACGACGAGCATCATAACCATGTACATTTTTGTCAGCTGCTGAGATGCAATTGACAATTTTTTCTTGGCTTAATTCTAGAATTTTTCCGTTTTTGTCCAAAGGAAAAGCCTGTTTTGTGGCTCGTTGGTCTAGGGGTATGATTCTCGCTTTGGGTGCGAGAGGTCCCGGGTTCAAATCCCGGACGAGCCCTCAGTCTATTTGAATATATCTGTTCATATTGTGACGTCCAAGTCTGCTGTCAAACAGTGTTGTGGTTGTGAGGCAAACCCATGAATGTTTGTACCCACTCATAGAATCAACGACGAGCAACATAACCATGTACTTTTTTGTCAGCTTCTGAGATAAAATTGACAATTTTTTCTTGGCTTAATTCTAGAATTTTTCCGTTTTTGTCCAAAGGAAAAGCCTGTTTTGTGGCTCGTTGGTCTAGGGGTATGATTCTCGCTTAGGGTGCGAGAGGTCCCGGGTTCAAATCCCGGACGAGCCCTCATTCTATTTGAATATATCTGTTCATATTGTGACGTCCAAGTCTGCTGTCAAACAGTGCTGTGTTTGTGGGGCAAACCAATGGAAGTTTGTGCCCACTCATAGAATCAACGACGAGCATCATAACCTTGTACATTTTTGTCAGGTTCTGAGATGCAATTGACAATTTTTTCTTGGCTTAATTCTAGAATTTTTCCATTTTTGTCCAAAGGAAAAGCCTGCTTTGTGGCTCGTTGGTCTAGGGGTATGATTCTCGCTTTGGGTGCGAGAGGTCCCGGGTTCAAATCCCGGACGAGCCCTCAGTCTATTTGAATATATCTGTTCATATTGTGACGTCCAAGTCTGCTGTCAAACAGTGCTGTGGTTGTGAGGCAAACCCATGAAAGTTTGTACCCACTCATAGAATCAACGACGGGCAACATAACCATGTACATGTTTGTCAGCTTCTGAGATAAAATTGACAATTTTTTCTTGGCTTAATTCTAGAATTTTTCCGTTTTTGTCCAAAGGAAAAGCCTGTTTTGTGGCTCGTTGGTCTAGGGGTATGATTCTCGCTTCGGGTGCGAGAGGTCCCGGGTTCAAATCCCGGACGAGCCCTGTATCATTTGAATTACATCCTGCATTTATCAAGGCGAATTCAAGCTCTGCGACAGTTAATAGGTTTACTGCTAACCATTGATTTCACTGCAAGGATTTGACACATTTAAGGAATCAAGATCATCGAACTTGGTTCAT
>NC_137213.1:4458201-4470701 GCF_949987685.1 Ammodytes marinus
AGTTTGTACCCACTCATAGAATCAACGACGGGCAACATAACCATGTACATGTTTGTCAGCTTCTGAGATAAAATTGACAATTTTTTCTTGGCTTAATTCTAGAATTTTTCCGTTTTTGTCCAAAGGAAAAGCCTGTTTTGTGGCTCGTTGGTCTAGGGGTATGATTCTTGCTTCGGGTGCGAGAGGTCCCGGGTTCAAATCCCGGACGAGCCCTGTATCATTTGAATTACATCCTGCATTTATCAAGGCGAATTCAAGCTCTGCGACAGTTAATAGGTTTAGTGCTAACCATTGATTTCACTGCAAGGATTTGACACATTTAAGGAATCAAGATCATCGAACTTGGTTCATATGATTAGCAACAGTATTTAGGTGGTTGTGCTACCAGTCCACAATTTGTACTAGAAAGTGAACATCCTTGGTCACAGACAATGATTACCTGGTGTTTCCTTCTCGAGCGTTGGGGTTACTTTTTTGTAAACAAAAAAATGAAGCTCTTCCCCGTTACAATTGTCTGCTTGGTCCATCCTCTTCAACAGTTTTGCAAGCATAGCCATTGTAGATGTTGATAGCATTTTCCTAAGAGTTTAGATAAAAATCCAATGACAAGTGTTTTTTCAATGTCTCTCAAGTCACATCCAAGTATTTGTAATTTCTGAGATGCAATTGACAATTTTTTGTTGGCTTCTTCCTATATATTTTCAGCTTTCGTCCAAAGGAAAAGACTGTTTTGTGGCTCGTTGGTCTAGGGGTATGATTCTCGCTTAGGGTGCGAGAGGTCCCGGGTTCAAATCCCGGACGAGCCCTCATTCTATTTGAATATATCTGTTCATATTGTGACGTCCAAGTATGCTGTCAAACAGTGCTGTGTTTGTGGGGCAAACCAATGGAAGTTTGTGCCCACTCATAGAATCAACGACGAGCATCATAACCATGTACATTTTTGTCAGCTTCTGAGATGCAATTGACAATTTTTTCTTGGCTTAATTCTAGAATTTTTCCGTTTTTGTCCAAAGGAAAAGCCTGTTTTGTGGCTCGTTGGTCTAGGGGTATGATTCTCGCTTTGGGTGCGAGAGGTCCCGGGTTCAAATCCCGGACGAGCCCTCAGTCTATTTGAATATATCTGTTCATATTGTGACGTCCAAGTCTGCTGTCAAACAGTGCTGTGGTTGTGAGGCAAACCCATGAAAGTTTGTACCCACTCTTAGAATCAACGACGAGCAACATAACCATGTACTTTTTTGTCAGCTTCTGAGATAAAATTGACAATTTTTTCTTGGCTTCTTTCTATATATTTTCAGTTTTCGTCCAAAGGAAAAGCCTGTTTTGTGGCTCGTTGGTCTAGGGGTATGATTCTCGCTTAGGGTGCGAGAGGTCCCGGGTTCAAATCCCGGACGAGCCCTCATTCTATTTGAATATATCTGTTCATATTGTGACGTCCAAGTCTGCCGTCAAACAGTGCTGTGTTTGTGGGGTAAACCAATGGAAGTTTGTGCCCACTCATAGAATCAACGACGAGCATCATAACCATGTACATTTTTGTCAGCTTCTGAGATGCAATTGACAATTTTTTCTTGGCATAATTCTAGAATTTTTCCGTTTTTGTCCAAAGAAAAAGCCTGTTTTGTGGCTCGTTGGTCTAGGGGTATGATTCTCGCTTTGGGTGCGAGAGGTCCCGGGTTCAAAACCCGGACGAGCCCTGTATCATTTGAATTACATCCTGCATTTGTCAAGGCGAATTCAAGCTCTGCGACAGTTAATAGGTTTAGTGCTAACCATTGATTTCACTGCAAGGCTTTGACAGATTTAAGGAATCAAGATCATCGAACTTGGTTCATATGATTAGCAACAGTATTTAGGTGGTTGTGCTACCAGTCCACAATTTGTACTAGAAAGTGAACATCCTTGGTTACAGACAATGATTACCTGGTGTTTCCTTCTCGAGCGTTGGGGTTACTTTTTTGTAAACAAAAAAATGAAGCTCTTCCCCGTTACAATTGTCTGCTTGGTCCATCCTCTTCAACAGTATTGCAAGCATAGCCATTGTAGATGTTGATAGCATTTTCCTAAGAGTTTAGATAAAAATCCAATGACAAGTGTTTTTTCAATGTCTCTCAAGTCACATCCAAGTATTTGTAATTTCTGAGATGCAATTGACAATTTTTTGTTGGCTTCTTTCTATATATTTTCAGTTTTCGTCCAAAGGAAAAGCCTGTTTTGTGGCTCGTTGGTCTAGGGCGGGGGTCACTAACAGGCGGACCGCGGTCCGGGTCCGGACCCAGACGCCGTCCTATACGGACCCGGACCTGTAGTCAATCAATTATTTAAGTATTTAAAATTTTGACGGGGCGCTTCTATTTTGACCGGCGCAGCTTTTCTAGACTTTACGGTACTGGTTTAGCGAATCAGGAAATGCTTTCGAGTTAAGCCATCCCGCCTCCTGCTACTCAGGCAGCCAATCGAATCTGTGCATTCCCGGCTCAGGCTGGCTCACAGACAAAGAGACAGTGAGCTATCATGTGAGAGATGACAGAGAGAAGTGCAAGAATTACGAGAATTTCAGCGAAATAAGTCAGATTAGAGTGAGAAAGACAGCGGGAGGAGAGTGAGAGACAGCTTTCTCTCTCGCTCGCCCGCTCGCTCACCGGCTCTGTGTGTCGCGAGCGAGTTAACGAGCGATCAACAGCTGAGTTTTTTCCTATTATTTACTATCTATTTTCGTCCAAAGGAAAAGCCTGTTTTGTGGCTCGTTGGTCTAGGGGTATGATTCTCGCTTAGGGTGCGAGAGGTCCCGGGTTCAAATCCCGGACGAGCCCTCATTCTATTTGAATATATCTGTTCATATTGTGACGTCCAAGTCTGCCGTCAAACAGTGCTGTGTTTGTGGGGTAAACCAATGGAAGTTTGTGCCCACTCATAGAATCAACGACGAGCATCATAACCATGTACATTTTTGTCAGCTTCTGAGATGCAATTGACAATTTTTTCTTGGCTTAATTCTAGAATTTTTCCGTTTTTGTCCAAAGAAAAAGCCTTTTTTGTGGCTCGTTGGTCTAGGGGTATGATTCTCGCTTTGGGTGCGAGAGGTCCCGGGTTCAAATCCCGGACGAGCCCTCAGTCTATTTGAATATATCTGTTCATATTGTGACGTCCAAGTCTGCTGTCAAACAGTGCTGTGGTTGTGAGGCAAACCCATGAAAGTTTGTACCCACTCATAGAATCAACGACGGGCAACATAACCATGTACATGTTTGTCAGCTTCTGAGATAAAATTGACAATTTTTTCTTGGCTTAATTCTAGAATTTTTCCGTTTTTGTCCAAAGGAAAAGCCTGTTTTGTGGCTCGTTGGTCTAGGGGTATGATTCTCGCTTTGGGTGCGAGAGGTCCCGGGTTCAAATCCCGGACGAGCCATCAGTCTATTTGAATATATCTGTTCATATTGTGACGTCCAAGTCTGCTGTCAAACAGTGCTGTGGTTGTGAGGCAAACCCATGAAAGTTTGTACCCACTCATAGAATCAACGACGAGCAACATAACCATGTACTTTTTTGTCAGCTTCTGAGATAAAATTGACAATTTTTTCTTGGCTTCTTTCTATATATTTTCAGTTTTCGTCCAAAGGAAAAGCCTGTTTTGTGGCTCGTTGGTCTAGGGGTATGATTCTCGCTTAGGGTGCGAGAGGTCCCGGGTTCAAATCCCGGACGAGCCCTCATTCTATTTGAATATATCTGTTCATATTGTGACGTCCAAGTCTGCCGTCAAACAGTGCTGTGTTTGTGGGGTAAACCAATGGAAGTTTGTGCCCACTCATAGAATCAACGACGAGCATCATAACCATGTACATTTTTGTCAGCTTCTGAGATGCAATTGACAATTTTTTCTTGGCATAATTCTAGAATTTTTCCGTTTTTGTCCAAAGAAAAAGCCTGTTTTGTGGCTCGTTGGTCTAGGGGTATGATTCTCGCTTTGGGTGCGAGAGGTCCCGGGTTCAAATCCCGGACGAGCCCTCAGACTATTTGAATATATCTGTTCATATTGTGACGTCCAAGTCTGCTGTCAAACAGTGCTGTGGTTGTGAGGCAAACCCATGAATGTTTGTACCCACTCATAGAATCAACGACGAGCAACATAACCATGTACTTTTTTGTCAGCTTCCGAGATAAAATTGACAATTTTTTCTTGGCTTAATTCTAGAATTTTTCAGTTTTCGTCCAAAGGAAAAGCCTGTTTTGTGGCTCGTTGGTCTATGGGTATGATTCTTGCTTAGGGTGCGAGAGGTCCCGGGTTCAAATCCCGGACGAGCCCTCATTCTATTTGAATATATCTGTTCATATTGTGACGTCCAAGTCTGCCGTCAAACAGTGCTGTGTTTGTGGGGTAAACCAATGGAACTTTGTGCCCACTCATAGAATCAACGACGAGCATCATAACCATGTAAATTTTTTTCAGCTTCTGAGATGCAATTGACAATTTTTTCCTGGCTTAATTCTAGAATTTTTCCGTTTTTGTCCAAAGGAAAAGCCTGTTTTGTGGCTCGTTGGTCTAGGGGTATGATTCTCGCTTTGGGTGCGAGAGGTCCCGGGTTCAAATCCGGGACGAGCCCTCAGTCTATTTGAGTATATCTGTTCATATTGTGACGTCCAAGTCTGCTGTCAAACAGTGCTGTGGTTGTGAGGCAAACCCATGAAACTTTGTACCCACTCATAGAATCAACGACGAGCAACATAACCATGTACATTTTTGTCAGCTTCTGAGATAAAATTGACAATTTTTTCTTGGCTTAATTCTAGAATTTTTCCGTTTTTGTCCAAAGGAAAAGCCTGTTTTGTGGCTCGTTGGTCTAGGGGTATGAGTCTCGCTTTGGGTGCGAGAGGTCCCGGGTTCAAATCCTGGACGAGCCCTCAGTCTATTTGAATATATCTGTTCATATTGTGACGTCCAAGTCTGCTGTCAAACAGTGCTGTGGTTGTGAGGCAAACCCATGAAAGTTTGTATCCACTCATAGAATCAACGACTAGCAACATAACCATGTACATTTTTGTCAGCTTCTGAGATAAAATTGACAATTTTTTCTTGGCTTAATTCTAGAATTTTTCCGTTTTTGTCCAAAGGAAAAGCCTGTTTTGTGGCTCGTTGGTCTAGGGGTATGATTCTCGCTTTGGGTGCGAGAGGTCCCGGGTTCAAATCCCGGACGAGCCCTCAGTCTATTTGAATATATCTGTTCATATTGTGACGTCCAAGTCTGCTGTCAAACAGTGCTGTGGTTGTGAGGCAAACCCATGAAAGTTTGTACCCACTCATAGAATCAACGACGGGCAACATAACCATGTACATGTTTGTCAGCTTCTGAGATAAAATTGACAATTTTTTCTTGGCTTAATTCTAGAATTTTTCGGTTTTTGTCCAAAGGAAAAGCCTGTTTTGTGGCTTGTTGGTCTAGGGGTATGATTCTCGCTTCGGGTGCGGGAGGTCCCGGGTTCAAAACCCGGACGAGCCCTGTATCATTTGAATTACATCCTGCATTTATCAAGGCGAATTCAAGCTCTGCGACAGTTAATAGGTTTAGTGCTAACCATTGATTTCACTGCAAGGCTTTGACAGATTTAAGGAATCAAGATCATCGAACTTGGTTCATATGATTAGCAACAGTATTTAGGTGGTTGTGCTACCAGTCCACAATTTGTACTAGAAAGTGAACATCCTTGGTCACAGACAATGATTACCTGGTGTTTCCTTCTCGAGCGTTGGGGTTACTTTTTTGTAAACAAAAAAATGAAGCTCTTCCCCGTTACAATTGTCTGCTTGGTCCATCCTCTTCAACAGTATTGCAAGCATAGCCATTGTAGATGTTGATAGCATTTTCCTAAGAGTTTAGATAAAAATCCAATGACAAGTGTTTTTTCAATGTCTCTCAAGTCACATCCAAGTATTTGTAATTTCTGAGATGCAATTGACAATTTTTTGTTGGCTTCTTTCTATATATTTTCAGTTTTCGTCCAAAGGAAAAGCCTGTTTTGTGGCTCGTTGGTCTAGGGCGGGGGTCACTAACAGGCGGACCGCGGTCCGGGTCCGGACCCAGACGCCGTCCTATACGGACCCGGACCTGTAGTCAATCAATTATTTAAGTATTTAAAATTTTGACGGGGCGCTTCTATTTTGACCGGCGCAGCTTTTCTAGACTTTACGGTACTGGTTTAGCGAATCAGGAAATGCTTTCGAGTTAAGCCATCCCGCCTCCTGCTACTCAGGCAGCCAATCGAATCTGTGCATTCCCGGCTCAGGCTGGCTCACAGACAAAGAGACAGTGAGCTATCATGTGAGAGATGACAGAGAGAAGTGCAAGAATTACGAGAATTTCAGCGAAATAAGTCAGATTAGAGTGAGAAAGACAGCGGGAGGAGAGTGAGAGACAGCTTTCTCTCTCGCTCGCCCGCTCGCTCACCGGCTCTGTGTGTCGCGAGCGAGTTAACGAGCGATCAACAGCTGAGTTTTTTCCTATTATTTACTATCTATGGTTTTTTCCCCTTTTGTAAGACTGGTGAAAACCGATCAAGGTGCAATCATGTGGACTCTCTATTACCCTGATGTAGACCTATGTGTGAATGACACAGACATAAGATTGACATAATCACCAATCGCCAGCAGCACTGCATCTACTGCCCACAACAGCAACAGGAAAAACATTATTTTAAAAAAAAATTTGTATGTAGTTTCAATTATCTACATTTTAAGTTTTACATATTCTTAGTAATGGCAGAATTTATAAATACAGGTTAATTTTTTAGCAAGATATTTGGCAGTAGCCCCCACTAACATTAGCGAAAGCTAGTGGTCATCCGTCCCTCAGTCCAGTTATCTGGCTGCTAGCAAGTTATGTTGTTTTGTTAATTTTTCTATTCATCTTAACTATATTAAATGTTGACCTTTTCTTTTATTATTTTCCCCAGAATGCACCAGAATGCTCCGATTACATTCTAAAAACACAAAAAAAAATTACTGGGTGGGAAACCCCCAGACCCCCCTACAGGGGTTTAGTTTCTGACATGTCACTTTTTCAGAGCTTTTCAAAATTGCAAAATAAAAATCCAGTATTAGACAAAGTGGGAGATTACTATGTTAAACAAACATAGTAGGTATAGTGAAGTTTAGAAATTATACATTGAAAATATTTCTCAAAATTATTTAATTTTTCAAAAATGAATTATATATTTTATCTTTATTTTAAGATTATTATTATATTTATTTTCACCATTTTATTTTTAAATGCAGCCCTTCTCTATGAAGAGATTAGTTTCAGTTGAGTCACTTAAATAATACATATATCTTCAGCATTATATATCTATAATTATTTAAAAGTGAGAATAAATATTGTTGAAATGTTTTTGAATTGTTCTTTCTATATTGATCTGACAGTCAGTTGTTAATTACATGCAGACGTTGATACAACTACTAGGCTACTTCACTATATATCACACTGAATCATAACGCAAGTTAGACATGATGTTCCGGACCTTTGCTTGAGGACATTTTCTCTAACTGGACCTATTTGAATTTTAGTTGAATACCCCTGGTCTAGGGGTATGATTCTCGCTTCGGGTGCGAGAGGTCCCGGGTTCAAATCCCGGACGAGCCCTGTATCATTTGAATTACATCCTGCATTTATCAAGGCGAATTCAAGCTCTGCGACAGTTAATAGGTTTACTGCTAACCATTGATTTCACTGCAAGGATTTGACACATTTAAGGAATCAAGATCATCGAACTTGGTTCATATGATTAGCAACAGTATTTAGGTGGTTGTGCTACCAGTCCACAATTTGTACTAGAAAGTGAACATCCTTGGTCACAGACAATGATTACCTGGTGTTTCCTTCTCGAGCGTTGGGGTTACTTTTTTGTAAACAAAAAAATGAAGCTCTTCCCCGTTACAATTGTCTGCTTGGTCCATCCTCTTCAACAGTATTGCAAGCATAGCCATTGTAGATGTTGATAGCATTTTCCTAAGAGTTTAGATAAAAATCCAATGACAAGTGTTTTTTCAATGTCTCTCAAGTCACATCCAAGTATTTGTAATTTCTGAGATGCAATTGACAATTTTTTGTTGGCTTCTTTCTATATATTTTCAGTTTTCGTCCAAAGGAAAAGCCTGCTTTGTGGCTCGTTGGTCTAGGGGTATGATTCTCGCTTAGGGTGCGAGAGGTCCCGGGTTCAAATCCCGGACGAGCCCTCATTCTATTTGAATATATCTGTTCATATTGTGACGTCCAAGTATGCTGTCAAACAGTGCTGTGTTTGTGGGGCAAACCAATGGAAGTTTGTGCCCACTCATAGAATCAACGACGAGCATCATAACCATGTACATTTTTGTCAGCTTCTGAGATGCAATTGACAATTTTTTCTTGGCTTAATTCTAGAATTTTTCCGTTTTTGTCCAAAGGAAAAGCCTGTTTTGTGGCTCGTTGGTCTAGGGGTATGATTCTCGCTTTGGGTGCGAGAGGTCCCGGGTTCAAATCCCGGACGAGCCCTCAGTCTATTTGAATATATCTGTTCATATTGTGACGTCCAAGTCTGCTGTCAAACAGTGCTGTGGTTGTGAGGCAAACCCATGAAAGTTTGTACCCACTCATAGAATCAACGACGAGCAACATAACCATGTACTTTTTTGTCAGCTTCTGAGATAAAATTGACAATTTTTTCTTGGCTTCTTTCTATATATTTTCAGTTTTCGTCCAAGGGAAAAGCCTGTTTTGTGGCTCGTTGGTCTAGGGGTATGATTCTCGCTTAGGGTGCGAGAGGTCCCGGGTTCAAATCCCGGACGAGCCCTCATTCTATTTGAATATATCTGTTCATATTGTGACGTCCAAGTCTGCTGTCAAACAGTGCTGTGTTTGTGAGGCAAACCCATGAAAGTTTGTACCCACTCATAGAATCAACGACGAGCAACATAACCATGTACATTTTTGTCAGCTTCTGAGATAAAATTGACAATTTTTTCTTGGCTTAATTCTAGAATTTTTCCGTTTTTGTCCAAAGGAAAAGCCTGTTTTGTGGCTCGTTGGTCTAGGGGTATGATTCTCGCTTCGGGTGT
Source organism: Ammodytes marinus (assembly GCF_949987685.1). NCBI lineage: Eukaryota > Metazoa > Chordata > Actinopteri > Uranoscopiformes > Ammodytidae > Ammodytes > Ammodytes marinus. The sequence goes on from NC_137213.1 coordinate 4,467,290, forward strand.
GAGAGGTCCCGGGTTCAAATCCCGGACGAGCCCTGTTTCATTTGAATTACATCCTGCATTTATCAAGGGGAATTCAAGCTCTGCGACAGTTAATAGGTTTACTGCTAACCATTGATTTCACTGCAAGGATTTGACAGATTTAAGGAATCAAGATCATCAAACTTGGTTCATATGATTAGCAACAGTATTTAGGTGGTTGTGCTACCAGTCCACAATTTGTACTAGAAAGTGAACATCCTTGGTCACAGACAATGATTACCTGGTGTTTCCTTCTCGAGCGTTGGGGTTACTTTTTTGTAAACAAAAAAATGAAGCTCTTCCCCGTTACAATTGTCTGCTTGGTCCATCCTCTTCAACAGTATTGCAAGCATAGCCATTGTAGATGTTGATAGCATTTTCCTAAGAGTTTAGATAAAAATCCAATGACAAGTGTTTTTTCAATGTCTCTCAAGTCACATCCAAGTATTTGTAATTTCTGAGATGCAATTGACAATTTTTTGTTGGCTTCTTTCTATATATTTTCAGTTTTCGTCCAAAGGAAAAGGCTGTTTTGTGGCTCGTTGGTCTAGGGGTATGATTCTCGCTTAGGGTGCGAGAGGTCCCGGGTTCAAATCCCGGACGAGCCCTCATTCTATTTGAATATATCTGTTCATATTGTGACGTCCAAGTCTGCTGTCAAACAGTGCTGTGTTTGTGGGGCAAACCAATGGAAGTTTGTGCCCACTCATAGAATCAACGACGAGCATCATAACCATGTACATTTTTGTCAGCTTCTGAGATGCAATTTACAATTTTTTCTTGGCTTAATTCTAGAATTTTTCCGTTTTTGTCCAAAGGAAAAGCCTGTTTTGTGGCTCGTTGGTCTAGGGGTATGATTCTCGCTTCGGGTGCGAGAGGTCCCGGGTTCAAATAGCCCTGTATCATTTGAATTACATCCTGCATTTATCAAGGCGAATTCAAGCTCTGCGACAGTTAATAGGTTTACTGCTAACCATTGATTTCACTGCAAGGATTTCACACATTTAAGGAATCAAGATCATCGAACTTGGTTCATATGATTAGCAACAGTATTTAGGTGGTTGTGCTACCAGTCCACAATTTGTACTAGAAAGTGAACATCGTTGGTCACAGACAATGATTACCTGGTGTTTCCTTCTCGAGCGTTGGGGTTACTTTTTTGTAAACAAAAAAATGAAGCTCTTCCCCGTTACAATTGTCTGCTTGGTCCATCCTCTTCAACAGTATTGCAAGCATAGCCATTGTAGATGTTGATAGCATTTTCCTAAGAGTTTAGATAAAAATCCAATGACAAGTGTTTTTTCAATGTCTCTCAAGTCACATCCAAGTATTTGTAATTTCTGAGATGCAATTGACAATTTTTTGTTGGCTTCTTTCTATATATTTTCAGTTTTCGTCCAAAGGAAAAGCCTGTTTTGTGGCTCGTTGGTCTAGGGGTATGATTCTCGCTTAGGGTGCGAGAGGTCCCGGGTTCAAATCCCGGACGAGCCCTCATTCTATTTGAATATATCTGTTCATATTGTGACGTCCAAGTCTGCTGTCAAACAGTGCTGTGTTTGTGAGGCAAACCCATGAAAGTTTGTACCCACTCATAGAATCAACGACGAGCAACATAACCATGTACATTTTTGCCAGCTTCTGAGATAAAATTGACAATTTTTTCTTGGCTTAATTCTAGAATTTTTCCGTTTTTGTCCAAAGGAAAAGCCTGTTTTGTGGCTCGTTGGTCTAGGGGTATGATTCTCGCTTCGGGTGTGAGAGGTCCCGGGTTCAAATCCCGGACGAGCCCTGTTTCATTTGAATTACATCCTGCATTTATCAAGGGGAATTCAAGCTCTGCGACAGTTAATAGGTTTACTGCTAACCATTGATTTCACTGCAAGGATTTGACAGATTTAAGGAATCAAGATCATCGAACTTGGTTCATATGATTAGCAACAGTATTTAGGTGGTTGTGCTACCAGTCCACAATTTGTACTAGAAAGTGAACATCCTTGGTCACAGACGATGATTACCTGGTGTTTCCTTCTCGAGCGTTGGGGTTACTTTTTTGTAAACAAAAAAATGAAGCTCTTCCCCGTTACAATTGTCTGCTTGGTCCATCCTCTTCAACAGTATTGCAAGCATAGCCATTGTAGATGTTGATAGCATTTTCCTAAGAGTTTAGATAAAAATCCAATGACAAGTGTTTTTTCAATGTCTCTCAAGTCACATCCAAGTATTTGTAATTTCTGAGATGCAATTGACAATTTTTTGTTGGCTTCTTTCTATATATTTTCAGTTTTCGTCCAAAGGAAAAGGCTGTTTTGTGGCTCGTTGGTCTAGGGGTATGATTCTCGCTTAGGGTGCGAGAGGTCCCGGGTTCAAATCCCGGACGAGCCCTCATTCTATTTGAATATATCTGTTCATATTGTGACGTCCAAGTCTGCTGTCAAACAGTGCTGTGTTTGTGGGGCAAACCAATGGAAGTTTGTGCCCACTCATAGAATCAACGACGAGCATCATAACCATGTACATTTTTGTCAGCTTCTGAGATGCAATTTACAATTTTTTCTTGGCTTAATTCTAGAATTTTTCCGTTTTTGTCCAAAGGAAAAGCCTGTTTTGTGGCTCGTTGGTCTAGGGGTATGATTCTCGCTTCGGGTGCGAGAGGTCCCGGGTTCAAATAGCCCTGTATCATTTGAATTACATCCTGCATTTATCAAGGCGAATTCAAGCTCTGCGACAGATAATAGGTTTACTGCTAACCATTGATTTCACTGCAAGGATTTGACACATTTAAGGAATCAAGATCATCGAACTTGGTTCATATGATTAGCAACAGTATTTAGGTGGTTGTGCTACCAGTCCACAATTTGTACTAGAAAGTGAACATCGTTGGTCACAGACAATGATTACCTGGTGTTTCCTTCTCGAGCGTTGGGGTTACTTTTTTGTAAACAAAAAAATGAAGCTCTTCCCCGTTACAATTGTCTGCTTGGTCCATCCTCTTCAACAGTATTGCAAGCATAGCCATTGTAGATGTTGATAGCATTTTCCTAAGAGTTTAGATAAAAATCCAATGACAAGTGTTTTTTCAATGTCTCTCAAGTCACATCCAAGTATTTGTAATTTCTGAGATGCAATTGACAATTTTTTGTTGGCTTCTTTCTATATATTTTCAGTTTTCGTCCAAAGGAAAAGCCTGTTTTGTGGCTCGTTGGTCTAGGGGTATGATTCTCGCTTTGGGTGCGAGAGGTCCCGGGTTCAAATCCCGGACGAGCCCTCACTCTATTTAATATATCTGTTCATATTGTGACGTCCAAGTCTGCTGTCAAACAGTGCTGTGGTTGTGAGGCAAACCCATGGAAGTTTGTGCCCACTCATAGAATCAACGACGAGCATCATAACCATG
>NC_137213.1:4475701-4500701 GCF_949987685.1 Ammodytes marinus
CCAATGACAAGTGTTTTTTCAATGTCTCTCAAGTCACATCCAAGTATTTGTCATTTCTGAGATGCAATTGACAATTTTTTGTTGGCTTCTTTCTATATATTTTCAGTTTTCGTCCAAAGGAAAAGCCTGTTTTGTGGCTCGTTGGTCTAGGGGTATGATTCTCGCTTAGGGTGCGAGAGGTCCCGGGTTCAAATCCCGGACGAGCCCTCATTCTATTTGAATATATCTGTTCATATTGTGACGTCCAAGTCTGCTGTCAAACAGTGCTGTGTTTGTGGGGCAAACCAATGGAAGTTTGTGCCCACTCATAGGATCAACGACGAGCATCATAACCATGTACATTTTTGTCAGCTTCTGAGATGCAATTGACAATTTTTTCTTGGCTTAATTCTAGAATTTTTCCGTTTTTGTCCAAAGGAAAAGCCTGTTTTGTGGCTCGTTGGTCTAGGGCAGTGGTTCTCAACCTTTTTTGAGCAAACGCCCCCCTAACCTTACCGAGATACTCTAGCGCCCCCCCCCCCCCCAAAAAAAATAAAATAAAATAAAAAAACACAAACACACACACACACACACACACACAATTAAGAATATGTTTTGGCTACATCCTCTATCAACAATAAAACATATTTTCTGTGCTGTTTTGGTTTCTTATAAGAATTATTAAAAAAAAATCCCAATATGAGCCTGTTCTATGATAGGCAGATTTAACCCACTGTCAGGTGGCTGGTTGCATAAAAAGAAAAAAACACTATCAGCATTGGTTGTAATCAGGGGTGTAAAGTAGCGAATTACATTTACTCGCGTTCCTGTAATTGAGTAGTTTTTTCGTGTAGGCTACTTGTAATTTAAGTGATTTTTAAAACCTATACTTTTACTTTTACTTTGAGTATGTTTATTGTGAAGTATTGTACTTCGCTACATTTTATATCACCTGCGTTACTGAGTAAAAAAATAGATGGGGAAAGGAGAGAAAAGAAAAGAAATATCGCGGGGGGCTTTTATTTTTATGGCACAATACCGGAAACTAACAGTGAATGATCGACAGGAGGAGTTAACACATTGCGACTACATGATAACAACAAACATTGCTTCCCTTTATCATTAAAACAAAATAATCCTAGTTAAACTATCATTGTACCGCACGTGAAGACGTGAAGGCTTTTAAATGCAGCAAACCTATCATCCAGTCGTGCGATCGGCCCCTACCTCACCTGATAGTTTAGCTTTCAGTTTAACAGTGCAGAGTAGGATGGAGACGGTGCGTGTTGCCAGGGCTGCTGTACAGCTTCGGTGAGCCTCTCACGGTGCACAGCGTTTAGTATATCGTCCCTCTCCAACATATGAGGGTTGTGTCTTTAACATGGTTCTGCTTGTGTGTTAGTTAACTCCATGCTTTGGCTGATTACTCGGTGTTTTCTCCACCTCAGAGACAATAGTTAGTTTAAGTTTGAATCTCGCTGCGCTAGCATTAGCATTAGCAATATCAGTAAACGTCATTATACTACTAGTCTGTGATTGGCTGATTCCTCTGCCGCTAAGGCTTTGATTGGCTGGTTGTTCTGACTCAAAGACCTCTGATTGGCTGTCTGCAGAGCCTTCTCTTAAGGCTGTGACAGTCAGCAGACCGCAGAACATTGGAGAGAATAGTTAAAAAGAGATCGAGGGGTTAGAAACATGAAAAGTTAAAATAGGCTGTTTATTTCAGGTAACCTATTTTTGCAGTCAAAAGATTTATAAGATTTTTGAGAAAGTTTAAAATATATTTATTAAAAAAAAAAAAAAAAAAAAAAAAAAAAGCTCTCGTGTCCCAGCCTGGTCCCAGCGCCCCCCTAGGTTGTACGAACGCCCCCCAGGGGGCGGTACCATCCCCGTTGAGAAACCCTGGTCTAGGGGTTTGATTCTCGCTTTGGGTGCGAGAGGTCCCGGGTTCAAATCCCGGACGAGCCCTCAGTCTATTTGAATATATCTGTTCATATTGTGACGTCCCAGTCTGCTGTCAAACAGTGCTGTGGTTGTGAGGCAAACCCATGAAAGTTTGTACCCACTCATAGAATCAACGACGAGCAACATAACCATGTACATTTTTGTCAGCTTCTGAGATAAAATTGACAATTTTTTCTTGGCTTAATTCTAGAATTTTTCCGTTTTTGTCCAAAGGAAAAGCGTGTTTTGTGGCTCGTTGGTCTAGGGGTATGATTCTCGCTTCGGGTGCGAGAGGTCCCGGGTTCAAATCCCGGACAAGCCCTGTATCATTTGAATTACATCCTGCATTTATCAAGGCGAATTCAAGCTCTGCGACAGTTAATAGGTTTACTGCTAACCATTGATTTCACTGCAAGGATTTGACACATTTAAGGAATCAAGATCATCGAACTTGGTTCATATGATTAGCAACAGTATTTAGGTGGTTGTGCTACCAGTCCACAATTTGTACTAGAAAGTGAACATCCTTGGTCACAGACAATGATTACCTGGTGTTTCCTTCTCGAGCGTTGGGGTTACTTTTTTGTAAACAAAAAAATGAAGCTCTTCCCCGTTACAATTGTCTGCTTGGTCCATCCTCTTCAACAGTATTGCAAGCATAGCCATTGTAGATGTTGATAGCATTTTCCTAAGAGTTTAGATAAAAATCCAATGACAAGTGTTTTTTCAATGTCTCTCAAGTCACATCCAAGTATTTGTAATTTCTGAGATGCAATTGACAATTTTTTGTTGGCTTCTTTCTATATATTTTCAGTTTTCGTCCAAAGGAAAACACTGTTTTGTGGCTCGTTGGTCTAGGGGTATGATTCTCGCTTAGGGTGCGAGAGGTCCCGGGTTCAAATCCCGGACGAGCCCTTATTCTATTTGAATATATCTGTTCATATTGTGACGTCCAAGTCTGCTGTCAAACAGTGCTGTGTTTGTGGGGCAAACCAATGGAAATTTGTGCCCACTCATAGGATCAACGACGAGCATCATAACCATGTACATTTTTGTCAGCTTCTGAGATGCAATTGACAATTTTTTCTTGGCTTAATTCTAGAATTTTTCCGTTTTTGTCCAAAGGAAAAGCCTGTTTTGTGGCTCGTTGGTCTAGGGGTATGATTCTCGTTTTGGGTGCGAGAGGTCCCGGGTTCAAATCCCGGACGAGCCCTCAGTCTATTTGAATATATCTGTTCATATTGTGACGTCCAAGTCTGCTGTCAAACAGTGCTGTGGTTGTGAGGCAAACCCATGAATGTTTGTACCCACTCATAGAATCAACGACGAGCAACATAACCATGTACTTTTTTGTCAGCTTCTGAGATAAAATTGACAATTTTTTCTTGGCTCAATTCTAGAATTTTTCAGTTTTCGTCCAAAGGAAAAGCCTGTTTTGTGGCTCGTTGGTCTAGGGCAGGGGTATTCAACTAAAATTCAAATAGGTCCAGTTAGAGAAAATGTCCTCAAGCAAAGGTCCGGAACATCATAATGTCTAACTTGCGTTATGATTCAGTGTGATATATAGTGAAGTAGCCTAGTAGTTGTATCAACGTCTGCATGTAATTAACAACTGACTGTCAGATCAATATAGAAAGAACAATTCAAAAACATTTCAACAATATTTATTCTCACTTTTAAATAATTATAGATATATAATACTGAAGATATATGTATTATTTAAGTGACTCAACTGAAACTAATCTCTTCATAGAGAAGGGCTGCATTTAAAAATAAAATTGTGAAAATAAATATAATAATAATCTTAAAATAAAGATAAAATATATAATTCATTTTTGAAAAATTAAATAATTTTGAGAAATATTTTCAATGTATCATTTCTAAACTTCACTATACCTACTATGTTTGTTTAACATAGTAATCTCCCACTTTGTCTAATACTGGATTTTTATTTTGCAATTTTGAAAAGCTCTGAAAAAGTGACATGTCAGAAACTAAACCCCTGTAGGAGGGTCTGGGGGTTTACCCCCCAGTAATTTTTTTTTGTGTTTTTAGAATGTAATCGGAGCATTCTGGTGCAAATAATAAAAGAAAAGGTCAACATTTAATATAGTTAAGATGAATAGAAAAATTAACAAAACAACATAACTTGCTAGCAGCCAGATAACTGGACTGAGGGACGGATGACCACTAGCTTTCGCTAATGTTAGTGGGGGCTACTGCCAAATATCTTGCTAAAAAATTAACCTGTATTTATAAATTCTGCCATTACTAAGAATATGTAAAACTTAAAATGTAGATAATTGAAACTACATACAAATTTTTTTTTTAAATAATGTTTTTCCTGTTGCTGATGTGGGCAGTAGATGCAGTGCTGCTGGCGATTGGTGATTATGTCAATCTTATGTCTGTGTCATTCACACATAGGTCTACATCAGGGTAATAGAGAGTCCACATGATTGCACCTTGACCGGTTTTCACCAGTCTTACAAAAGGGGAAAAAACCATAGATAGTAAATAATAGGAAAAAACTCAGCTGTTGATCGCTCGTTAACTCGCTCGCGACACACGGAGCCGGTGAGCGAGCGGGCAAGCGAGAGAGAAAGCTGTCTCTCACTCTCCTCCCGCTGTCTTTCTCACTCTAATCTGATTTATTTTGCTGAAATTCTCGTAATTCTTGCACTTCTCTCTGTCATCTCTCGCATGATAGCTCACTGTCTCTTTGTCTGTGAGCCAGCCTGAGCCGGGAATGCACAGATTCGATTGGCTGCCTGAGTAGCAGGAGGCAGGATGGCTTAACTCGAAAGCATTTCCTGATTCGCTAAACCAGTACCGTAAAGTCTAGAAAAGCTGCGCCGGTCAAAATAGAAGCGCCCCGTCAAAATTTTAAATACTTAAACAATTGATTGACTACAGGTCCGGGTCCGTATAGGACGGCGTCTGGGTCCGGACCCGGACCGCTGTCAGCCTGTTAGTGACCCCTGGTCTAGGGGTATGATTCTCGCTTAGGGTGCGAGAGGTCCCGGGTTCGAATCTCGGACGAGCCCTCTTTCTATTTGAATATATCTGTTCATATTGTGACGTCCAAGTCTGCCGTCAAACAGTGCTGTGTTTGTGGGGTAAACCCATGAATGTTTGTACCCACTCATAGAATCAACGACGAGCAACATAACCATGTACTTTTTTGTCAGCTTCTGAGATAAAATTGACAATTTTTTCTTGGCTTAATTCTAGAATTTTTCAGTTTTCGTCCAAAGGAAAAGCCTGTTTTGTGGCTCGTTGGTCTAGGGGTATGATTCTCGCTTCGGGTGCGAGAGGTCCCGGGTTCAAATCCCGGACGAGCCCTCTTTCTATTTGAATATATCTGTTCATATTGTGACGTCCAAGTCTGCCGTCAACAGTGCTGTGTTTGTGGGGTAAACCAATGGAAGTTTGTGCCCACTCATAGAATCAACGACGAGCATCATAACCATGTACATTTTTTTCAGCTTCTGAGATGCAATTGACAATTTTTTCTTGGCTTAATTCTAGAATTTTTCCGTTTTTGTCCAAAGGAAAAGCCTGTTTTGTGGCTCGTTGGTCTAGGGGTATGATTCTTGCTTCGGGTGCGAGAGGTCCCGGGTTCAAATCCCGGACGAGCCCTGTATCATTTGAATTACATCCTGCATTTATCAAGGCGAATTCAAGCTCTGCAACAGTTAATAGGTTTCCTGCTAACCATTGATTTCACTGCAAGGATTTGACACATTTAAGGAATCAAGATCATCGAACTTGGTTCATATGATTAGCAACAGTATTTAGGTGGTTGTGCTACCAGTCCACAATTTGTACTAGAAAGTGAACATCCTTGGTCACAGACAATGATTACCTGGTGTTTCCTTCTCGAGCGTTGGGGTTACTTTTTTGTAAACAAAAAAATGAAGCTCTTCCCCGTTACAATTGTCTGCTTGGTCCATCCTCTTCAACAGCATTGTAAGCATAGCCATTGTAGATGTTGATAGCATTTTCCTAAGAGTTTAGATAAAAAGCCAATGACAAGTGTTTTTTCAATGTCTCTCAAGTCACATCCAAGTATTTGTAATTTCTGAGATGCAATTGACAATTTTTAGTTGGCTTCTTTCTATATATTTTCAGTTTTTGTCCAAAGAAAAAGCCTGTTTTGTGGCTCGTTGGTCTAGGGCAGTGGTTCTCAACCGGTGGGGCGCGCCCCCCCCGGGGGGGCGCGGACACTCTACCGGGGGGGCGCGAGGGGGATGGAAAAAAAAAAAAAAAAAAAATCTTAATTTTTTTTTTTTTTTTTTTTTTTGTAATTTCCTGATATGTAGCCTAGTTTAGAGATGATGTGTATTTTTTTCTTTCTTAACTTTTTTTGATAGGTAGTTGCCAAATTCATCACACAAACACTCCAATCCACTGATATGAGATCAGTTTGCAATTTTCAAGTACTGAATTAATGGTAGGACTGTGGCCACTAGAACTGGTCTCTGGTCAGCAAAGGTCTTGAAAACAGCATAAGTGTGCTTGTGACATGCGTGCCACCCATGCATGTGTATAGGCACGTGTCCCAGCAGATTTTTGAAATCTGAATAAAAAAATTTAAGTTTGTAGTTAGCAAGTGTAACATGTTCTTAGGGCAGAATTTCATAAATAAAGGTTTATTTTTTTAGCAAGATATTTGGTCAAAAGCTAGTTGTCATCCGTCCCTCTGTCCAGTTGTTAGGCATCTGGCTGCTAGCAAGTTATGTTGTCTTGCTAATTTTACTATTCATCTGAACTGAAATAAATATTGACTTTTTCCTTTATTATCTTCGCCAGAATGCACCAGAATGCTTAGATTACATGTTAAAAACACAAAAAAATCTTCTGGGGGGGATGCCCCCAGACCCCCCTTGAGGGGTTTAGTTTTCTGACAAACATTACAATGGATACTAACATGATTTGGGCATTTGGGATTATAAATCATCTTTGAATTGGTTGTACAGCATATCACATGCTATTCATTCAGGGGTGTGATGGCCACCCTACTCTAGCTCTGTGGCCCACCTTGGCCACCCCCAGTCAAAATTTCCTGGAATCGCCACTGAGACACACACAACTCCACGTTCAGGCTGCACAGCACATTAATCGCAGGTAGCATTTTGAGCTAAATCTGGCCACTTTCCAAATCCAAGACTCAATAGTTGAAACATTCTCTGAACTGGGTTGTCAGACAGCAGTGTTTCCCATTGATCATAGACTTTGTTTTGTGAAGCTTTTTCATAACAGGTATACCTATTGTAGAATTTATTCTGTGTATGTTCTATTTAGGCTACTATTTTCTTCTCTTCTAAGGAGATTTAAAAAAAAAAAACATTTCCTCAGTGTCTCATTGATACAATCTCATAATTAGCTTTTAAAGTGCACCAGAATTTAACGTTAAAATATAAGAAATTTCCGGACCCCAACCCTAAACCCAATGTTCAACTCGAAGGTGCGCCACTGGCCTAGCCCTTGTGATAATAACAATAATAGATTATCTATCTATCTATCTATCTATCTATCTATCTATCTATCTATCTATCTATCTATCTATCTATCTATCTATCTATCTATCTATCTATCTATCTATCTATCTAGGGTGGTTTGTGTGTGTGTGTGTGTGTGTGGGGGGAGAGGGGTTGTCAGGGTCGGTGGGGGGGCCCAACTGCAATGACCCAGCTTTGGGGGGGCCCAGCTTGCAGAAGGTTGAGAACCCCTGGTCTAGGGGTATGATTCTCGCTTTGGGTGCGAGAAGTCCCGGGTTCAAATCCCGGACGAGCCCTCAGTCTATTTGAATATATCTGTTCATATTGTGACGTCCAAGTCTGCTGTCAAACAGTGCTGTGGTTGTGAGGCAAACCCATGAAAGTTTGTACCCACTCATAGAATCAACGACGGGCAACATAACCATGTACATGTTTGTCAGCTTCTGAGATAAAATTGACAATTTTTTCTTGGCTTAATTCTAGAATTTTTCCGTTTTTGTCCAAAGGAAAAGCCTGTTTTGTGGCTCGTTGGTCTAGGGGTATGATTCTTGCTTCGGGTGCGAGAGGTCCCGGGTTCAAATCCCGGACGAGTCCTGTATCATTTGAATTACATCCTGCATTTATCAAGGCGAATTCAAGCTCTGCGACAGTTAATAGGTTTAGTGCTAACCATTGATTTCACTGCAAGGATTTGACACATTTAAGGAATCAAGATCATCGAACTTGGTTCATATGATTAGCAACAGTATTTAGGTGGTTGTGCTACCAGTCCACAATTTGTACTAGAAAGTGAACATCCTTGGTCACAGACAATGATTACCTGGTGTTTCCTTCTCGAGCGTTGGGGTTACTTTTTTGTAAACAAAAAAATGAAGCTCTTCCCCGTTACAATTGTCTGCTTGGTCCATCCTCTTCAACAGTATTGCAAGCATAGCCATTGTAGATGTTGATAGCATTTTCCTAAGAGTTTAGATAAAAATCCAATGACAAGTGTTTTTTCAATGTCTCTCAAGTCACATCCAAGTATTTGTCATTTCTGAGATGCAATTGACAATTTTTTGTTGGCTTCTTTCTATATATTTTCAGTTTTCGTCCAAAGGAAAAGACTGTTTTGTGGCTCGTTGGTCTAGGGGTATGATTCTCGCTTAGGGTGCGAGAGGTCCCGGGTTCAAATCCCGGACGAGCCCTCATTCTATTTGAATATATCTGTTCATATTGTGACGTCCAAGTATGCTGTCAAACAGTGCTGTGTTTGTGGGGCAAACCAATGGAAGTTTGTGCCCACTCATAGAATCAACGACGAGCATCATAACCATGTACATTTTTGTCAGCTTCTGAGATGCAATTGACAATTTTTTCTTGGCTTAATTCTAGAATTTTTCCGTTTTTGTCCAAAGGAAAAGCCTGTTTTGTGGCTCGTTGGTCTAGGGGTATGATTCTCGCTTTGGGTGCGAGAGGTCCCGGGTTCAAATCCCGGACGAGCCCTCAGTCTATTTGAATATATCTGTTCATATTGTGACGTCCAAGTCTGCTGTCAAACAGTGCTGTGGTTGTGAGGCAAACCCATGAAAGTTTGTACCCACTCATAGAATCAACGACGAGCAACATAACCATGTACTTTTTTGTCAGCTTCTGAGATAAAATTGACAATTTTTTCTTGGCTTCTTTCTATATATTTTCAGTTTTCGTCCAAAGGAAAAGACTGTTTTGTGGCTCGTTGGTCTAGGGCAGGGTTGTCAAACTCTGGCCCGCGGGCCAAATCTGGCCCGTTTCAATATTTAATCTGGCCCGCGAAACAATTCGGTAATTCCATTAAATTCGGCCCGCAAAAAAAAAAAAAAAAAAAAATATGATTTTTTATTTTTATTTTTTTCTCTCATGCGGAGCCTGTGCCATATCCGCACGTCGCACACGCTTCCAACCGTTAGGACACTCGCACAGCTTACCACTAGGAATGTCTGCTGAAAGTTCCACAGCTCAGGATTTTAAGCCATGAATTGATGAACTTGCATTGAAGAAAAGATGTCAGTTTTCTAATGGCTGTAAATAGGCCAATCTATGTGGCTAAATAGCATGCTAATATGATGATTGATTGTGTCAACTATCTAAGGATGAATGCTAACATTATCTGGTTTCTAACTTTTGCCTCAAGTTACAATATAGCTCACTAGCTAACGTTAGATAGCCGCTGATAGCCCACCCCTTTCGTTTCCAATGGTGGCTTTGCATTTCATTACCAATGTAAAGTGTCATAAATAGTTAACACTGGTGCTGGGTCATGATTCCTATAAAAAAATAAAATAAAAAAATGTGATATGTTTTGAAAGTGCAGAAAGTTTTGAAAAATCCAAGAGAAAACATATTGTCGCTCAATCCAGGATGCCTGAGAGCCTTACTGCATTTTAGTCCTTTATAATTGTTTCACCAGGAACCTGAATGTTGTCTTTTCCTTTAGAAAAATAAAGACATTTCCCCAATAAATCGATGCAGAAAAGGCACAGAAAACAGAAACATCTACCAGAATACAGGAAATTAAGTGTTTGACGCACAAAAATTTCTGGGGGAGCACCCCCATACCCCCCACCTATAATTTGTCCCCCAAAATATGTAAACGAAACCTAGCCTATGCCCCGTATGTACGCAGGTTATATACCTAGATATGTTGTTTGATTTTTGGAATAAAAAGAAGGCATGTCAGTAAGCGACATGTCTGGCCCTTCGTGTGATTATCATGTCGTAATTCGGCCCTTTGTGAAAATGAGTTTGACACCCCTGGTCTAGGGGTATGATTCTCGCTTAGGGTGCGAGAGGTCCCGGGTTCAAATCCCGGACGAGCCCTCATTCTATTTGAATATATCTGTTCATATTGTGACGTCCAAGTATGCTGTCAAACAGTGCTGTGGTTGTGAGGCAAACCCATGAAAGTTTGTACCCACTCATAGAATCAACGACGGGCAACATAACCATGTACATGTTTGTCAGCTTCTGAGATAAAATTGACAATTTTTTCTTGGCTTAATTCTAGAATTTTTCCGTTTTTGTCCAAAGGAAAAGCCTGTTTTGTGGCTCGTTGGTCTAGGGGTATGATTCTTGCTTCGGGTGCGAGAGGTCCCGGGTTCAAATCCCGGACGAGCCCTGTATCATTTGAATTACATCCTGCATTTATCAAGGCGAATTCAAGCTCTGCGACAGTTAATAGGTTTAGTGCTAACCATTGATTTCACTGCAAGGATTTGACACATTTAAGGAATCAAGATCATCGAACTTGGTTCATATGATTAGCAACAGTATTTAGGTGGTTGTGCTACCAGTCCACAATTTGTACTAGAAAGTGAACATCCTTGGTCACAGACAATGATTACCTGGTGTTTCCTTCTCGAGCGTTGGGGTTACTTTTTTGTAAACAAAAAAATGAAGCTCTTCCCCGTTACAATTGTCTGCTTGGTCCATCCTCTTCAACAGTATTGCAAGCATAGCCATTGTAGATGTTGATAGCATTTTCCTAAGAGTTTAGATAAAAATCCAATGACAAGTGTTTTTTCAATGTCTCTCAAGTCACATCCAAGTATTTGTCATTTCTGAGATGCAATTGACAATTTTTTGTTGGCTTCTTTCTATATATTTTCAGTTTTCGTCCAAAGGAAAAGACTGTTTTGTGGCTCGTTGGTCTAGGGGTATGATTCTCGCTTAGGGTGCGAGAGGTCCCGGGTTCAAATCCCGGACGAGCCCTCATTCTATTTGAATATATCTGTTCATATTGTGACGTCCAAGTATGCTGTCAAACAGTGCTGTGTTTGTGGGGCAAACCAATGGAAGTTTGTGCCCACTCATAGAATCAACGACGAGCATCATAACCATGTACATTTTTGTCAGCTTCTGAGATGCAATTGACAATTTTTTCTTGGCTTAATTCTAGAATTTTTCCGTTTTTGTCCAAAGGAAAAGCCTGTTTTGTGGCTCGTTGGTCTAGGGGTATGATTCTCGCTTTGGGTGCGAGAGGTCCCGGGTTCAAATCCCGGACGAGCCCTCAGTCTATTTGAATATATCTGTTCATATTGTGACGTCCAAGTCTGCTGTCAAACAGTGCTGTGGTTGTGAGGCAAACCCATGAAAGTTTGTACCCACTCATAGAATCAACGACGAGCAACATAACCATGTACTTTTTTGTCAGCTTCTGAGATAAAATTGACAATTTTTTCTTGGCTTCTTTCTATATATTTTCAGTTTTCGTCCAAAGGAAAAGACTGTTTTGTGGCTCGTTGGTCTAGGGGTATGATTCTCGCTTAGGGTGCGAGAGGTCCCGGGTTCAAATCCCGGACGAGCCCTCACTCTATTTGAATATATCTGTTCATATTGTGACGTCCAAGTCTGCTGTCAAACAGTGCTGTGGTTGTGAGGCAAACCCATGAAAGTTTGTACCCACTCATAGAATCAACGACGAGCAACATAACCATGTACTTTTTTGTCAGCTTCTGAGATAAAATTGACAATTTTTTCTTGGCTTAATTCTAGAATTTTTCAGTTTTCGTCCAAAGGAAAAGCCTGTTTTGTGGCTCGTTGGTCTAGGGGTATGATTCTCGCTTAGGGTGCGAGAGGTCCCGGGTTCAAATCCCGGACGAGCCCTCATTCTATTTGAATATATCTGTTCATATTGTGACGTCCAAGTCTGCCGTCAAACAGTGCTGTGTTTGTGGGGTAAACCAATGGAAGTTTGTGCCCACTCATAGAATCAACGACGAGCATCATAACCATGTACATTTTTGTCAGCTTCTGAGATGCAATTGACAATTTTTTCTTGGCTTAATTCTAGAATTTTTCCGTTTTTGTCCAAAGAAAAAGCCTGTTTTGTGGCTCGTTGGTCTAGGGGTATGATTCTCGCTTTGGGTGCGAGAGGTCCCGGGTTCAAATCCCGGACGAGCCCTCAGTCTATTTGAATATATCTGTTCATATTGTGACGTCCAAGTCTGCTGTCAAACAGTGCTGTGGTTGTGAGGCAAACCCATGAAAGTTTGTACCCACTCATAGAATCAACCAGGGGCAACATAACCATGTACATGTTTGTCAGCTTCTGAGATAAAATTGACAATTTTTTCTTGGCTTAATTCTAGAATTTTTCCGTTTTTGTCCAAAGGAAAAGCCTGTTTTGTGGCTCGTTGGTCTAGGGGTATGATTCTTGCTTCGGGTGCGAGAGGTCCCGGGTTCAAATCCCGGACGAGCCCTGTATCATTTGAATTACATCCTGCATTTATCAAGGCGAATTCAAGCTCTGCGACAGTTAATAGGTTTAGTGCTAACCATTGATTTCACTGCAAGGATTTGACACATTTAAGGAATCAAGATCATCGAACTTGGTTCATATGATTAGCAACAGTATTTAGGTGGTTGTGCTACCAGTCCACAATTTGTACTAGAAAGTGAACATCCTTGGTCACAGACAATGATTACCTGGTGTTTCCTTCTCGAGCGTTGGGGTTACTTTTTTGTAAACAAAAAAATGAAGCTCTTCCCCGTTACAATTGTCTGCTTGGTCCATCCTCTTCAACAGTATTGCAAGCGTAGCCATTGTAGATGTTGATAGCATTTTCCTAAGAGTTT
Organism: Ammodytes marinus; assembly: GCF_949987685.1. Lineage (NCBI taxonomy): Eukaryota > Metazoa > Chordata > Actinopteri > Uranoscopiformes > Ammodytidae > Ammodytes > Ammodytes marinus. The sequence continues at coordinate 4,488,724 of NC_137213.1, forward strand.
AGATAAAAATCCAATGACAAGTGTTTTTTCAATGTCTCTCAAGTCACATCCAAGTATTTGTCATTTCTGAGATGCAATTGACAATTTTTTGTTGGCTTCTTTCTATATATTTTCAGTTTTCGTCCAAAGGAAAAGACTGTTTTGTGGCTCGTTGGTCTAGGGGTATGATTCTCGCTTAGGGTGCGAGAGGTCCCGGGTTCAGATCCCGGACGAGCCCTCAGTCTATTTTAATATATCTGTTCATATTGTGACGTCCAAGTCTGCCGTCAAACAGTGCTGTGTTTGTGGGGTAAACCAATGGAAGTTTGTGCCCACTCATAGAATCAACGACGAGCATCATAACCATGTACATTTTTGTCAGCTTCTGAGATGCAATTGACAATTTTTTCTTGGCTTAATTCTAGAATTTTTCCGTTTTTGTCCAAAGAAAAAGCCTGTTTTGTGGCTCGTTGGTCTAGGGCAGTGGTTCTCAACCTTTTTTGAGCAAACGCCCCCCTAACCTTACCGAGATACTGTAGCGCCCCCCCCCCCCCCCAAAAAAAAAACCACAAACACACACATACACACACACACAATTAAGAATATGTTTTGGCTACATCCTCTATCAACAATAAAACATATTTTCTGTGCTGTTTTGGTTTCTTATAAGAATTATTAAAAAAAAATCCCAATATGAGCCTGTTCTATGATAGGCAGATTTAACCCACTGTCAGGTGGCTGGTTGCATAAAAAGAAAAAACACTATCAGCATTGGTTGTAATCAGGGGTGTAAAGTAGCGAATTACATTTACTAATTACATCTACTACTTACATTTACTATTTAGGCTACTTGTAATTTTTTAAGTGATTTTTAAAACCTATACTTTTACTTTTACTTTGAGTATGTTTATTGTGAAGTATTGTACTTCGCTACATTTTATATCACTTGCGTTACTGAGTAAAAAAATAGATAGGGAAAGGAGAGAAAAGAAAAGAAATATCGCGGGGGGCTTTTATTTTTACGGCACAATACCGGAAACTAACACAGTGAATGATCGACAGGAGGAGAGAACACATTGCGACTACATGATAACAACAAACATTGCTTCCCTTTATCATTAAAACAAAATAATCCTAGTTAAACTATCATTGTACCGCACGTGAAGACGTGAAGGCTTTTAAATGCAGCAAACCTATCATCCAGCCGTGCGATCGGCCCCTCCCTCACCTGATAGTTTAGCTTTCAGTTTAACAGTGCAGAGTAGGATGGAGACGGTGCGTGTTGCCAGGGCTGCTGTACAGGGCTTCAGTGAGCCTCTCGCGGTGCACAGCGTTTAGTATATCGTCCCTCTCCAACATATGAGGGTTGTGTCTTTAACATGGTTCTGCTTGTGTGTTAGTTAACTCCATGCTTTGGCTGATTACTCTGTTTTCTCCACCTCAGAGACAATAGTTAGTTTAAGTTTGAATCTCGCTGCGCTAGCATTAGCAATATCAGTAAACGTCATTATACTAGTCTGTGATTGGCTGATTCCTCTGCCGCTAAGGCTTTGATTGGCTGGTTGTTCTGACTCAAAGACCTCTGATTGGCTGTCTGCAGAGCCTTCTCTTTTCTAAGGCTGTGACAGTCAGCAGACCGCAGAACATTGGAGAGAATAGTTAAAAAGAGGTCGAGGGGTTAGAAACATGAAAAGTTAAAATAGGCTGTTTATTTCAGGTAACCTATTTTTGCAGTCAAAATATTTATAAGATTTTTAAGAAAGTTTAAAATATATTTATTAAAAAAAAAAAAAAAAAAAAAAAAGAAGCTCTTGTGTCCCAGCCTGGTCCCAGCGCCCCCCTAGGTTGTACGAACGCCCCCCAGGGGGCGGTACCGCCCCCGTTGAGAAACCCTGGTCTAGGGGTATGATTCTCGCTTTGGGTGCGAGAGGTCCCGGGTTCAAATCCCGGACGAGCCCTCAGTCTATTTGAATATATCTGTTCATATTGTGACGTCCAAGTCTGCCGTCAAACAGTGCTGTGGTTGTGAGGCAAACCCATGAATGTTTGTACCCACTCATAGAATCAACGACGAGCAACATAACCACGTACTTTTTTGTCAGCTTCTGAGATGCAATTGACAATTTTTTCTTGGCTTAATTCTAGAATTTTTCCGTTTTTGTCCAAAGGAAAAGCCTGTTTTGTGGCTCGTTGGTCTAGGGGTATGATTCTCGCTTAGGGTGCGAGAGGTCCCGGGTTCAAATCCCGGACGAGCCCTCATTCTATTTGAATATATCTGTTCATATTGTGACGTCCAAGTCTGCCGTCAAACAGTGCTGTGTTTGTGGGGTAAACCAATGGAAGTTTGTGCCCACTCATAGAATCAACGACGAGCATCATAACCATGTACATTTTTGTCAGCTTCTGAGATGCAATTGACAATTTTTTCTTGGCTTAATTCTAGAATTTTTCGGTTTTTGTCCAAAGGAAAAGCCTGTTTTGTGGCTCGTTGGTCTAGGGGTATGATTCTCGCTTAGGGTGCGAGAGGTCCCGGGTTCAAATCCCGGACGAGCCCTCACTCTATTTGAATATATCTGTTCAAGTCTGCTGTCAAACAGGGCTGTATTTGTGGGGCAAACCAATGGAAGTTTGTGCCCACTCATAGAATCAACGACGAGCATCATAACCATGTACATTTTTGTCAGCTTCTGAGATGCAATTGACAATTTTTTGTTGGCTTCTTTCTATATATTTTCAGTTTTCGTCCAAAGGAAAAGCCTGTTTTGTGGCTCGTTGGTCTAGGGGTATGATTCTCGCTTTGGGTGCGAGAGGTCCCGGGTTCAAATCCCGGACGAGCCCTCATTCTATTTGAATATATCTGTTCATATTGTGACGTCCAAGTCTGCTGTCAAACAGTGCTGTGTTTGTGGGGCAAACCAATGGAAGTTTGTGCCCACTCATAGAATCAACGACGAGCATCATAACCATGTACATTTTTGTCAGCTTCTGAGATGCAATTGACAATTTTTTCTTGGCTTAATTCTAGAATTTTTCCGTTTTTGTCCAAAGGAAAAGCCTGTTTTGTGAACGACTCCTTCATGTAATCACCATCTGTGAAAGGTTTTCCACGCTTTATTATCTCCCGGGTTGCAACCGGTAGAGACCATTAGCAAACGGTAAAAACCATTTTATGGACCGGTAGAGACCATTGGCAAAAGGTAAAAACCATTGTGTGGAACGGTTGAGACCTTTTGGAAACGGCACTGTCATTATAAAGAATCAACTCAGTCGGGACGCAAACTCCGGTCTACTGTTCTATAAGACACTTCCTTACCGGCTGAGCTACGGGAGCCTTTGGTAAAAAAAAAGCTATCCCCTGGTAGATATATCAACCTGCCTCTGTACCCAACGCTAAATAGGGCTAATTCTCTGTTATCGATTAGTCAAACCTGCTCAAGAGGCTATGCTAACTACCGTCACCGGAGCAAGTCCGACTGTTTTATAAAGCATCTGTCATTTGAAAAGCAACAACAAACAGATCGCACATATCCTTACAACGGAAAGGACCAGAGACTAATTTCTAATTTTCATTATATCAATTCTATGTATCAACACTTGCATATCTGTACACCATACCGATGCACATAGATACCCACAAGCGTACAAACAAACACTTGCATATATGTACTCCATACCAATTCACATAGATACACACAAACGTACACACGAACACTTGCATAACTGTACAGCATACCAGTACACATAGATGCACACAAACGTACCAATACATAGCTAGGAATAGTTATAACACTCGTCTTGGCCCCACACAGGACGTGCCTAGCTTAATAATTAGCCGTGTCATTGCTATCGGCGCCCGCGATCGTAAATAATGGCGAATACACATACATAACACACGGTCAAATTCAATGTTTCCTATTAATGCCACAAGGAAAAGTCTAAGCTCTAATACAACACTTCACTAGTTAGGGTATCATATCTAACCAGCTTACCTGTTAATGGAAACATAAACACAGTTCATATTAATGAACGCTCTCTTGTTGGCGTATTACATTCATTGGCTTGGCTCGTCATGAACTGACTACCGATCCGGCCCGCGGGCCGTATGTTTGACACCCCTGGTCTAGGGGTATGATTCTCGCTTCGGGTGGGGGAGGTCCCGGGTTCAAATCCCGGACGAGCCCTGTATCATTTGAATTACATCCTGCATTTATCAAGGCGAATTCAAGCTCTGCGACAGTTAATAGGTTTAGTGCTAACCATTGATTTCACTGCAAGGCTTTGACAGATTTAAGGAATCAAGATCATCGAACTTGGTTCATATGATTAGCAACAGTATTTAGGTGGTTGTGCTACCAGTCCACAATTTGTACTAGAAAGTGAACATCCTTGGTCACAGACAATGATTACCTGAGGGGTATACTACGAAGCGAGATTAAGGGCTGAGCGAGGTCTGTTGAGTCTAAAGCGGTCTAAAGCCAGAGTTTTCAGTATCACGAAAGGTGGCTTTCTTTTTACCTGGCTAGATCACCGTGGTAACAGAGGCTGCACGGCTAACCTGCTCAGACCAGTTTTTGTTTCAGAGTTTGAGCTTAAATTCGGCTCTTAGAGCGCTGCCCTTCAAGGAAACTACACATTTAGAAATCCCGCGGACCTGACTATATTGTCTGAGCGCTACATTCTCACTGAGGAAACTGTTACATCTAAACTTATTGATCAGTAAGTTAATGAACGAAACGAAGCCGTGACATTAGGCTTACAGAGTGAACTGTAACATCGCGCCGGGGCTTTTTGCCACATGCATACAGTTATTGAAAATGTAAAATAGCCCACACCTATACTGTATGCAGCGCCACTCTATGCTCTCCTCTCAAATGATTTTACCTGGCGATATACACACACTGGCTCTTAATAAAGCGTTCTATAAAATCACAGGTTGCAACATTATTTCACTGTAGGCTTCTTTCTTTTCATCAGTAGCGATTACAGTTGGGACGTGACAGCTGACAGCTGTCACAGTTCGGACATCGTTGCAGACTCGCAGGTTAAGCTTCTCACAGTAGATTCATATTTGTCCGAAAAATCCAGACTACAGGTTTTTTAATGTAGGCCTATTGGTATTTGTAAGATTCAAATAAAAGGCTAATAGTCTAAATCAAAATTGTATTCATTATGATGTGGCCCAAAACTAAATGATTTTCCATAGGCTATTCATTTGGGGACAGTGTCAGACTTAAATTACATTCTTAAGTGTGGGACTATAGGCGTAGTGCTATATAGCAAAGTAGCCTATATATATATTAGGCTAAATGGTATAGTGTTTAAATCCGAGTTCAACGTTTCATTGTTTTATAATGTCACGTTACGCACTGCGAGAACGATCGGCAAGATAAATAAATAATTTCAATGCTGGCAGCATTCCACTCTCCTTAGCCTATTTGCAGTAAGAGTTTTTTTCGGCTCTCTGTTTTCTGCTGTAATAATTCAGACTGACAAACTCTTCCTCTTGAATGAAGTTGGCGACACACTTTTGTTTTACTCAGCTGCTCACAATCAGTCCGTTTGTGTAAAGTTAGCGGCACAAGATCAGTCCAGTCTGTGCGGAAGCAGAGTCAAATGACGGCCAAACGCCCCCTCTCATGGGGACGCGCGCAGAGCCTGAAGCTGAAACTCTCGTTCAACATAAGAGGTTGATAACTGCCTTCGTGATACCGGTTAGCTCTGAGCGAGGGTATGTGTTATGTTGAACCAGATCAAAAAAAGAGAGCCGGGCTCTGTTGAGTTTGCTTTGTAGTATACCCCTCTGGTGTTTCCTTCTCGAGCGTTGGGGTTACTTTTTTGTAAACAAAAAAATGAAGCTCTTCCCCGTTACAATTGTCTGCTTGGTCCATCCTCTTCAACAGTATTGCAAGCATAGCCATTGTAGATGTTGATAGCATTTTCCTAAGAGTTTAGATAAAAATCCAATGACAAGTGTTTTTTCAATGTCTCTCAAGTCACATCCAAGTATTTGTAATTTCTGAGATGCAATTGACAATTTTTTGTTGGCTTCTTTCTATATATTTTCAGTTTTCGTCCAAAGGAAAAGGCTGTTTTGTGGCTCGTTGGTCTAGGGCAGTGGTTCTCAACCGGTGGGGCGCGCCCCCCCGGGGGGGCGCGGACACTCTACCGGGGGGGCGCGAGGGGGATGGGAAAAAAAAAAAAAAAAAAAAAAATCTTAATTTTTTTTTTTTTTTTTTTCAATTTTTTTCCTGATATGTAGCCTAGTTCAGAGATGATATGTATTTTTTTTCTTTCTTAACTTTTTTTGATAGGTAGTTGCCAAGTTCATCACACAAACACTCCAATCCACTGATATGAGATCAGTTTGCAATTTTCAAGTACTGAATTAATGGTAGGACTGTGGCCACTAGAACTGGTCTCTGGTCAGCAAAGGTCTTGAAAACAGCATAAGTGTGCTTGTGACATGCGTGCCACCCATGCATGTGTATAGGCACGTGTCCCAGCAGATTTTTGAAATCTGAATAAAAAAAATTAAAGTTTGTAGTTAGCGAGTGTAACATGTTCTTAGCAAGGGCAGACTTTCATGAATAAAGGTTTATTTTTTTAACAAGATATTTGGTCAAAAGCTAGTTGTCATCCGTCCCTCTGTCCAGTTGTTAGGCATCTGGCTGCTAGCAAGTTATGTTGTCTTGCTAATTTTACTATTCATCTGAACTGAAATAAATATTGACTTTTTCCTTTATTATCTTCGCCAGAATGCACCAGAATGCTTAGATTACATGTTAAAAACACAAAAAAATCTTCTGGGGGGGATGCCCCCAGACCCCCCTTCAGGGGTTTAGTTTTCTGACAAACATTACAATGGATACTAACATGATTTGGGCATTTGGGATTATAAATCATCTTTGAATTGGTTGTACAGCATATCACATGCTATTCATTCAGGGGTGCGATGGCCACCCCACTCTAGCTCTGTGGCCCACCTTGGCCACCCCCAGTCAAAATTTCCTGGAATCGCCACTGAGACACACACAACTCCGCGTTCAGGCTGCACAGCACATTAATCGCAGGTAGCATTTTGAGCTAAATCTGGCCACTTTCCAAATCCAAGACTCAATGGTTGAAACATTCTCTGAACTGGGTTGTCAGACAGCAGTGTTTTCCATTGATCATAGACTTTGTTTTGTGAAGCTTTTTCACAACAGGTATACCTATTGTAGAATTTATTCTGTGTATGTTCTATTTAGGCTACTATTTTCTTCTCTTCTAAGGAGATTTAAAAAAAAAAAACATTTCCTCAGTGTCTCATTGATACAATCTCATAATTAGCTTTTAAAGTGCACCAGAATTTAACGTTAAAATATAAGAAATTTCCGGACCCCAACCCTAGACCCAATGTTCAACTCAAAGGTGCGCCACTGGCCTAGCCCTTGTGATAATAACAATAATAGATTATCTATCTATCTATCTATCTATCTATCTATCTATCTATCTATCTATCTATCTATCTATCTATCTATCTATCTATCTATCTATCTATCTATCTATCTATCTATCTATCTATCTATCTATCTGTGTAGGGTGGTGTGTGTGTGTGTGTGTGGGGGGTGGGGGTTGTCAGGGTCGGTGGGGGGGCCCAACTGCAATGACCCAGCTTTGGGGGGGCCCAGCTTGCAGAAGGTTGAGAACCCCTGGTCTAGGGGTATGATTCTCGCTTAGGGTGCGAGAGGTCCCGGGTTCAAATCCCGGACGAGCCCTCATTCTATTTGAATATATCTGTTCATATTGTGACGTCCAAGTCTGCTGTCAAACAGTGCTGTGTTTGTGGGGCAAACCAATGGAAGTTTGTGCCCACTCATAGAATCAACGACGAGCATCATAACCATGTACATTTTTTTCAGCTTCTGAGATGCAATTGACAATTTTTCTTGGCTTAATTCTAGAATTTTTCCGTTTTTGTCCAAAGGAAAAGCCTGTTTTGTGGCTCGTTGGTCTAGGGGTATGATTCTTGCTTCGGGTGCGAGAGGTCCCGGGTTCAAATCCCGGACGAGCCCTGTATCATTTGAATTACATCCTGCATTTATCAAGGCGAATTCAAGCTCTGCGACAGTTAATAGGTTTACTGCTAACAATTGATTTCACTGCAAGGATTTGACACATTTAAGGAATCAAGATCATCGAACTTGGTTCATATGATTAGCAACAGTATTTAGGTGGTTGTGCTACCAGTCCACAATTTGTACTAGAAAGTGAACATCCTTGGTCACAGACAATGATTACCTGAGGGGTATACTACGAAGCGAGATTAAGGGCTGAGCGAGCTCTGTTGAGTCTAAAGCGGTCTAAAGCCAGAATTTTCAGTATCACGAAAGGTGGCTCTCTCTCTACCTGGCTAGATCACCGTGGTAACAGAGGCTGCACGGCTAACCTGCTCAGAGCAGTTTTTGTTCCAGAGTTTGAGCTTAAATTCGGCTCTTAGAGCGCGGACCTGACAATATTGTCTGAGCGCTACATTCTTACTGAGGAAACTGTTACATCTAAATTTATTGATCAGTAAGTTAATGAACGAAACGAAGCCGTGACATTAGGCTTACAGCAGAGTGAACTGTAACATCGCGCTGGGGCTTTTTGCCACATGCATACAGTTATTGAAAATGTAAAATAGCCCACACCTATAGCCTACTGTATGCAGCGCCACTCTATGCTCTCACCTCAAATGATTTTACCTGGCGATCTACACACACTGGCTCTTAATAAAGCGTTCTATAAAATCACAGTTTGCAACATTATTTCACTGTAGGCTTCTTTCTTTTCATAAGTAGCGATTACAGTTGGGACGTGACAGGTGACAGCTGTTACAGTTCGGACATCGTTGCAGACTCGCAGGTTAAGCTTCTCACAGTTCATATTTGTCCTCCAGACTACAGGTTTTTTAATGTATGCCTATTGGTATTTGTAAGATTCAAATAAAAGGCTAATAGTCTAAATCAAAATTGTATTCATTATGATGTGGCCCAAAATTAAATGATTTTCCATAGGCTATTCATTTGGGGACAGTGTCAGACTTAAATTACATTCTTAAGTATGGGACTATAGGCGTAGTGCTATAAATATAGCAAACTAGCCTATATATAGCCTATTAGGCTAAATGGTATAGTGTTTAAATCCGAGTTCAACGTTTCATTGTTTTATAATGTCACGTTACGCACTGCGAGAACGATCGGCAAGATAAATAAATAATTTCCATGCTGGCAGCATTCCACTCTCCTTAGCCTATTTGCAGTAAGAGTTTTTTTCGGCTCTCTGTTTTCTGCTGTAATAATTCAGACTGACAAACTCTTCCTCTTGAATGAAGTTGGCGACACACTTTTGTTTTACTCAGCTGCTCACAATCAGTCCGTTTGTGTAAAGTTAGCGGCACAAGATCAGTCCAGTCTGTGCGGAAGCAGAGTCAAATGACGGTCAAACGCCCCCTCTCATGGGGACGCGCACAGAGCCTGAAGCTGAAACCCTCGTTCAACATAAGAGGTTGATAACTGCCTTCGTGATACCGGTTAGCTCTGAGCGAGGGTATGTGTTATGTTGAACCAGATCAAAAAAAGAGAGCCGGGCTCTGTTGAGTTTGCTTCGTAGTATACCCCTCTGGTGTTTCCTTCTCGAGCGTTGGGGTTACTTTTTTGTAAACAAAAAAATGAAGCTCTTCCCCGTTACAATTGTCTGCTTGGTCCATCCTCTTCAAAAGTATTGCAAGCATAGCCATTGTAGATGTTGATAGCATTTTCCTAAGAGTTTAGATAAAAATCCAATGACAAGTGTTTTTTCAATCTCTCTCAAGTCACATCCAAGTATTTGTAATTTCTGAGATGCAATTGACAATTTTTCTTGGCTTAATTCTAGAATTTTTCCGTTTTTGTCCAAAGGAAAAGCCTGTTTTGTGGCTCGTTGGTCTAGGGGTATGATTCTTGCTTTGGGTGCGAGAGGTCCCGGGTTCAAATCCCGGACGAGCCCTCATTCTATTTGAATATATCTGTTCATATTGTGACGTCCAAGTCTGCTGTCAAACAGTGCTGTGGTTGTGAGGCAAACCCATGAAAGTTTGTGCCCACTCATAGAATCAACGACGAGCAACATAACCATGTACATTTTTGTCAGCTTCTGAGATAAAATTGACAATTTTTTCTTGGCTTAATTCCAGAATTTTTCCGTTTTTGTCCAAAGGAAAAGCCTGTTTTGTGCCTCGTTGGTCTAGGGGTATGATTCTCGCTTAGGGTGCGAGAGGTCCCGGGTTCAAATCCCGGACGAGCCCTCATTCTATTTGAATATATCTGTTCATATTGTGACGTCCAAGTCTGCCGTCAAACAGTGCTGTGTTTGTGGGGTAAACCAATGGAAGTTTGTGCCCACTCATAGAATCAACGACGAGCATCATAACCATGTACATTTTTGTCAGCTTCTGAGATGCAATTGACAATTTTTTCTTGGCTTAATTCTAGAATTTTTCCGTTTTTGTCCAAAGGAAAAGCCTGTTTTGTGGCTCGTTGGTCTAGGGGTATGATTCTCGCTTTGGGTGCGAGAGGTCCCGGGTTCAAATCCCGGACGAGCCCTCAGTCTATTTGAATATATCTGTTCATATTGTGACGTCCAAGTCTGCCGTCAAACAGTGCTGTGGTTGTGAGGCAAACCCATGAATGTTTGTACCCACTCATAGAATCAACGACGAGCAACATAACCATGTACTTTTTTGTCAGCTTCTGAGATAAAATTGACAATTTTTTCTTGGCTTAATTCTAGAATTTTTCCGTTTTTGTCCAAAGGAAAAGCCTGTTTTGTGGCTCGTTGGTCTAGGGGTATGATTCTTGATTTGGGTGCGAGAGGTCCCGGGTTCAAATCCCGGACGAGCCCTGTATCATTTGAATTACATCCTGCATTTATCAAAACGAATTCAAGCTCTGCAACAGTTAATAGGTTTACTGCTAACCATTGATTTCACTGCAAGGATTTGACACATTTAAGGAATTAAGATCATCGAACTTGGTTCATATGATTAGCAACAGTATTTAGGTGGTTGTGCTACCAGTCCACAATTTGTACTAGAAAGTGAACATCCTTGGTCACAGACAATGATTACCTGGTGTTTCCTTCTCGAGCGTTGGGGTTACTTTTTTGTAAACAAAAAAATGAAGCTCTTCCCCGTTACAATTGTCTGCTTGGTCCATCCTCTTCAACAGTATTGCAAGCATAGCCATTGTAGATGTTGATAGCATTTTCCTAAGAGCTTAGATAAAAATCCAATGACAAGTGTTTTTTCAATGTCTCTCAAGTCACATCCAAGTATTTGTAATTTCTGAGATGCAATTGACAATTTTTTGTTGGCTTCTTTCTATATATTTTCAGTTTTCGTCCAAAGGAAAAGCCTGTTTTGTGGCTCGTTGGTCTAGGGGTATGATTCTCGCTTTGGGTGCGAGAGGTCCCGGGTTCAAATCCCGGACGAGCCCTCACTCTATTTGAATATATCTGTTCATATTGTGACGTCCAAGTCTGCTGTCAAACAGTGCTGTGGTTGTGAGGCAAACCCATGAATGTTTGTACCCACTCATAGAATCAACGACGAGCAACATAACCATGTACATTTTTGTCAGCTTCTGAGATGCAATTGACAATTTTTTCTTGGCTTAATTCTAGAATTTTTCCGTTTTTGTCCAAAGGAAAAGCCTGTTTTGTGGCTCGTTGGTCTAGGGGTATGATTCTCGCTTCGGGTGCGAGAGGTCCCGGGTTCAAATCCCGGACGAGCCCTGTATCATTTGAATTACATCCTGCATTTATGAAGGCGAATTCAAGCTCTGCGACGGTTAATAGGTTTACTGCTAACCATTGATTTCACTGCAAGGATTTGACACATTTAAGGAATCAAGATCATCGAACTTGGTTCATATGATTAGCAACAGTATTTAGGTGGTTGTGCTACCAGTCCACAATTTGTACTAGAAAGTGAACATCCT
>NC_137213.1:4503201-4543960 GCF_949987685.1 Ammodytes marinus
GTGACGTCCAAGTCTGCTGTCAAACAGTGCTGTGGTTGTGAGGCAAACCCATGAAAGTTTGTACCCACTCATAGAATCAACGACGAGCAACATAACCATGTACATTTTTGTCAGCTTCTGAGATAAAATTGACAATTTTTTCTTGGCTTAATTCTAGAATTTTTCCGTTTTTGTCCAAAGGAAAAGCCTGTTTTTTGGCTCGTTGGTCTAGGGCGGGGGTCACTAACAGGCGGACCGCGGTCCGGGTCCGGACCCAGACGCCGTCCTATACGGACCCGGACCTGTAGTCAATCAATCATTTAAGTATTTAAAATTTTGACGGGGCGCTTCTATTTTGACCGGCGCAGCTTTTCTAGACTTTACGGTACTGGTTTAGCCAATCAGGAAATGCATTCGAGTTAAGCCATCCCGCCTCCTGCTACTCAGGCAGCCAATCGAATCTGTGGATTCCCGGCTCAGGCTGGCTCACAGACAGAGACAGTGAGCTATCATGCGAGAGATGACAGAGAGAAGTGCAAGAATTACGAGAATTTCAGCGAAATAAATCAGATTAGAGTGAGAAAGACAGCGGGAGGAGAGTGAGAGACAGCTTTCTCTCTCGCTCGCCCGCTCGCTCACCGGCTCCGTGTGTCGCGAGCGAGTTAACGAGCGATCAACAGCTGAGTTTTTTCCTATTATTTACTATCTATGGTTTTTTCCCCTTGTGTAAGACTGGTGAAAACCGGTCAAGGTGCAATCATGTGGATTCTCTATTACTCTGATGTAGACCTATGTGTGAATGACACAGACATAAGATTGACATAATCACCAATCGCCAGCAGCACTGCATATACTGCCCACAACAGCAACAGGAAAAACATTATTTTTTTTATTTTTTTTGTATGTAGTTTCAATTATCTACATTTTAAGTTTTACATATTCTTAGTAATGGCAGAATTTATAAATACAGGTTAATTTTTTAGCAAGATATTTGGCTAGTAGCTACACTAACATTAGCGAAAGCTAGTGGTCATCTGTCCCTCAGTCCAGTTGTTAAGCATCTGGCTGCTAGCAAGTTATGTTGTTTTGTTAATTTTTCTATTCATCTTAACTATATTAAATGTTGACCTTTTCTTTTATTATTTTCCCCAGAATGCACCAGAATGCTCCGATTACATTCTAAAAACACAAAAAAAACTACTAGGGGGGAAACCCCCAGACCCCCTACAGGGGTTTAGTTTCTGACATGTCACTTTTTCAGAGCTTTTCAAAATTGCTAAATAAAAATCCAGTATTAGACAAAGTGGGAGATTACTATGTTAAACAAACATAGTAGGTATAGTGAAGTTTAGAAATTATACATTCAAATATTTCTCAAATTGCATAATTCATTTTTTTGCACCCCTTCTAATCTCAGATGCACCCCGAGTCATTATGTTCTGCAACACTGAAGTTGCTGCTATACTTTATTTAATTTTTCAAAAATGAATTATATATTTTATCTTTATTTTAAGATTATTATTATATTTATTTTCACCATTTTATTTTTAAATGCAGCCCTTCTCTATGAAGAGATTAGTTTCAGTTGAGTCAGTTGAACCTCCTTAAATAATACATATATCTTCAGTATTATATATCTATAATTATTTAAAAGTGAGAATAAATATTGTTGAAATGTTTTTGAATTGTTCTTCCTATATTGATCTGACAGTCAGTTGTTGATTACATGCAGACGTTGATACAACTACTGGCTACTTCACTATATATCACACTGAATCATAACGCAAGTTAGACATTATGATGTTCCGGACCTTTGCTTGAGGACATTTTTTCGAACTGGACCTATTTGAATTTTAGTTGAATACCCCTGGTCTAGGGGTATGATTCTCGCTTAGGGTGCGAGAGGTCCTGGGTTCAAATCCCGGACGAGCCCTCACTCTATTTGAATATATCTGTTCATATTGTGACGTCCAAGTCTGCTGTCAAACATTGCTGTGGTTGTGAGGCAAACCCATGAAAGTTTGTGCCCACTCATAGAATCAACGACGAGCAACATAACCATGTACTTTTTTGTCAGCTTCTGAGATAAAATTGACAATTTTTTCTTGGCTTAATTCTAGAATTTTTCCGTTTTTGTCCAAAGGAAAAGCCTGTTTTGTGGCTCGTTGGTCTAGGGGTATGTTTCTCGCTTTGGGTGCGAGAGGTCCCGGGTTCAAATCCCGGAAGAGCCCTGTATCATTTGAATTACATCCTGCATTTATCAAGGCGAATTCAAGCTCTGCGACAGTTAATAGGTTTACTGCTAACCATTGATTTCACTGCAAGGCTTTGACAGATTTAAGGAATCAAGATCATCGAACTTGGTTCATATGATTAGCAACAGTATTTAGGTGGTTGTGCTACCAGTCCACAATTTGTACTAGAAAGTGAACATCCTTGGTCACAGACAATGATTACCTGGTGTTTCCTTCTCGAGCGTTGGGGTTACTTTTTTGTAAACAAAAAAATGAAGCTCTTCCCCGTTACAATTGTCTGCTCGGTCCATCCTCTTCAACAGTATTGCAAGCATAGCCATTGTAGATGTTGATAGCATTTTCCTAAGAGTTTAGATAAAAATCCAATGACAAGTGTTTTTTCAATGTCTCTCAAGTCACATCCAAGTATTTGTAATTTCTGAGATGCAATTGACAATTTTTTGTTGGCTTCTTTCTATATATTTTCAGTTTTCGTCCAAAGGAAAACACTGTTTTGTGGCTCGTTGGTCTAGGGGTATGATTCTCGCTTAGGGTGCGAGAGGTCCCGGGTTCAAATCCCGGACGAGCCCTCATTCTATTTGAATATATCTGTTCATATTGTGACGTCCAAGTCTGCTGTCAAACAGTGCTGTGTTTGTGGGGCAAACCAATGGAAGTTTGTGCCCACTCATAGAATCAACGACGAGCATCATAACCATGTACATTTTTGTCAGCTTCTGAGATGCAATTGACAATTTTTTCTTGGCTTAATTCTAGAATTTTTCCGTTTTTGTCCAAAGGAAAAGCCTGTTTTGTGGCTCGTTGGTCTAGGGGTATGATTCTCGCTTAGGGTGCGAGAGGTCCCGGGTTCAAATCCCGGATGAGCCCTTATTCTATTTGAATATATCTGTTCATATTGTGACGTCCAAGTCTGCTGTCAAACAGTGCTGTGGTTGTGAGGCAAACCCATGAAAGTTTGTGCCCACTCATAGAATCAACGACGAGCAACATAACCATGTACATTTTTGTCAGCTTCTGAGATAAAATTGACAATTTTTTCTTGGCTTAATTCTAGAATTTTTCCGTTTTTGTCCAAAGGAAAAGCCTGTTTTGTGGCTCGTTGGTCTAGGGGTATGATTCTTGCTTTGGGTGCGAGAGGTCCCGGGTTCAAATCCCGGACGAGCCCGCAGTCTATTTGAATATATCTGTTCATATTGTGACGTCCAAGTCTGCTGTCAAACAGTGCTGTGGTTTTGAGGCAAACCCATGAAAGTTTGTACCCACTCATAGAATCAACGACGAGCAACATAACCATGTAAATTTTTGTCAGCTTCTGAGATAAAATTGACAATTTTTTCTTGGCTTAATTCTAGAATTTTTCCGTTTTGGTCCAAAGGAAAAGCCTGTTTTGTGGCTCGTTGGTCTAGGGGTATGATTCTCGCTTAGGGTGCGAGAGGTCCCGGGTTCAAATCCCGGACGAGCCCTCACTCTATTTGAATATATCTGTTCAAGTCTGCTGTCAAACAGGGCTGTATTTGTGGGGCAAACCAATGGAAGTTTGTGCCCACTCATAGAATCAACGACGAGCATCATAACCATGTACATTTTTGTCAGCTTCTGAGATGCAATTGACAATTTTTTGTTGGCTTCTTTCTATATATTTTCAGTTTTCGTCCAAAGGAAAAGCCTGTTTTGTGGCTCGTTGGTCTAGGGGTATGATTCTCGCTTTGGGTGCGAGAGGTCCCGGGTTCAAATCCCGGACGAGCCCTCATTCTATTTGAATATATCTGTTCATATTGTGACGTCCAAGTCTGCTGTCAAACAGTGCTGTGTTTGTGGGGCAAACCAATGGAAGTTTGTGCCCACTCATAGAATCAACGACGAGCATCATAACCATGTACATTTTTGTCAGCTTCTGAGATGCAATTGACAATTTTTTCTTGGCTTAATTCTAGAATTTTTCCGTTTTTGTCCAAAGGAAAAGCCTGTTTTGTGAACGACTCCTTCATGTAATCACCATCTGTGAAAGGTTTTCCACGCTTTATTATCTCCCGGGTTGCAACCGGTAGAGACCATTAGCAAACGGTAAAAACCATTTTATGGACCGGTAGAGACCATTGGCAAAAGGTAAAAACCATTGTGTGGAACGGTTGAGACCTTTTGGAAACGGCACTGTCATTATAAAGAATCAACTCAGTCGGGACGCAAACTACGGTCTACTGTTCTATAAGACACTTCCTTACCGGCTGAGCTACGGGAGCCTTTGGTAAAAAAAAGCTATCCCCTGGTAGATATATCAACCTGCCTCTGTACCCAACGCTAAATAGGGCTAATTCTCTGTTATCGATTAGTCAAACCTGCTCAAGAGGCTATGCTAACTACCGTCACCGGAGCAAGTCCGACTGTTTTATAAAGCATCTGTCATTTGAAAAGCAACAACAAACAGATCGCACATATCCTTACAACGGAAAGGACCAGAGACTAATTTCTAATTTTCATTATATCAATTCTATGTATCAACACTTGCATATCTGTACACCATACCGATGCACATAGATACCCACAAGCGTACAAACAAACACTTGCATATATGTACTCCATACCAATTCACATAGATACACACAAACGTACACACGAACACTTGCATAACTGTACAGCATACCAGTACACATAGATGCACACAAACGTACCAATACATAGCTAGGAATAGTTATAACACTCGTCTTGGCCCCACACAGGACGTGCCTAGCTTAATAATTAGCCGTGTCATTGCTATCGGCGCCCGCGATCGTAAATAATGGCGAATACACATACATAACACACGGTCAAATTCAATGTTTCCTATTAATGCCACAAGGAAAAGTCTAAGCTCTAATACAACACTTCACTAGTTAGGGTATCATATCTAACCAGCTTACCTGTTAATGGAAACATAAACACAGTTCATATTAATGAACGCTCTCTTGTTGGCGTATTACATTCATTGGCTTGGCTCGTCATGAACTGACTACCTCGCGGGCCGGGCGTGATCCAGCCAAGTGTAATGCCTAGAGCGCCCTCTGCTGGTGAAGAAGAATTTATTATTGAAGTTATTGCTTCTCAAAATTAAAATGATTATGCCGTCTTACTTGAAGTTTAAAAACATTAGAAAACCAGACTTCCTTTTTTTTTTTATGCTGAAATGTCAGTTTATTTGTTGATCCAGAGTTTCAGCTAAAACAACATCCACGTTCATTTCAACGGTTATAAAATAAACAACAGACATAAACAAAACAGACGGAGATGTACAGAAAATCATTTATTCATAAAAACTGTTTAGTCATGTATATATACCGTATATTTTACTGTATAAAGGGACATTCAGTCACATTTCAAAACATTCAGAAGAATAAAATATATATTTATTTATTTATTTCAAAGTTCCAGAATAACGTTTAGTTTCTGTTCATCTTGATTTATTTTCTTACCCTTTTTTTTTCTTCTTTTTTTTATTTTTTCTTTACGTGACAAGACAGGTGAAAGACATAACAGTAGGTGCGGTACATGACAACTTAAGTGCTCACATTTAAGACAGAACGGACGAGACAAAAACAAGCAGGAGGTCATTGCATATTTTTACATTGTTGTTGACAGGCTGTGTGTGTGTGTGTGTGTGTGTGTGTGTGTGTATATACATACATATAAACAACAACAAAAATAAAATAAAATAAAAAATGAAAAATAAATGATAAATCAGTACTAAGAAATGCATAATCATCATAAGAATGTAATGATAAGAATGGCATTTTCGGTTGTTTAAATAGTATTAATTTCCATTATGGTATTTTAGACTTTTGATCCACAGTTTTGAATGTTGTCATAAGGTAATTAGATAATTGGGAGAGAGAAATCAATAAAAAAAAAAAAGTTCTAAAAAGTTTTGCAAAAACAAGCATAGTAAATGATGTGAGCAGTTATAAGGGAGACCGTGTTGAAAAAAGGCTATCGTTATCCATATTGACAATACTGATAAACAAAAATGATAGAAATAAGAGTCATAATCATAGATAAATAAGAGCAGAAAAAAAAAAAAAAAAAAAGTTATCTTGTGTTGTTATTGTGTAAAGGGGGAAGGGAGAGAGAAAGGGGATGTTACTGGGTTGATATGTATTTTGTATTGAAGATGTTATTCGTGGTCGGGCGTGTGGTTAGTGAAGACAGAAGAGAAAATATCTAAATCATATATATATATCAATAAAAAAGAAAATATTAAATAATTAATAATAGTAGAAATATTACTTGAGACAAAAATAAATAAATATAGAGTAAATAGTCGACTCTCTAGCCTTCAATTCAGTCCTGCAGAAGACGAGGAGGGCGAGGAGATAGAGCACAAACAACAATTATTTATTTTATTCAAAATTGTTATTATAACCATTATTATTTTCACTCAATTATTATTTTTATTATTTTTTTTCCTTTTAACTTTTTTTTTGTTCCCCTTTCTTCTCTTTTCCTTTTATATACAGTATTTTAATCAATTCTATCAAGCTGTATGAGCTCAGGGAAGTTCCTGTCCTAGCCGCCTTCAAACCCTGGGGAGAAGACCTGCTGCTCCAGGTTGCACTACCCAGTCACCAATCAGAACAGCCCCCAGACCCTTTAGGAGGAGGCCTGTCCATATGGGAGGAGGATACAGCTTGTATTTAATTTTGGTGAAATTGTGGTTATTTGCTCCCTCTCCCCACACTCTCCCCATCTTACCTGGAGATTTAAAAGTATTGAAAGCAAGAGATCGATAAAGATAAATAAACGGTAGTAATGTATTATTTTTAACAGGACTTCGTGGGCGACTGTGGCTCAGGTGGTTAAGCTGGTTGGCCAATGATCCTAGGGTTGGCGGTTCGATCCCAGCCCGGCCACTTGTGTCATGGTCGTTGTGTCCCTGGGCAAGACACTTCACCCACCTTGCCTCGTGTGAATGTGTATGACTGCTGTATGTTTGAGGTGGTGGTCGGAGGGGCCGATGGCGCTGAATGGCAGCCTCGCTTCTGTCAGTCTGCCCCAGGGCAGCTGTGGCTACTATGGTAGTTTACCACCACCGGTATGACTGTGTGTGAACGAATTGTCTGGAACCCTGTAAAGCGCTTTGAGTATCATGAAAGGCGCTATATAAATCCAAGCAATTATTATTATTATTATTATAGGAGAATGAGGAAGAAAATAACTTCAGATATAGCTAAACGAATGGAAACACGGCTGATAAAATAAATAAAAGTAAAAATGTGTGTGTGTGTGTGTGTGTGTGTGTGTGTGTGTGTGTGTGTGTTAGAGTTGGATGGTGGTACTTGGTGAGTTTGGCTTAAGCAACTAGAAATCCTGTAGTAGTTGCTACAGAGAGGTAATGACAGAAAGTATTGTTTGTTTCTGTGTTAGTGTTGATAAGTTTATAAAAATTGCTACGCTAATATGAATATATTTAAGTAAAACCACAGAATTGGTGTCACTCGTTATCAGAGAGAAGATAAATAATAAAGAAAGAAAAGTAAAAAAAATAAAAAATAAAAAAATGTAAATGCTTATTTGGTCTCTCAAAGATATCTACTACTTATACAGGAACATACACACGTTCATGTACACACATATACTAGATCGACTTGCAAACTGGGTTGGACTTTCTGGAACTGTGCTAAACTGGTTTGAATCATACTTAAAGGAAAGAGACTACTATGTGTCAATAGGCAATTTCACATCCGAGCGAACAAATATTACATGCGGGGTCCCCCAAGGTTCCATTCTTGGGCCTCTTCTGTTTAACATATACATGCTACCGCTAGCTCAGATTATGAACAAAAACAAATTATGCTACCATAATTATGCAGACGACACACAAATTTACATAACCATATCACCAGGAGACTAAAGTCCGATTCAAGCACTAAGTAAATGCATTGAACAAATCAATGACTGGATGTGCCAAAACTTTCTTCAATTAAACAGCGACAAAACTGAAGTAATTGTCTTTGGTGCCAGGGATGAACAATCAAAAGTCAGCGCACAGCTTAAATCTGTTATGTTAGAAAGCACACACCAAGCTAGAAATCTTGGAGTAGTGATAGATTCCGACTTGAATTTCAAAAAACACATTAAATCAATTACTAAGTCAGCCTACTACCACCTTAAAAATATATCGAGAATTAAATATGCTAATATCTCAGCAGGACTTAGAAAAACTTGTCCATGCATTTATTTTTAGTAGACTTGACTACTGTAATAGTGTCTTTGCAGGCCTTCCTAAAAAATCAATCAGACAGCTTCAGCTAATTCAGAACGCTGCTGCTCGAGTCCTCACTAGGACCAAAAAAGTAGATCACATTACCCCAGTTCTTAGGTCTTTACACTGGCTTCCTGTCACTCAAAGAATTGATTTTAAAATATTGATGATGGTCTAGAAAGCCTTAAATGGTTTAGGGCCAAAATACATTACTGATCTGCTGATACGTTATGAGCCGCCCAGAGCCCTTAGGTCGTCTGGGACAGGTCTTTTAAAAGTCCCCAGAGCTAGGACTAAACAGGGAGAGGCGGCATTCAGCGTTTATGCGCCCAATGTCTGGAACGGACTGCCAGAGAGTCTGAGGTCCGCTGAGACTCTCAGCTCTTTTAAATCGGGTCTCAAAACGTTCTTGTTTCCCTTTTAACCTGTAATTATATATATATATATATATTTTTTTTTTTTGGTAAAATGTTTTAATTCTTTTATTTAAATGTTGTATTTTTATCCATGTTTTAAATTTGTTCCTTTTTTTTTTGTATTTGTATTCTTTATTTGATTTTAACCCTGTGAAGCACCTTGAGTGGCCCTGTGCCTGAAATGTGCTCTATAGATAAAATTGCCTTACACACATATACTAACATATGTTCCAAAAAGAAAAAAAAAAAAAAAAAGTGAATAATCATCAAAATAATAACAGTAATGATAAAAAGGGCATTTTGGGTTGTTTGAATATTATTAGTTTCCATTATGGTATTTTAGACTTTTGATCCACAGTTTTAAATGTTGTCATAAGGTAATTAAATAATTGAGAAAGAGAGGTAAAAAAAAAAATAATAATAATAATAAAATAAATGTTTTGCAAAAACAAGCATGGTTAATGATGAACAATTATATACAACAAGGGAGACGGTGTTGAACTATAGTTATTGTTATCCATAGACAATACTGATAAACAAATGATAAAAATGAAAGTCATAATCATAGATAGATGAGAGCAAGGTTATCTTATGTTGTTATTGTGTTTAGGGGAAAAGGAGAGAGATAAGGAAAATATTACTGGGTTGATATGTATTTTTGTATTGTAGACATTATTCGTGGTCGGGTGTGTAGTTATGTAGTCGTGTACGTGGCTTTAGCTTAAATTTGATTTTGTATGGGGTGTAAATGGGTAGTAAATATATTCCAAGTTTCATTAAAGGCTGATATATCTATGATTAAGTTGATCCAGTGGATAATATGGCAGTTTTTTTTGGATTTCCAGTTAAGAAAGATTATTTTCTTGGCGATAGTTAGAGATATGAGTAATGGGTTGTTATATTTGGTTGGAATGGTTACTTGAGATAGATCTCCGAGCAAGCATAGCTTTGGGGAAAGTGGGATGCTACAGCCCAAGATAGATGAAAGTTTTTCCGTGACTGCCTTCCAAAGTGAATATACTGGTTCGCAGTCCCAGGTGGCATGTAAATAGTCATCCGTGTTGTCAAGAGTGCATTGTGAACAAATATCTGTATTGACTAATCCCATTTTGTGCATTCTCCCTTGGGTGAAGTGCGTTCTGTGTATGGTTTTATATTGTATAAGCTGCAAGTTTGTGTTAGCGGTCATTGAGAAGATGTTTTTATTAATCTGTATCCAGAAGTCGGGGTTGTTTGGAAGGTCCAAGTCTCTTTCCCATTTTATGTTTGGAAGTGTTATAGAAGTATCTGATATGGATATGAGTTTATAAAGTTTAGAGATAATTTTTTTTGAGTTGGTAATTTTAAGAATTTCATCACTTAATTCTGATGGCAAAAGTGCATTATTGGTTATATTGATTTTGGATTTGATTATGGATTTTATTTGTTGATAGTGAAGGAATTGGTCCTTCCCAACCCCGTACTTCTGAATAAGTGAGTTAAATGATATGAATTGGTTATTTTGAAATAAATGATGGAGGTGGGTGATTCCCTTGTTTTGCCATGATGGAAAGTATATAGTGGTGTTGTGCTGCAGGAGGTCCGGATTGTGCCAGATTGGGGTGTATCTGCATGGTGCTAGTTGTAATTTCATGATTTTATGTGTTTTCCACCATGCTGTCAGAGTTGAGGAGATTGTGATATTCTTGTATAAATCCAGTTTTTGGATTGATTGAGGTATGAACGGAAGGTCTGCAAGAGATATAGTTTTACATAATTGTTGTTCTAATTCTATCTATGAGTTATTGTAATTGTCCTTTTGAGTCCATTTATATAGGTATTGCAGTTGATTTGAAAGGAAATAATGAAGAAAGTTTGGTGCTTCGAGGCCGCCTTGTGATTTTCCTTTTTGTAATGTTGAATGTGAGATCCTGGGTTTTTTGTTTTTCCAATAAAATTGAGTTGTTAGTGTGTCCAGTGTTTGAAACCATTTGTTAGTGGGAGTGATAGGGAGTAGTGAAAATAAATAATTAATCTGGGGTAAAGTTTTCATTTTAACTGTTGCAATACGTCCAATAAGAGTGAGGGGTAATTTGGTCCAACGTTTGAAATCATCTTCTAAGTTTTTTAGTAGAGGGGAGTAATTGAGGTAAAATAACTCTGACAGCCTGGGGGAGATGGTGATACCTAGATATTTTATATTGCCATTGCTAAGTGGCGGAGAGATATTTTGAGCTGCAGCATCCCATCGGTCTTCAGATAAGGATAAGATGGTTGATTTTTTCAAATTTATTGTATAGTGAGAGATTGAGGAGAATTTGTTTATAGTTTTGAAAGTTTCTTTAAGTGACGTGGAGGGGTTTCGTAAGTATAATAATAAATCATCTGCATAAAGACTAAGTTTGTGTTCTGAGTTATCATTCATAATGCCTTCAATTTTATTGTTTTGTCGTATTGCTGCAGCCAGTGGTTCAATAAAGATAGCGAATAAAGATGGGGAGAGTGGGCACCCTTGTCTGGTTCCTTGTTGAAGTGTAAAACTTGGAGAGGTGATCCCATTTGTGACTATTGTAGCTCTAGGTGAGGTGTACAATGTTTTTATCCAGTGGATGAACGACTCTCCAAAACCAAATTTGTGCAGGGTGTTAAATAGAAAGGTCCAGTTTACTTTGTCAAATGCTTTTTCTGCGTCTAGTGATAAAATTATGGTCTTGTCTTGTTTTTTTTGTGATATATTAATTAAGTTGAAGAGTTTGCGGATGTTATCGGAAGAGTGTCTATTTTTTATAAAGCCTGTCTGGTCGGAGTGGATTAGCAGTGGGGTGACCGTTTCAATTCGTGTTGCTATTGCTTTAGTAATGATTTTAAGGTCTGTGTTAATTAGTGAGAGGGGTCGATAGCTTGAAGGGTGGGTAGGGTCTTTATTGGGTTTTAATATTAGAGTGATTATGGCAGTGTTCATATGTGTGGGTATAGTGGAGGTGGTCTTTATTTCCGTGGTTACTCTGTAAAAGAGTGGTGATAATGTTTTCCAGAAGTGTTTGTAAAATTCGGCAGGTAGTCCATCAGGTCCAGGTGATTTTTGGTTTGGCATTGTGTTCAGTGCTTTATGTAGTTCTTCTGAGGTAAGGTGTGCATCTAAAAAGTTGGCTTGTTCTATAGATAGTGTTGGCAGGTGGAGGTTGTTAAGGAAGAGGTCTGTTTCTGATTGGCTGGGATTGTGATCTGAGGAGTAAAGATTGTTGTAAAAATTATGGAATACATTATTTATGTCCTGTGAGTTATTTGTTATTAAACCTGATGTAGTATCGAGTATGGATGGGATTATTGCTTTTTATTTTTTAAATTGTAGTATATTTGCCAGATATTTACTTGATGTATTGCTGTACTGGAAATTCTCATATTTAAGCTGCTGTATAATAAACTGTGTTTGTTTGTGTATAATTGTTTCTAAATGGGTTTTAAGTAGTCGAAGTTCATTGTGTGTTTGTTCATTTGGGTTGTTGGAATACTGAGATGTTAAGTATTTGATTTTCTCTTCTAAAGTAATTTCTTCTTTTTGTTGCTGCTTTTTCTTGTATGATGAATATGATATTATTGTTCCTCTTATAACTGCTTTACCTGTTTCCCATAAAAGTGATGGCGAGATTTCTGGAGAGTCGTTCATTTCAAGGAAGAGTGCCCACTCTTTTTTTATCATTGAAATAAAGTCTGGATCTTCCAATAGGGATGTATTAAAGCGCCATCTTGTCGGAGATCTAACATGCAGTTGGATGCAGTGGCGGCTCCTGACAATAATCTCAGGGGGGGCAATTGTTGCCATGATGGGAAATATGACCCAAAATTAACCTAAATCAGATAGCATATGACAATGTCATATTGCATTTAACTGTTTGTTTTTCCTGTTCATCTGGCATAACCACTCTGGCAACATTAGACAAGCATTGCACTGTACAGTATTTTTGGAAATTAAGTTAGTTAATTTCTTGAATAAAATTATTTTAGCTCTAAAATGATTTAATTATCCGGCTGTGGCCATCACAGATAACTTGTCATCTACCAGTGTGCTCCTCAGATAGGCTTCCTTTAAAAGTTAGGAGACAAAAATGGATGCTGGCATAGCATGTGCAACATTAACAGTGCTAATCATCACATTGGTTTGGGTTACTACTGTCTACAGCACTTGGTAGGCGGGTTTATGTCGGACGGTGAAAGCAGCTGTCAGCTAAACGACGATCAACAGCTGATCGCCGTTCAATAGCCGATCAGCTGTTGAACGGCGCTGGCTCGTATATGCAGATTGATGTTTAATGTTTGTTTTACCTTTTCTGAGAGATGATGCATAGGGGTGACACCCAAAGTTATCCATGCGGTCTCTGTGCTGCCATCAGGATGGATAAAAAGCCAGTATACAGTCCATATCATCATGCAGCGGCAGCAGGACAGAGCGTTAGCGCATTAGCATCCTGCTAGCCTCGTTAGCCGTTCAAACGAGCCCCGTGAAAATCCGCGTTTATAAGATCCCCCAATCCATCTTGGTAGATACTTGCTTGATGGTTACATTTTGTCTGGGAAAGACCTAGTCCGAGTCCGATCAAGTAAGTAGCTTGCCAGCCTAGCCTGAGTTGATATAAAGTTGTGTTGGTCTTGAATATGACCGCTCTGGGCTGCATACTGGACATGTGACTGTATCAGTCACTGTAATTGGTTTATTGTTTACTGTACGTATGACGACAACACGTTAGGGCGAGCACCCCCGGAACCCATAGAGATTGCATTGCGAGGCTTGCAGTTTGAAAAAAAAAAGTTTTACATTGATGTCTATGAGAGCGCTGGGGGCGATTTTCAACCAGCCCGACATCGCCCCAGAGTGACGGTACAGAGCACAGACGCTGATTGTACACTGATATTCAGACTTAGATACAGGTAAAAACTGTATTGAAATCATAAATTATGATTATTAATAAAAAAAATAAAAAAAAACATCATTATTATTCATTATTATATTTTCGTTTTTTGCTGATATGGCTCAAGGAGGGCGGCGCCCTATCGCCCTCTATGGGCGAGCCGCCACTGGTTGGATGGTTAATGAGAGGGAAACGGGAGCATGGTCACTTATTGTGATTGGGTGAATTTTGTTGTCTTTGACATATTGGGAGAGTGAGCTGCTTATAAGAAAAAAGTCAATTCTGGAGGAGGATCGATGGACAGAGGAGCAGTATGAATATTCTCTGGATAATGGATTTTTCATTCTCCAACTATCGCCAAGTCCACAATCAATCATGTATTGTTTTATTACTTCAGTGGAGTGCCAGTTTCTTAGGTTACCAGATGTGCTTGACCGGTCGATTGTAGAGTTAATGACGATATTGAAATCTCCAGCTATTATAATGTTTGTTGAGTTATAGAGTAAAGAGAATAAATTGTGGAAAAAATCTGGTTCGTCATTGTTAGGACCGTAAATGTTTGCGAAGCTGTAATCTGTTTGGTTAATAGTTGCATTGATGATTATACAGTATCTCACAAAAGTGAGTACACCCCTCACATTTCTTCAAATATTTCATTATATCTTTCCATGGGACAACACTGAATAAATGACACTTTGATACAATGTAAAGTAGTCAGTGTACAGCTTGTATAACAGTGTAAATTTACTGTCCCCTCAAAATAACTCGACACACAGCCATTAATGTCTAAACTGCTGGCAACAAAAGTGAGTACACCCCTAAGAAAAAATTTACAAATTGGGCCCAAAGTGTAAATATTTTGTTTTGCCACCATTATTTTCCAGCACTACCTTAACCCTCTTGGGCATGTAGTTCACTAGAGCTTCACAGGTTGCAACTGGAACCCTCTTCTACCCATTCATGACGACATCAAGGAGCTGGTGGATATTAGAGTCCTTGCGCTCCTCCATCTCCCGTTTTAGGATGGCCCAAAGATGCTCAATAGGGTTTAAGTCTGGAGACATGCTTGGCCAGGCCATAACCTTTACCCTCAGCTTTTTTAGCAAGCCACTGGTCATCTTGGAGGTGTGTTTGGGGTCGTTATCATGTTGCAATACCACTCTGCGGCCCAGTTTACGAAGGTTGAGTGCACATGGTCAGCGTCGTACACAGAGGTTGGCTTTGGAAAATAGACGTATGAGTGCTGCCAGCATTGCTGAAGGGCTTGAAGGGGTGGGGGGGTCAACCTGTCAGTGCTCAGACCATACGCCGCACTCTGCATCATACTGGTCTGCATGGCTGTTGTCCCAGAAGGAAGCCTATTCTAAAGATGATGCACAAGAAACCCCACAAAAAGTTTGCTGAAGACAAACAGACTACGGACATGGATTACTGCAACCATGTCCTGTGGTCTGATGAGACCAAAATACATTTATTTGGTTCAGATGGTGTTAAGAGTGTGGAGCGGCAACCAGGTGAGGAGTACAAAGACAAGTGTGTCTTGCCTAGAGTCAAGCATGGTGGTTGGAGTGTCATGGTCTGGGGCTGCATGAGTGCTGTCAGCACTGGGGATCTACAGTTCATTGAATTCTAACATGTACTGTGACATACTGAAGCAGAGCATGATCCCCTCCCTTCATAAACTGGGCCGCAGGGCAGTACTGCAACATGATAACGACCCCAAACACCCCTCCGAACGACCACTGGCTTGCTAAAGAAGCTGAGGGTAAAGGTTATGGACTGGCCAAGCATGTCTCCAGTCTTAAACCCTATTGAGCATCTTTGGGGCATCCTCAAACGAGAGATGGAGGAGCGCAAGGTCTCTAATATCCACTAGCTCCTTGATGTCGTCATGAATGGGTAGAAAAGGGTTCCAGTTGCAACCTGTGAAGCTCTAGTGAACTACATGCCCAAGAGGGTTAAGGCAGTGCTAGAAAATAATGGTGGCAAAACAAAATATTGACACTTTGGGCCCAATTTGTAAATTTTTTCTTAGGGGTGTACTCACTTTTGTTGCCAGCAGTTTAGACATTAATGGCTGTGTGTCGAGTTATTTTGAGGGGACAGTACATTTACACTGTTATACAAGCTGTACACTGACTACTTGACATTGTATCAAAGTGTCATTTATTCAGTGTTGTCGCATGGAAAGATATAATGAAATATTTGAAGAAATGTTAGGGGTGTACTCACTTTTGTGAGATACTGTATATCTGCCATCTGGGTCTATGATAGATGAGTTATGAATAAATGGGATGTTTTTATTTACTAAAATTGCGACGCCTCTTTGTTTGCTGTTAAATGTAGAAAAAAATATTTGGTCGAATTGTTTAAATTTTAGATTTTCGAGGTCGGATTGTGTGAGGTGGGTTTCTTGTAATAAGCATATATCAGCCTTTAATTTAATGAGATGATTTATGACTTGGATTCTTTTAGATTGTGTGCGAAAGCCACGTACATTCCAAGTTACAATGTTAAGTGGATGCATAAACGGGTAGAAAGATTATCTTGTTTTGAATAAAATCCTGTACCATGAAGAGCAAAGTGAAGTGGATAGACATAGGCTATGGGTAAATGGTGAGGGCAGGGAGCATGAACAACAACAGTGATAAGAGCGGACAAGAAATAAATAAAATAAAAAAAACAAAACATCAACATAAACAACAGCAATGACAACAGCAAACAAAAATACAATAAGAAACATGACAAGACAGCAATTAACATGGAGGGTCATCGTTAACTCTTCTGTATGGCAAACAGAGAGTTAATTTTCACCAGGAGTGATGTAGGGTGTGAGGCGGTCAAATATTCAATGTATTTATTTCAGTTTGTTTATGTGTGTGATTTTCTCAATTCAGAAGAGCCATGGTGTGATTTTGGTGTTGCGAAATAGCTGCCCATCTATGTACAGCTTGTCAACTACAAGAGATGTCCGTTTATTGTTGTTTCTGTTTTCTTATAGGATCGGGTAAAGTATTTGCGGCGTTCGTTTATTTCTCGTGGGAACTGGTCATTGAGGCCAAATGGTTTGCCTTTAATTTCCTTTCCCTTGCTTTTAACAAGCTCTTTTTGTTCAAAATGTTCAAATTTTGCGATGATGGGTCTAGGTCCTCTGTCTGAATGTTTGCCTAAACGGTGAACTCGGTGGAAGGTGATGTTTTGAACGGTGTCGGCGGGTATTTTCAGGTGAGTTTCCATGAATTGTTTGATGAGGCATTTCGGTTTGTCAGGTGTTTGCTCGGGGATGCCGGAGAATATCAGGTTGTCGCGCATGGAACGGGCTTTTAAGTCCAGGATATTGTCTTTCATCAGTTTATTTTCTTTGGTGATTGTTTGCATTTGTATGCTTAGTGAGTCAACGGTGGTTTGTAATTCCTGATTGGATTGCTGCAGTGTTACAATGTGATGGTGCGCAAAGTCCAGGCTCTCGCGTATGTCTTTTATTTCTTGGTGTAGTGTAACCAAAAGGTCCAGTTTTTTGTTGATACTGGCCAGAACGCTTACCTCGATGTCAATCGTTGGTAGATCCTCTGTATCTGTTGAGGAATCTTTCTTTTTTCGTTTGTTGGGGTTTTCCGAGTCCGGGTCCATGTTGGCTTGTAGCTGGTAGTAGTGGTCGATGAATGCTTTTAGGTCTGTTAACTTCTCCACTGTTAGAATATTATGTTCCGGGTTATATATGGCAGATGCAGTATATGTTTCGATTTGCTTGAGAAGTTTTAGTTATTTGTTAAAGTTAACTTTAAGTTTAGGCTCTTGCTGTGTTTTCGTCAATAGGCGGCCGCCATGTTGAATCTCGCCTCAGGTCTCGTGTGATCTCAGACTTCCTGGTACAGACTTACCAGACTTGAATCTCTGACTAGGTCTGTGTCTGTGACCTAAAGTCCGGGCTCCAGCCACGGCTACGGATCAGCTCCGCTACACTGCAAACTGTGACCCATCAGAATGTGTGACCCTAGAGGGCGCTGTTCTCTTATTTATCAACTGATTTCAATAGATCATATGTTTCAACCATAGATAATATATAAGTTTATATATATAGGCCTATAAGGTTTCATAAGGTCTCACAGTGAAGTGTTTACTAATATGGTGGCCCACAGCTCAATCAATAATAGTTTCACAAAAACAGCCCTGGAATCATGAGATCATCAAGTATTTTTCTTAGCCTACAATTTAAATGAATGTGCTGTGGGCCAACGTAGTTAGAACACATTTCACTGTTAGACTGGGTTGATTATTCACTTAAAAAAACAATCCTACCAACCTACCTGTCCCTTCAGAATCTTCTCACAAGATTCCGGGTGACAGAGAACTCTGGCGGTCATCCAGAATTCATAGAACCGTAGTTACATACAGTCATATGAAAAAGTTTGGGAACCCCTCTCAGCCGGCATTATAATTGACTGCTTTCACAAAAAAAAGATAAAAGTGGTGTGTCTTTAATTTACCAGGAACAGCTAAGTACTGGGATGTTTTCCAAACAAAGATTTTTTGAAAAGCAGTATTTGGTTGTATGAAATAAAATAAAATGTGAAAAACTGGCTGTGCAAAAATATGGGTACCCTTGTGGTTTTGTTGATTTTAATGCCTGTAACAGCATGTAAAACTGATGACTTTAAACACACAGTTGGTTGGATTATGTTGTTAAGCCTTGAACCTCATATAATTGTCTGTTTAATCATGAGAAAATGTATTTTAGGTGCCTAAATGCAAGTTGCACTTCTCTTTGACTCTCTGCTGAAGTGAAACAGAATGGGATCATCAAAACAGCTCCCAAAAGATCTGAAAAACAAAGATTGTTCATTGTCATGGTTTAGGGGAAGGCTACAAGAAGCTTTCCCAAAGGCATAGTGGCAGTTAAACCCAGGCATGTAGATGTTCTTGCAGGTCTTTGGAGGTGATCTGTGGGTTGTCTGCAACCATTCTCACAATCCGCCGCATATGCCGCTCTTGTACTTTTCTTGGTCTGCTAGACCTGGGTTTAACTGCAACTGTGCCTGTGTCCTTCCATTCCCTGACAACGTTCCTTACAGTAGAAATTGACAATTGAAACCTTTGGGAAAGCTTCTTGTAGCCTTCCCCTAAACCTGTAAAATCGGGCAAAGGTGCACGCTGAAGCCCAGGAGGCCGCTGCACAAATGTCACTTAGAGGCACTCCTCTTAGTGCTGCCCAGGAAGTGGAGACACTCCTGGTGGAATGGCCTCTGACGTTAGGAGGCAAAGGCAGTCCTCTTGACTTGTATGCCTCCTCAATTACCTCCACCACCCACTTGGAAAGCCTCTGTCTGGACAGTGCTTGCCCCTTTCTCGGGCCCCCGTAGCAGACAAACAGGCCATCAGACTGGCAAAAACCAGCAGTTTCCTGTATGTAACATCTCAAGGCTCTCACCGGGCAGAGTAGTTCTGCTGAACTAGCTTCCCCATCCGGTGGGTGTGAGGGGCCATAAGCTGCTAGCTGTATGACCTGATTATAGAAGGCCGAAGGCAGCCTCTTTGGGAAGAATGAAGGGTTAGGCCACAGTGCCACCCCTGTGCCATCTGAGTTCCAGCGTATACACTGTTCACCCACTGACAACGCATGAAGCTCACCAACACGCTTGGCTGATGCAATCGCTAGAAGAAAGGCAGCCTTTGCTGACAGCCATTTCAGCGGCGCCTGATCCAGGGGCTCAAATGGGGGGAGACAGAGGGCTCCCAGCACCAGAGGTCCCATGAGGGAACCTTGACAACCAGTGGGGGGTTCCTCCGCTGGGCTCCTTTAAGAAAGCGGGTCACCAAAGAATGAGATCCCACCGTCTTGTTATCAACCTTAATGTGCCTGGATGAAATAGCAGCCACATAGACCCTTAAAGGCCTACTTCACCGGTTTGAATATGATTTCTCTTTCTGTGATGTCACGAGAAAGAGAAATATAGGGTTAAAAAAAACACTCTTTCTGCCTTTTCTCAGGCTAGGATGAACCGATTTCAATTTTTTTCACACATTTATACTACATAGGATCTCAGAATTCAATACACCTTCATATTCAAACCGGTGAAGTAGGCCTTTAATGTGGAAGCAGATAGCTTCCTCTCCAGTAAGGACTGCAAAAAACACAGTATCATTGGCACTGAGGAACTCTCCGGTACCTCTCTCTGAGCCTTACACCACTCCGCAAATATCTTCCACCTGTTAGCATAAAGTGCCCTGGTGGAGGGAGCTCTTGAGTCTATGATGGTCTGAACTACCTCCTGGTCGCATGCCATCAGAAGTGGATCGGGCCCCTCAAGGGCCAAACCCATAGCTGCAGGCATTCTGGTTTGGGGTGCCAAATGTGGCCCCCCAGCTGAGAGAGCAGGTCCTGTCTCCTTGGCAGGCACCATGGATCTCCATCCAGCAGCCTGTACATTACTGGAAACCAGGGTCTCCCTGGCTAGTTTGGGGCAACCAGCAGGAGTCTGTAGTTCCCCTTCTGAACTCTGTGTAGGGTTAACCCTATCAGTGGAAATGGTGGGAAGGCATAAAGGAGCTGACGTGGCCATGGATGTGCCAAGGCATCCTGTCCCATCGGACTCTTCTCTGCCAGAGAGAACCAGAGAGGGCAGTGTGTTGTGGACTCTGACGCAAACAGGTCCACCTCTGCTGTGCCATATTTGCTCCATATTGCCTCTACCACCTCTGGGTGGAGTCTCCACTCCCCCGACGGAGGTTTCTGGCATGAAAGAAAGTCTGCCACCGTGTTCTGTGGCCCTGGAAGGTACATAGCCCTGAGGCTGGAAAAGTAAGGGAGAGCCCATACCAGGAGTTGCTGTGCAACCTGTAATGACTGAGCCGACCTTGTGCCCCCTTGATGGTTCACATTGTAGACAGCTGACTTGTTGTCGCTTCGTACCAGAACATGTCTGCCTCTCAAAAACGGCAGGAATCTGCGGAGCGCTAAATACATAGCACGGAGCTCGAGCACATTGATGTGCTGTGTCATGTGCTGCGCACTCCAGAGCCCTCTCACCGCCCTGTGCTGCCATACTGCCCCCCAGCCAGAGGGCGAAGCATCGGTCACCACCACCTCGCGGCGTGGGGGGATCGAACCCAGTGTGACACCTTTGGCAAGATATGCCCTGCGTCTCCAGGGTCGTAATGCCAGGAGGCATTGAATGGACAGCCTGACTTTCCTGGATCCGTGCACCCTCGGGTCTAAGAGGAGGCCATTGGTCCATACTTGGAACGGCCGCAAGTGGAGGAGGCCCAGTGGTACTATTGCCGTTACTGACGTCAACATCCCCAACAGCCTGAGACAAAGGCTGTACCTTACCCTCCTGTCCTCCCGAAAACGCAGAAGGAGCTGTAGTATTGCTTCTACCCGCCGCGGAGACGGGCAAGCAAGCATCTGGACTGAGTCCAGGGTAATGCCAAGGAACAGTACCTCTTGGCTGGGTACCAGGCAGCTTTTGCCATAATTGACCGTAAGACCCAACCTTTCCACATGGCCTAGGAGGGCCGTGGTGTCCTGCTCCGCCCGTTCCCGGGTCGGAGCGCATATAAGCCAATCGTCCAGATAAGGGAAGATTTGCATTCCGGTGGCTTGCATTGGTGCGAGTGCCGCACGCATGCACCTGGTGAAGATCCTTGGGGCTAGCGATAACCCAAATGGGAGGACCCTGAACTGGTAGGCCCGCCCTTCGAATGCGAAGCGCAGGTATGTGATGTGGTGCAATTGGGACGTGAAAATACGCGTCCTTTAAATCTATTGACGTGAACCAGCTTTGCCGTGTCACGGCCTGGAGCACTTCTGCTATCTTTAACATGTGAAAGGGCAATACATTCAGAAAACTGTTCAGCCCTCGTAAGTCCAGTATAGGGCAAAACCCGCCCTCTTTTTTTGGAATTAAAAAATACACTGAGTAAAACCCACCTTGCTGTGTCCGAGGATCTACGATCTCGATGGCCTTCTTCACCAGGAGGGTGGATACTTAGCGTGGCCACCACCCAAGGGTCTGTAGTGCAACTTTCCCAGCAGATGAGGTGCTGCTGGGAGAAGCGTCCGACGGCCGGCCCTGAGCCCTCAGGGTCTGCCCCCACGTCCTCTTGGGACCCTGGCGGGGCGAAACCCTGACCCCCGCCCCGTCTGTGCCTGGGGTGCTGGCCGTGTGGGAGCACGGCGGGGTTGATAGGATCGCTCAGGAGCAGGTGAGGTCCTGGGATAACCACCAGGACGCGCTGGCGGCAGAGGACGATTGGTGCCATTACCTTGTGGACACTAGGGATGGGCATTTTAAGAAATTTCCTTGCTCGATCATCGCTAGAATTATCGAGCAATTATCGATTAATCATTAACTTTTTCTATGGGCTATATTAAAATTCCCGTTGGTAGAAAATACAAAATGCAGCATGTTTTTATCAATGAAATCTTTATTCCAACAATAATGTATAGGCCAACAATAGTACAAGACAGTTAACTTGAAGACCTACCTACAACTGTTTAACAGTTTTAAAATAATAAATACAGGCATTATAGGTTATAGGCCTATGCGGCGCTCGTAAAGGCCGAACAATGCGCCTACAGGCGCTCTTAAAGGTTTGGAAACGCTTCAGCAAGACTAAATCTGTATTCCAATTACTATAAGTAGCCTACTATTGGCCAACAATAATCAAACAAGGCAGTAAAAGTGGGCATTAAACTGTATAACTGTTTTTAAAAAAAAGGGGGGAAAAAGGACATATAGCAATGCCTATAGGCTGCAGCCGGCGCTAGGAAAAGCTCGCAACAAAAAGATGAGCCACACATTTAGAAAGAATTGCATGAACTAGCCTATCTAAAAGCAATACCTTAGTGAACATATATAAGGCTGAACTTGCTGCTAAAATGTCACAGTTTTTACAAAATTTAACGACTCTAGAGGCACCAAGCCGAAAGAAAAGCGGAGCGAGAGACAACACATTAAGAAAAAAAAGAGAGACGTACTGTCCCCACTGTCCATAGCATACAGTAGGACTACCTCCAGCCTACATATTTTTGTTTAGGAATATAAGCATGTTCACATGCTCGGGGGTCAGACGCGAACGCAGCCTTGTAACTGTCAGTCCAGCAGCAGAAAACACCCGCTCTGACGGGACCGAAGTTGCGGGGATGCAGAGGTATTGTCGCGCCAACAGCCTGGGGAACCTCCTTCCTTTCACTTTCCACCAGTCGGTAGGGTTGCAATCCAGGGGTGGGGAGGTATCCCTCAGAAAGTTATTAACCTCTGTGTCAATGCCAGTGTCCAGTATAGTGGAGTATTGCTCCCGGAGGAGTAGTGCCATATAGCGGAAGCCTGTGTGGCGGCGACTGTGTTTGCGCTCCCTTCGTCCGCGTGCCCCCCGGCCTGCTCGATAGCCTCCTGGCCTGTCTACACTGCCTGTCCCAGTTCAACTAATTTTGCATGTGTACAGTGCACGTCTCCGTTTTTTAAATCGAAGTGGTCCCACGCAACACTTCTCTTGGACCGCTTCATGTTTAGGCTAATCTTGATTTGCTGCCAAGTTTCCAAAGGAGCTGCGTCACAAGTCAACCGGCTTATTCACCTTATTCTGGAACGTAACCATGGAGGACAGCGAGCGATTCGAATTCAATGTGTAAAACACGTTGGAACTCGGTCTGTGAAATGTTCGATCGGCTGGGGGAGCAACGGTGGGCTGTTGCTGCTGTCCTGTCGGACCGCACCGCTCATTTGGCTGTTCCGTTTTTGTCATTAGAAATAATAAAACATTGCGCCCTGGTAGTTAGATTTGTTATTTCTTCCACATAGTGATATTCAATTAAATACTGCAAGACTCACAGTAACACAACGTCCTTTTGATCGATAACAATATAAATTGATCGACTCATTTCTTAACGAGCAATTATCGAGCATCGATTAATTATGCCCATCCCTAGTGGAGACTGCTGTCTCGGTTGGGGTGTAGGTCCCCGAAGGCTAGCGAACTGCTGCCGTGTCTGGTTAGCCTGAATGCCACGATTCAAGGCCTGTTGTGCTGCCGGGCCAAACAGCTCCCCCGGAACTACGGGGAGAGTGCGGAGGATTCTTCGGCATGGCTCTGATAATGGGGCCTGGGCCAGCCATACCTGGCGGCGCGCCAACGTAAGCGTCGACATCAGCCTACCAAGTTGGTCATAAAGGCAAAAGCCTGCATCGACGTATCACTTAGACTCTGCACTGAAGCCTCTGCACTGGACGCTTGCAAGGACTGCGACAGGGCCAGTATCAAATGTGAAAACGAGTTCCCGATGCGGCCCATACGTGCCGCTGTGTCATAGCACTTTGTTAGCAGGTCATCCGTAATGCGACACTGTGGCCTGGGACAGCGAGCATTCGGCCTCAACACCTCCTCCGGTGCTACAATGAGGGAGGCAATGGTCGGCTCTACGGCTGGCATTCGGTCAAGTCCATGCTTGCCGGCATTCTGCATCGAAGCCAAAGCCCTGCTGTCACTGGTGTGATGAGATAGAGATCTGGGGTCTGGCCAGCATCTGTGAAGCTCCTCGATATATGGCAGGGAGGGAGGCACAGAAAAACTATCTTGTGGCGGGACCCGCCTAAAGAATGCACTAGCTGGAGCGCTTGCTGCTGGAGCCTCATCCAACCCTAACCGTGCCAGTGCC
The DNA here is from genome assembly GCF_949987685.1 of Ammodytes marinus. Lineage (NCBI taxonomy): Eukaryota > Metazoa > Chordata > Actinopteri > Uranoscopiformes > Ammodytidae > Ammodytes > Ammodytes marinus. Next base: position 4,527,627 of record NC_137213.1, read on the forward strand.
ATTCGGACCACTGGTTTAACTGTGGCCGGGGAAGCCTCTGAGCCTGCCCTAGACCCACTTCCTGCAATCTGGGAGTCGTCTTCAGAAGCCTGGGTAGAAGCCTCTACTTCATCCTGTCCCGGCCTGTCTTCGTAGAACTGGCTACAGGAGGCCCTCGTAGACAGGGCATCTTCATCCCCTTCTGGTGTGGTCGGAGCCTCAGCCTGAGGGATAGACCCCTGGGATGACGCCAACCTGACTGGCTAGCTTGTCCACTTTGGCAGCATAATGGTCAGTCTTCTTAGTCCTCTTCCTAGGCGGGGCCGCCCTGGGTGGGGAGCGTACTCGTACCTCTGGTTCTTCCCCGGGCAGAGGAAGCTCACCTTCAACCTGAGGTCGTTCCACCTCTGCTAGTCTCGCCACCTTTAGCCCATGCGGCATGAAACTGCAGTTCATGCACTGATTGTCAGACAGCCCCTCCCTCAGGTGGACCACAGCGAGGCATGCGGGGCATTCATCATGTCCATCTGTAGTTTGCAGTGGAGTCATGCAAGTGCGGCAACCATGTGAGCCTAACATGGTGGGAGGTGTGGGGGGTAGAATACTACCACACCGCTCAACCCGTGGATAGGCTGTGTGATATTGAGGATTAATGCAATTATTCTCACTGCTATCTCAAAATAGTCTCTTTCCAGAGTGAATCAGTTACTACTGAGCGAAACCACCCATTAGTAATAATAATGCAACAAAAGAGCAGCAAACTGCTCCATAGTAAGCAAACTGAAACTAGAAAATCACAAAGGTAGTTTTCTTTTTTTCTCAAGTTTACTTCAAAATTAAATGATCATTTATTTAATTTATCTTTTTTTTTTTTTATCTTTTACCCAATAGCCTTAACCATACTGGGGAGCTTCTGCTCTTAATTCCAACCAAGGGAGTACATGCTTTAACGAGCGAACACACCCGTGCCTTTAATTAACTGAAACAAAAAGTTGCCACACAAGGCAGCAAACGCCGGTACTGGCAATCTCCGATGCAGCCTTGCAGATCACTGCGAGGGCAAACAAAACAAGACATAAGCTTAAGCGGAAGGCCGAAAACCGGATCCCCTTAACTTACTTCACAGCTAACACATAGAGATACTTACCTTTTCCGCAGCTTCAGCTGGGGAAGGCGCTGTGTTAGCCGAGCGTTCTCTGTGAGCCGAACTCACCAGCGGAAAAACACCGGTACGCCGGCGATCAGAACATAGCCGTGTGTGACTAATTGCAGCCCTTGTAGGCCTTTCACACCGCCGCAAAATCGGCGCTAGTTCTGGGCTTGTTCGGAGTTAGAGCCAGTGTTTTGGTTTCACACCGCCAGAGAGCCTGCTCCGGGCCGTAAAAACCGGGGGAACTCATACCCCAGGATTGAGCAGGGTTTGATAAGAACTGCTTGCGCCAGCGGCTGGGGGAGGGATTATCCTGACCAACCAGAGCAACTCAAACCTCATGCCCGCCATATTTAAAAACACCGCTACTACGAGACGTAAACATAACATAATTACCGAACGTAGCGATCAAATTGACCGGCGAGAATACGCTGTATGGGTCCTGTTTGCTTAAGAAAGCAAAGCGAGAGCCAACAAGTGTAAAAATAAGACGTATTCGCCGCTGTTGTTGTGCTTAAAGCTAGCGGTAGCTTTAGCGTTAGCCACAAGAGCAGCGGTGTCGGGTGACGTACACACACGTTTACAGTGACGTCATGACGTTGCTCTCTTGCCGGCTCCATGGCTGTCTCCGGTCGATGTGAAACCAACCGGTTCATAACTGGGATAAGGCTGTAACCAGTTTTGAACTGACCCCAACACCAGCCTGGAACTGACTCTTGGTTCATTTTGGTGTGAAAGGCCTATTGGAGGACGAATCCGTGGCTCCAACCATGAGGTTGCAGGGCTACCAGCAAGGAGTCACCGGCTAATATTGCTCCTATTCAAGCTTATTTCTTACTCTAAACCTGTATTCGCTACAGCGAGAAGATACAAGGGACATTTTGGGAAGTGACGTGGACTTATATAGACGGGCGTCCCGATGTCATCCCTGGTCACACGTGACTTTGTTTATATTATATACTCGACCTGCGTATGCGCGTAGGATAACATCCAGTGTTAAGCACTGCCTCTGGCGGTCAGTAAGAATGAAATAGAACCACACTGTCACTGAGTCTGTCAAACATTCTGAGTGGCTGCGATGTGTATAAGGGAATGTAAGCTAGATTGCAAAGCAGGACAGAGTTAATAGTAAAGGACAATTCCTTAACCAATTCACAACCCACTGCTCTTTCTGAATCCGGTCCGCAGGCCTGCATCTCTTAACTTCTTCCTCGCGTCCTCGAAGAGCCGGCGACGCTTCATTATCTCCGCCGGGAGGTCTGGAAAGATATGAATCCGTTTCCCATTGTAGCTCAGCAGGTATTTTTGTTGTGACAGCCGCATTATCTGTTCTTTCAGCCGGTAGCTGTGGATCTTGGCTATCATGACTCTGGCGTGCAGGGTCGTTAGCCGGGTGTGCTCCAAGTCTGTGCGCTCGGTCAACCTCTATTGGCTCCGGGAAGTTTTCTGCCCCCAGTAAATCTTTAATAAAGCTGGCGAAAAATTCCGTGGGGCGACCACCTTCAACTTTTTCTGGCAGCCCGACCACTTTTATGTTTTGCCGTCTTGAGCGCGCCTCGAGATCAATTACTTTGTCCTGGAGAAATGTGTTAGCATTCTCTAGCCGTAGCCCGTGTTGTTCTAAGAAGGTTAGCCGGGTGTCATGGTCACTGCTAGCTTCTTCCACCGTAGCTATCCGCTGACCGTGTTTAGCCAGAGTAGCCTGCGTGATTTGAAGAGACGCCTCCAGGGCTTGAAATCCATCGTCCATCTTCTTGCTCATGTCGCCTATGGCTGTGAGAATGACGGCCGAGTCAGGGGTACTGTCCGCCATTAGCATTGTTAGCTCCGTTGCCTCGCCGCTAGCCCCCTCTTCGGCCTGCGGGATGGCAGATTTATACCGCTAGTTTTCGGCTTTTTACGGGTCATTTTGTTTCGTTGCCGGTAGTAAAGTACAGAGCAGCACTCAAAGTGGGAATTGTGCAATAAATTGTCTTTTTTTATGTAAAACTCGATTTATCGGAGAGGAGCGCAAGCAAAACATGTCTATTCCATCGCATGCGCTCTAGCGCCCCCTTGCAATGCATTTATGATTTAAAAGTATCAAATAATGTTCTTTAACGAATTACCATTATTATTTATAAATGTATAATTTCATAAACATTTATATCAATTAAATATGAACTCAAATGGTGGTACTGTCTATTCTACAATCCCATTTGCAGGTGCTCTTGATAAATTTATAATGTATTACACAAAAAGAATTATTGCTGAGCGATCGCAAGAACATCCAATCCACAATATTAAAGTCTGAATTTGAAAATTCAGGTCATAAAGTTTTAACAGTGTTCTCTAACCTTTTTAAGTTTTACATTTCAAATATAGAGATGTTATTAGTAGGGCTGTCAAAATTATCACGTTAACGCAGGGTGATTAATTTCTGGAATTAACGCGTTCATTTTTTTATCGCATTTAACGCATGTGCAGCAGGCCCGGATTAACCCCTTAGGGTGCCCCAGGGTGACTTCACATGAAATGCCCCTGTCCTTCAACTTCACGCAACATTTTAAAATGTACTATGGCATTAAGGCCACAGATGTACAAGAACATGTAGCTAAAGACAAGTACAGACTCACCACACATAGACTACTACAGAAACATTTTAGATCCAACCAAACATTTTGACATTGACAGGAGTCTCATACTAGCCTTGCACTGATGCTCAAATCAGAATGCAACACCCATCACCATGCAACACGTCATGATAAATATAAATATTTACATAATAAATGACCTTAGGGCATACAAAAACAATAATTAGCATGCAGGTTTAACTCTCCTGTATAGATTTACTTAAAAGTGAAGACAACCTAGAGTCACATTACTTTGTAGTGAAGTGATATCTTTATACCATTAAGATGAAATCATAGCCTAATTGACATTGATCTAAATGGTCTCTGGGAATTGTAGGCTATGTTAAATGTTAGACTTCAGCATAATAAAGTTCATCATGTTCATCTCTTAAAAAAAGGGATCTTTTATTAGGCATACATACACTTCATCAACGTTACATTCTTATTACTGAAATGACTCTGTTTTGAAATTTAACCAGAGGTGGAAAGAGTACAAAAATATTCTACTCAAGTAAAAGTATGATTACTTGGATGAAATTTTACTTAAGTAAAAGTACTAGTCTAAAAATCTACTGAAGTAAAAGTGAAAAAGTAGCTGATTTAAAATGTACTTAAAGTACAAGTTACTAGTTACTTTTTAACAGCGGGAGGGGGCAGGGGTCTCTTCTGTGTAGGGCATTATATATATAGACAAGGGGATATAAATCTCAAACTAGTTTTGTTTAATTAATGCAACACTTTTACAAATTAAAGTGCACAAATTAAACAAATGATGTCACCACACATGTATGGATGTATACTGTGTCATTATACTTTAGATAAGCAAATATGGAGCAAACAGTCTGTTAATGTGGGAATTTAACCGGTCTACAGACCTAAACAGACTGCAGCTGTAGTTCTAATAATGTAATTCTGTATAATTGATCTAAACCATGGACATTGCAAGGTTAGGCTGCTCGATTTTGACAAAAATCATAATCATGATTATTTTGATTGACATTGTGTAATCACAATTATTATAGACAATTATTCATTGATTTAAGAACTGCAACATGCACTTATTTAAAGGCCTACTTCACCGGTTTGAATATGAAGGTGTATTGAATTCTGAGATCCTATGTAGTATAAATGTGCAAAAAAAAATGAAATTGGTTCATCCTAGCCTGAGAAAAGGCAGAAAGAGTGTTTTTTTAACCCTATATTAATCTTACTGTGACATCACAGTAAGATTAATATTACTCTAGCTTTTCTTTTCTCTCCGTTAGCCTATCTATTGTTTTACTCAGTAACGTAGGTGATATAAAATGTAGCGAAGTACAATACTTAAAAATAAACATACTCAAAGTAAAAGTAAAAGTACACGAAAAAACTACTCAATTATAGGAACGCGAGTAAATGTAATTTGCTACTTTACACACCTGAATTTAACCTACTTTAACTTTCTTGAGGCCTATCATATTTGTTATACAAAGGGAGAAATACTAAACCTCCTTTATTTGGACCGAAAAGTATTGTTTTATCACTTAAAAGTAGACTTATCTCGTAAAATAACAAGAAAGATAAAGATGTGTAGGGAATGGGGATATATCTCGTTTCTTGTTTTGAAAATGTCCCTCGCTTTTGAAGTGTTCACTCCTATTGGTTTCATATTCTGCTTCTAATCGATTGTAGTATGTGTTGCTCTTCTACGAATATGTTTCTAATAGGCCTTCAAAATAAAACTAGAAAACTAACTGCATCCGCAATGAAGACGATACGGCACATGAAAGTCGAGCCAACTCGGAGCTGTCGGGTTACAGCAGGGTTACAGTCGGGCTTTGTGCTCACTCCCCCGTCTGCACTCGGCTACTCTCGAGCCGCAACTGGGCTCTAATGAGCCTAGTGTCTCTCTCTTTGCACCTCTCCACACCTTTGTGGCGTCACATCGGCTTATAAAATCACCACAGCAACACATTAGCAGATATAAATAATGGTCGATAAGCATTACCTTTTATAACTTATTCCTCCATTTCTTGCTGGCAAAAAAAACTTCCGACTGAAGGAACAATTTGAATCGCGGCTTTTGTTTACATAAATTTGGCGCCGCTGCCGCCTTGTCACTGTGGACTGGTCCATGATGGGGGAGGGGGGCACTTTGCTTACACCCAAGTCCAAATAATAATATTTTTTTTCATTAATAATCTTAACAATGGTTAATTTTGTACATGTTTGTGTCTCTTCCAGTATATGGCCGATATAAAATATGAAAACATTTATTAGGGTCTAATCATTGTCCTGATCATTTGGTGCCCCCCTAATGGCTATATTTGGCTGGTGCCCCAGGGCACTCGCCCGATCCTTTATATGGATAATCCGGCCTTGATGTTGTTGTGAAATTATTTCAACAAGAATAGCATGAAGGACGGAGTTTCCAGTCAAGATGTTTAGTTAATAAAGTGATATTTATTTCACAAAGCAGAATAGGTGTCTCGTACAGTTAAACGTGCACGGACCTAAGAGTGAGCGTCCAACCTGGTTGAGCTCTCAGAAAAAGGCGCTTAAGACAAGGTGCGCGAAAGCATATGAAGGATTCTCCTTGTGGAGTCCCATTGGTCAAAGTCAAATGATGCAGACGGGACGTATTCTACTGTACGCGGTCTGGTTGGAGCACTGGGTATCTCCACCCAAACTGGCTCTCGTCGAGGATCTTCTGGCTCCTCCTGATATCAGTGGGTGTGTATGCATGTTGTCGGGTGCGAGGAGTGGGGGCCCTTATCAAGCTAGATTAATCTGGTATTTGAGGCCCAGTGTCCAACCGTCAATTGTGACAGTTGCACATTTTGTCATGTAATGGTGTACTTCTCCATTTGCAACCTTTCTCTGTTCTAAGTTTGTATGTGCTTAAAGGTCAGACAGAGTTCCCTGAAAGTGTTACTTCTCCTTCTGTTGACAGACAGCCGTAATAAGACTGTTCTGAGGATTCAAACTCTCTTAGTGATTTTTCCACTCCATCTAGGGCCTGCTGATTTAAATCTATTATGTGTAATATGTGTATCATGAGTGGGCATCTCTAAAGGTTAATTTTCTCTACAATGTGCAGAATGATCCGCGCCGTGCATCCCACCGGCTCTGTAGGCTACTACAGTCAGTCTAACGTTGTGACTGACCCAGGATCAGTAGCTGCGCGCAGCCAAACATAACAGCACGCTAGCCCATGCCGTGTTTTAAACTGCTAACGGTCACGTCTGTTTCGGGGGCATAGATAGTATAAAATCAACTGCCGCGGGTGACAGTTGATGTCGGGAGCAACAGGAGGAGAAACATTGTCCGCTCTGTTCAGAGCCCGCGAGGACACAAACGTCTGCAGTTTTCAGAGGTGTGTCTGAGTAGACATCAACATAACGTCGGCTTCCACACATGAACAGTCCCCTAGGACGTGTTCGCGCGTACACACACACACACACACACACACACACACACACACACACCGCGGACTATTCAAGTTGTATTCAAGAATGCACAACCTATATATTCACAAAATAAATGCCATTATATAGCCTATATTTGCCCAAATACATACACTCAACCAACAAAAATATAAATGCAACACTTTTGTTTTTGCTCCCATTTTTCATGAGATGGACTTAAAGATCTAAAATTCATTCCAGATACACAATATTACCATTTCTCTCAAACATTGTTCACAAATCTGTCTAAATGTGTGATAGTGAGCACTTCTGCTTTGCTGAGATAATCCATCCCACCTCACAGGTGTGCCACATCAAGATGCTGATCTGACATCATGATTAGTGCACAGGTGTGCCTTAGACTGTCCACAATAAAAGGCCACCTGCGGCCTTGCCCGTACGTACTCTACTAAGGAGACGTCTGATGCTGGTCGGGTCGACTTCAAGGCAGCAGGTGTCACCAGAGTCTGGCAGGGACTGCAAAACACTGTCACACTCCTGAGAGAAGTTTTGACGGTCTCTCAAAGTGACTCTCTGTTCTTATGTAATTCATTCAAGGCTAATAATGAGCTATAAAAAGCATCATCTATCTACTCTCCTTAAAAATGTCCTGTCTGGATTCATCTAGCATTATCTCTCTCTTTGTCTGTCTATATTGACATCCAATCATTTAACAGAATGAATCAAGTTTTAATCTCTACTTAATTCATCCACATATGACAACAGTGAAAGACAAAATAGAGTGCATGTTAACCACGCCTCTGAGTCACTGCATGTGAATGGGTAACATTTTGAACTTCTAGATGACCATTATCAGTTGATTACCTACATTAAAACATTTCTTCAAAAAAGTTTTAATGTAGGCAATCAAATAAATATGCAAATTTGGTAATACAACTAATTATGCGAACATCTGCATCTCTTTAAAAACAAAAAAGGTTGTTGTTGGATAAAGTCAGAGTTAAAATCTTTATTTTATTTTTACAACATATAAATGTCCAAAGTATTTACAGAACAGATTTTGGAGACAGCCGTTTTTCATTTAATGAACAAAACACAATGCACAGGTTTACATTTTTTTTAGCATGTTGATAGGTAAGTACTGTGGAAGTTGATGTTTTTAGTTCAGAGTATTAAAACAAAATAATAGATAATCTTCGGATAAAGATGCTTGTATAGGAGTAATATACATACTCTGAACCAAAGATCAACACTTCTAAAGCACTTACATCAGTTAAATGTTCCATAATCATTCTTAGCTCTATTCTGAAGGTAGACAAAAACAAATGAAAATTGACCAGTGCTTGGTAAAACAATGTTTTTGCCAGCAGTGTCCCAAACAAATGACTGTGGCGTTTCCTGGAAGTTTCCCGTACTGTGTGCTTGAGACTGTAGGATAGTCCGGCCTCCATGCAGAGCTGTGATGATGTGACAGAGCTTCAGTCTGGCTCTGTAGCATAGTGCAGAGGGACATCTAGACCCACCACAGGGCCCATCACACTGAGCCATGACACCACGTAGTTCACTGGCCTAAAGAGAGACACACAGACACACACACACGTTTATCTACAGCCCTGTTAATTTTTTTTTGCTCTCGACGATCAAATAGAGTTGGTAGTGTAAGGCTAACACTGTTTCCATCTAGTTGCTGGCCGTCTTTTCTCAGCTTTAATCTGGGACTTTGAGAGAAACATGACTCTATTCAGACACAAACAATTGTGTTTTCGTGTTTAAAGATCTCCTATTATACTACTTTTCTGGTCTTAATTTCTTGTTAAAAACTGCTATAGAGCAACCTGACATGAATCACATCACAAAAAACTATCATCTGGGCCAGTGGTTCTCAACCGGTGGGGCGCGGACACTCTACCGGGGGGGCGCGAGGGGGATGAAAAAAAAATTTTTTTTTTTTTTTTTTTTTTTGTAATTTAAATTTTTTTCCTGATATGTAGCCTAGTTCAGAGATGATATGTATTTTTTTTCTTCCTTAACTTTTTTTGGTAGTTGCCAAGTTCATCACACAAACACTCCAATCCACTGATATGAGATCAGTTTACAATTAAGTACTGAATTAATGGTAGGACTGTGGCCACTAGAACTGGTCTCTGGTCAGCAAAGGTCTTGAAAACAGCACAAGTGCGCTTGTGACATGCGTGCCACCCATGCATGTGTATGGGCACGTGTCCCAGCAGATTTTTGAAATCTGAATAAAAAAATGTAAGTTTGTAGTTAGCAAGTGTAACATGTTCTTAGGGCAGAATTTCATAAATAAAGGTTTATTTTTTTAGCAAGATATTTGGTCAAAAGCTAGTGGTCATCCGTCCCTCTGTCCAGTTGTTAGGCATCTGGCTGCTAGCAAGTTATGTTGTCTTGCTAATTTTACTATTCATCTGAACTGAAATAAATATTGACTTTTTCCTTTATTATCTTCGCCAGAATGCACCAGAATGCTTAGATTACATGTTAAAAACACAAAAAAATCTTCTGGGGGGGATGCCACCAGACCCCCCTTCAGGGGTTTAGTTTTCTGACAAACATTACAATGGATACTAACATGATTTGGGCATTTGGGATTATAAATCATCTTTGAATTGGTTGTACAGCATATCACATGCTATTCATTCAGGGGTGCGATGGCCACCCCACTCTAGCTCTGTGGCCCACCTTGGCCACCCCCAGTCAAAATTTCCTGGAATCGCCACTGAGACACACACAACTCCGCGTTCAGGCTGCACAGCACATTAATCGCAGGTAGCATTTTGAGCTAAATCTGGCCACTTTCCAAATCCAAGACTCAATAGTTGAAACATTCTCTGAACTGGGTTGTTAGACAGCAGTGTTTCCCATTGATCATAGACTTTGTTTTGTGAAGCTTTTTCATAACAGGTATACCTATTGTAGAATTTATTCTGTGTATGTTCTATTTAGGCTACTATTTTCTTCTCTTCTAAGGAGATTTAAAAAAAAACATTTCCTCAGTGTCTCATTGATACAATCTCATAATTAGCTATTAAAGTGCACCAGAATTTAACGTTAAAATATAAGAAATTTCCGGACCCCAACCCTAAACCCAATGTTCAACTCAAAGGTGCGCCACTGGCCTAGCCCTTGTGATAATAACAATAATAGATTATCTATCTAACTAACTAACTAACTAACTAACTAACTAACTAACTAACTAACTAACTAACTAACTAACTAACTAACTAACTATCTGTGTAGGGTGGTGTGTGTGTGTGTGTGTGTGTGTGGGGGGGAGGGTTGTCAGGGTCAGTGGGGGGTAGGGCTGGGTATCGTCAAGGACTTCGCGATACGATACGTATCACGATACACTGGTCACGATACGATATATCACGATATATCACGATGTATTGCGTATCTTGATATATCACGATATATTGCGATATTCCATAAACAAGTTGCCTTGTCAAACATAACAGCACAATATAGTGATAATTGTACAGACAAATGAAGTCAAGACTATTTCATTCACAACTTCCTTTACTATTTTTCTTCCTTTTTTTGTTTTGGCAAATTATCAAACACTGCTGCAGCTGCCATAACATCAAAATAACAAATCCAATTCACTCTTGTACTAACTGTACAGGACACAATGAAAATGAAAACACATCAGTGTGCTTTTGTGACACAGTGAATCTTGAGTATTTTTATAAACAAAACTGATCTAACTTCAATAGTCAGTATCCTAGAGGCTCAGGCCTGACAGCAGACATGGGTTTGAATCTGACCCGTGATTGTTCTCTGCATTCTATTCCCTCTCTGCCCCATTTCATATCTGTATCTCTGCACTGTCAATAAAGCCTTGAAAAGCAAAAAAAAAAAAAAAAAAAAAAAAAAATCATAAAAAAATCATAAAAAAAATTATTAAAAAAAATCGATATTTTGATATAAAAATCGATACTGATATCGGGAAACTAAGTATCGCGATATATCGATATTTCGATTTTTTGACACAGCCCTAGTGGGGGGGCCCAACTGCAATGACCCAGCTTTGGGGGGGCCCAGCTTGCAGAAGGTTGAGAACCCCTGATCTGGGCGATTCAGCATGCTCTGTCAACACTGCGCTTTGGCCATCTTTATGTTTAAATACAGAGGTTATTGGTCGTTTTAGAAAATGTATTTCCCAATTTAAAACATAAAAATAAAGAAGCATTGAAAATTCAGAAAATAAATCTTGTATGCCTACACTAGCAGGCTGTTTTACAAATAACTCAATAGTTGAAATAATAAATACAATGTGTTTTCCCCTTAAAATGATTAAATACATTACTCCAAAAAGTAACTGTCAACACTGCGCTTTGGCCATCTTTATGTTTAAATACAGAGGTTATTGGTCGTTTTAGAAAATGTATTTCCCAATTTAAAACATAAAAATAAAGAAGCATTGAAAATTCAGAAAATAAATCTTGTATGCCTACACTAGCAGGCTGTTTTACAAATAACTCAATAGTTGAAATAATAAATACAATGTGTTTTCCCCTTAAAATGATTAAATACATTACTCCAAAAAGTAACAGTAACAGTGTGGCACTTCTATAAACTTACTGAAAGGTGCCTGGGCCATCACTCTCATGCATTCTTCAAACTTTTCTCTGCGCTGTCTGAGCTGATAGGTTGTGTTGCCACGGTGATGTGGAGTCTAATCATCAGAACACAGCTCATGCGAGCTACTGGAAACCTGCCCGCAAGCTACCGATCGACGTGTTGGAGACCCCTGTGCTAGCATAATGAAAACTTATGTGAGCAATTGCTAATATTTAAACGTTTTTCTGTATTGCAATATGCCTCGGCTTCAAAGAAAAAGGGTAATATAAATATGTCTTAAGTAGTGGTGGGCCGTTATCGGCGTTAACGTGCTGCGTTAATGCAAGACTCTTATCGGCGATAAAAAAAATATCGCCGTTAATCTCTTATTCCACCTCCTGTTCGGCTCAGGGGAGATAATAATAGCCGGGGGCCGTTGTTGACACTTGAGGAGCCTTTATTCTCTCACACACCCGCCGCTCTCTCTCTCCATCACTTGCCCACGACACAATCGGGTATTGGAACGCAGGGTGGGTGTGTGTGGCCACCGGTCGCCACGTGACTATAAGTTTCCAAGTTTTAAACACTTCTATCTCTTCAACGTCACCGTACCCGAATCCTAAATATCCCCATAGCAGACGCTATATTTCATCGGGGGGGAAACTTTGTTTTGCGCCACAGTTCGGCCGTAATGCTGCTGCACACATACACACACACACAGACACAGGCGCACACACACACGCTGCATGACAGAGACGAGGGGCGCTACCAAAAAGACGAGAGGAGCGGTTGGAGCAGTTGGAGCGTTTAGAGACACATGCGTGCACATTTATTTACATAAAATCGCAATCGCAGTCATTTGTGCAGTTATGTAAAATGTTTCACTAAGGAAAATTACAGAAAAAGTAACGCACAGTGACTTTGATGAGTAATTTTAATCTGATTACTGGTTTGGAGATAGTAACGCGTTAGATTACTTGTTACTGAAAAAAGAGGTCCGATGCCGGTTACTCGTTACTAAGTAACATCTTGTTGAACATTATTTATTTTCATCACCAATTATCATAGTAGAACAGCTTCCTCAAGCAGTTTGTGATGCATGTTGGAAACAGGAGATGAGCCCCTGGTCTGATGCGCCACCTGGCTTGAGAAACACGTTCTCAAAGACTTACTTTGAGTCATTATTTAGGGAGCACACACATATTATGAATGAATTCAAATGAGCCATTTTAATCTAGATTAATCTAGATTAATTCCAAAATTAATCTAGATTAATCTAGATTAAAAAAATTAATCTATGCCCACCTCTAGTCTTAAATTATGTGGGGCATTTTGAAACTCAGATACAAAGCATTTTTCTTGCATGTCTACATTAATATAGCTATAGTTACAAATGATGAAGGACATCATTTCTAAGTAAAACCAAGAAACATTCCCTGCACGTTATTAGGAAAAATAAAAGTGTAAACATCAATTGGCCAACATTTGGCCCATGATAGGCCAAATGTTGGCCAATCATAATCAAAATTGAATTTCAATTAATCGCCCAGCCCTGCATGGACCTATTAAGAAAGTGGAGTGACCATAGTGACTAACTATGATTTCAGGTAGGCTGTAAACAGCCCATTCAATGGGCCAACAGATGAATGGGCTGGGCTCTATATCCGGTACTCATTTGAAGTATGGATAAGTATCTCAGTATCCATTTTTTGACCCTCTATGAATATGACAGATTTATAACAATACTGTATGAGATGAGGTGTCCACTGTCCTCCAATCATGCACAGTAGAAGAGTAAAGAAAGTCTGCCGGATCAAGCTAAGGGAACAGCATTGTGTGTATGCAGTAGCATGTACCTATGTTTCACCCGTTTCAATTGAAACGAGCCCCGCCTGCCGGGGGCCCCCCCAGATTATAGGACCTAGGGCTGCTCGATTATGGCAAAAATTATAATCACGATTATTTTGATTGATATTGTAATCACGATAATTAAACTATTATTCACTGTAGGGATGCCCCAAAATGAAAATTCTGTAAATTCTTTCAACATTGCATTAATTAAACTCCCAAATATGCTCCTCAAACATAGCCTACAACTAAAGCCACCATAAATAAATAAACAGTGAAACCTTTCAATCAGGGATGTGATTGTGAACAACTCATTTATTTGCACGTTGAGGAGGTATGAATCTACATAAAGATCAACTCATTGCCTTTTTACAGTGCAGGTTGAGTTGCTGAAAAAAAAACTGCACAGAGGTACGTAGCCTAATATTCAGACTTCAGAATTTGCATCAAAGCCCTAATGATCATAAAAACAAGAGGCTTTATTTAAACGATGTCTGTGGTGGTTATTGTAATTTGTTTGGCTGTAGACTGAAACTAACGGAGGGAGGCGGATCACTGTATATTTTCTCTAGTCGCGCTGTCAGTTTGGCGACATGGCTCTGTGTATCCAGGCTCAAGAAGTGCTATCCGATCGCGGAAGCCTTCTACATCAACAACGTTAACGGGCAGGATATCCCCGGTTCATTTTAGCCGTAAAGCCACAGGGCTTTTCTGTGCGGCGACTCCCACTGGCGAGGTGTCACTGTGAATGACACTGTTACCCACCGCCACGGACTTTCAAATGGCAACTTGCTATTTCGCTCGCGCAAGACGTTTGTGTTTCGATTTAGCATCAGTCTTGGGGGAGTAGGGGAGAACGGGGTAATTTGTCACATGGGTTGGATGTCACATTCGTAATATCTCGCCACCAGAGCGCGCTAGCTCTGAAATGTTGATATAAAAAAGGTCCAGAATTGGGATCAGAGGTCACATACATAGACTTCCTTGGAGGAAGACAGCTGCATTTCAGGTGAGAGGATGTTTTGTGTTTTTCATGTCAAATTCAAAATATTTTGCTTCTCAGTATTTTTCTTCTAGGCTTTTACACAATGGGTTTATAACAAAACACTTGTTACCCTCAGAAAGTGTGAAGGGTAAACTATAGTTTAGATTGTGGTTAGCAAGCTAATTAGTTGTCAGATGGTTGTTGGCCTTGATGCTAGCAAGAAATTCAAGTTGGGGTTGGTCGTCAAATTTTTTGTGGGGTTGGTTGTCACATGTTATCTCAAGGCTGCAGCCAGAAAAGGAACCCAATAACGAAAGAAATTGTCAAGCTGTATCCTCACTGACACCCCAGAGAAGGAAAGAATAGAGCAGGAAAAGGCAGCTAGCAAGCAAAAGAAAAAAGGGCAACAAAATCAAAACAACCCAGTGCATCCCAAACTAGACCAGCTGCCAAGGCTACAGAACGTTATGTAGGCCTATTTGTCAACTTAACAATGCAATTAAACATTCAAATTTGGTTCTGCCTCCTTGCCTTCTTTTTAAGATTTTTCCCATTAAGATAACATTGTGACAAACAACCCTATAGTGTGTGACAACCGACCCCTTGATGGGGTTGGTTGTCACAATGTGTCAGAGTGTCTTTGATGGTAAATTACTTCTTCATTACAATAAGTTGGAAAAAAAGAGAGACACACATTTCTAGCCAACACCTTAAGCTTCAATTTAATGTAGGAATGGCTATTGACAGATGTTTTGGTGATGAGCAATTCTCACTAGAGTAAAAAGTGTGCCTACTTACCCCGTTCTCCCCTACTTTATGCTGAATAAACCATTGCACTGCAATCGCTGAAAGCGAAAGTGTTCGGGCGGGGGCGGGGCAGAGCGCACACAGAAGGGTTCGCTGCATTTACCCTTTCTTTATATGTCCATGCATTTACCACACAAGACACGGCGTGCGACACAATAATAGTTTTATAACGATTATCTTGTTTTCATGATCGAGGGAAGCCAAAATCATAATCAAAATTGAATTTCAATTAATCGCCCAGCCCTGCATGGACCTATTAAGAAAGTGGAGTGACCATAGTGACTAACTATGATTGACGGATGTTAACTCCTACCATATGAGCTTTGACGGTCATTTGGCCAATCAGAAACAGTATTTGTCATTGAGGGGACATCAGTCAGTCAGGGCATCTGCAGGGAAGTTTACATTTTTTTCTCTCCGAGTCATCGGAGCGTTCAAGTAGCCGCAGCCGCAGTACTATTATTTTACCGTGTTAATGTGCCTACTTAGTTTATGTGAATCACTTTTTAAATAAATTCACGAAGTTTGCCAACCGTTGTTTTACAGCCATTTGCATTGCTTTATGCACACGCTGATTAACGGCCACGGTTGGCGGATTGTCACTGCAGATTAACGTGTCAACTCAAGTTAATAATGTGCTTTTGTCTATTGCTGTTTTCACGGTTTTTGAATGGTGCGTGGTGTTCTGGCCGACACACCTGAGGTGAATGTAGTGATTATAGCAGATCAGCGCCGAAACAACACACTCACCTGCTTCCTCCACTATCGTCCCATTTTGCACCATTATGTTCCTGCGCACGACTGAGGTGTGTGTGTGTGTGTGTGTGTGTGTGAGTGCATGAACATGAGTTAACTATGGTGACAGAGTGTATTCTTATCTGTTATTCTGTTATATTGATGGTTGTGTAACAAAGATAAGGCAAATCCTGTTTGCCACAGTATAAATAGTTAGTTTATTGTAA
>NC_137213.1:4544160-4859160 GCF_949987685.1 Ammodytes marinus
CCCCCTCTTTCCCCCTTAAGGTCTCCCTCTCCCTCTTTTTTTACATTTGTTTTACTAAACTAATATTTATGAACAATCTGTATCAACGTATGTGCCAATCTCATAAACCCTAAATAATATCTTAGCCTTTCCACAAAGCCATAGCATGTGATTTTAATGTGTCAAGTTTGCAGTTTCCGATTTTATTGTATGGGTCCTGAAGTAGGCCTAGGCGTGTACGCATTGATTGACAGCTGAAAAAGTACAAGTCCTAAGCATCAGTTTGATGGAAATGTTGTGATGTTTGATAGAGTTTAAGCAGTAGGCCTAGTGAATGTAAATACATAGGGTGAACGCGCTGTGTTTGTCAGTGGATAAATAGACAGAGACAGCGTTTCACGGGACGCGCCCGGTCCTCTCATGTCCACCGCAGAACAGCTGTTAGTGTCATTCTACCTGTAGCGTCATTGAGGCGGAACGCACTGCGTCAATTAAGCGCATAATATAAAAAAAATAAATAAAAAAAATAATAACGGGACTATTCGGAAATTATCTGTATCCGTATCAAACTCATTATCTGTGCTTATCCGAATACATATTCGGATTCGGGCTCATCCCTAGTAAATAGGCTACCTACACACTTTGTATTGTAAAAGTCAAGAAGGTTGGCTGACTAACTTGTTTTGCTCATTTATCTGACAAAGTTTTTTTTTTCCTTAATTCTCTTCACCAGAATACACCAAATTGCTTCTCTTAAATGTTCAAATCACAAAATCTTCTGGGGGGAATGCCCCAGATCCCCCTACCGGGGTTTGTTTTCGGACTTCTCACCTTTTTCATGGCTTATGAGTTGCCTGTAATAACAGAGTCCAAAAAGAATAGCCTAAATATAAGGAAAGAAATCGGAGAAATACAAAAGCAAATCCAAAACAACAGCATTATTAGCTCTGTCTTATGGGCTTCATGATGAGGCCCCCACACACATACAGGAATAATCTTTATATGTGTAAATTCCATATTGTTCATAAAAACTAGCTATCCACCCTTTATCTGTTGAAATGGGTCCCTCCATCAAATAACATGGGTCTGCAGTCCAATCTACTGTACTGTTTTTGCAGTTGAAGAGTGCTGCCTGCTTAAGAATTTTTTTTTAAATAATGTTCCTTCTGCAGCTTAAGATTTGATTTAGTCTCTACATTTTCCTCTCAAAGTGCATCAGATTGATGCATTTTATTTTACAAGCTTGCACAAGCATTATTTATAAAAAAAAAAAAAAAAGTGGGGGGCCCCACACTAGGTCTTGAAACGGGCCACCAGATCGTTATGCCTCTGTGTGCATGGAGGAGTGAAGCTAGCAGTGACTGTACCTGTGTTGGTCCTGAGCCGCCTGCAGCACCGGCCTCATCAGCTCCTCTGTCTTACAGGGGTGGAGCATGAAGAAAGGCTGGCCCAATAGAGGATGCTCCTGGAACACACACACACACACACACACACACACACACACACACACACACACACACACACACACACACACACACACACACACACACACACACACACACACACACACACACACACACACACACACACACACACACACACACACACACACACACACACACACACACACACACACACACACACACACACACTATTTGTACAGCTATAGTTGTGAGGATATTCATCATTTAAATAATGCATTCCCTAGCACCTTCCCCTAGCATCAAAACTAAATGCCTAACCCCAACCCTTACACCAGTGCTTCTCAAATGATTTCCAACTGACCAAATTTTTTAAGTGCTAGCAAGCGCGATGTGTGCTTGTGTATGGTCATATCTGCCCGAAAGGCCGCGATTTGCAGTAAATAAACATCCACATGTGTCTCCAAGTGTCTCTGTAGGCTATTTAAAAAGAAATCAAGCAAGTAGACTAATAATAACATTAATTCATTATTGGTTATCGCATCATAGAAGGCATATTGGCCTATAATAATAAAAAAACACCACCTTAACTATGTTTACAGTTTACATTTTTTTTAATGAAATGCAAACCTCAGTGAATCATTTGCTCTTGTTTCTCTGTCCTGAGATTCACACAGACTGAGCAGTCTTGTTTAAATGTTACAAATTGAGCTAATGAACTGAACTTTGAATTTTTTTGCGGCAGAAGTTATATCAGCTAATTTTTGTTATCTAATTTGATAATAAGGTGATTATATGCAGAATGCTCGTGCCAAAAACGCATACAGTGGTTTTGTACAGATAAATAAATAAATATGAGCAGGTTCTCAATAGTATTTCAGTATTTTTAGTATTTTTAGGGGGGGCGCGAAAAAATTTCTGTCCCCTGGGGGGGGGGCATGACAGAAAATAATTGACAACCACTGCCTTACACTAACCTCATTCACACCTGAACCTTAAAACCTAGTGTTAACCCTCAAACAGCCCTTTAAAAGCTGTCCTCACTTTTCCAAACATTTCCTCACTCCTAAGGTCTTAGGGCAGGGGTCTCCAAACTTTCTTCACTGAGGGCCACATACAGAAAAATCTACGAAGGGCTGGGCCACTTTGCAAAAATAATACATTTATCAGGACATGTAGCTGCTCTGATGTTTAGTTTCATAGTGTTCGTAAATTGTAATCCTTCTTCACGGCAACACTTTCCTTGCACATTAAACAGACACATTTCCCCTCTTGTTTATATGCCAATGATACACCCAGTGTTTTCTGCCTTTGCGTCCAATGTCCAGCAGGGTGAAAATAGTATCCAGCCGAGGTCCCGACCTTCCTAGGGGGGTCCGGGGGTATGCCCCCCCGGGAATTTTTTTAAAGTTTTTAAAGCGAAATGCATGAATCTGGTGCACTTTGAGAGGGAAATTAAGAGGCTAAATCTGAAGAATTTTGTATGAAAAAAAAATGGAGACACTGTGTCAGATGAATTAGAAGCTATTGGAGAAGGACGCATAGATTTTCCATAATAATATTAATTTAAAATAAAATATTATGCAGGGTCCTCTGGGATGGGCTTGTTGCTAATTTTCTTTTATGGGACATACTTCTCTGTAATATAATGAGTGCATTTAAATTATTTAAAAATTAAAAGCGCCATATTACATTATATTTTTAAAATGTGCCACGGGCCAATCAATCAGTGTTTGACACCCCTGCACTAGTGGGTTAACTAAGAAATGCAAAAAAAAAAATTCAAAAGGGCCATATTACATTATATTTTTAAAATCGGCCGCGGGCCTATACCCGCGGGCCGTAGTTTGGGGACCCCTGTCTTAGGGTGTATTGTATTCACACTGTGAAAGTCCGCTAGTTCACTTGCTTTGGTCCAGACCAAAAATAATTTAGATTTTTTTGTTTGGTGTGGTCCACTTTTCATATTGCAAGTGAACCAGCAAAACGAAGCAGAACCACATGTGATCTGAGGTCATTCATTCATTGGACAGACATTCTGGGACGGGGGAAAAGCAGGAAGCACCAGGTGAAAACTGCCAGTGTTTACAATCATGGAGATATTCTATAGCCTACTGCAAACATTTTTATTTTGTGCCATCAGTAAATAACAACTGTGCGTCATTAAAATCTGTAGGCTAGACTGCGAGTCATTTACGTTGTAGAGAGGGGGGCACTGCCTGATCTAATATGGGGTTAAGAATAATAAATAAATACATCTAAAAAAAAGAAAAACATCAAATAAGTGTTGTTTCATATGGTTTAAATATGTATGACAATGCCATGTTTTTTTGTGGCTTGTAGCCTACGATGTGAAACTTATCATGTTCACTGTAGTTTTGCTGCTGGACGAGAAGAATAGGCTCAAGCTGACACACAGCTGATTTAGCTGTGAGTCAGCTGTGTGTCATTTTCGGCGCGGATGAGCTCCGAACTGACACCTAGATAGTATTAACGGTCTAACCCGTTAACAAGCTAAATAAAACACACACTTCATGCAAAGCGCAGCGTGAACCTGTAGGCACTGTGTAGGAGACGCTCCCCTCTACTTAATCTGATCGCTGAACACATTCAGCATTTTAACGCATCCTCTCAAATGTAGTATATTGGCTCGGGGCTCTCGGTCAAACCACAACTAATCTATTCAACAATGGCGACAACAACACTTTGCCATAAAGTGAAGCTGTCGGCGATTTATAAAAACGAACTGCAGCAGAGTGCGTATGGAAACGCACCGAGACTCCTCTTCAGGTGTGTCTCGGAGCGTTTGTTTGGTCCGCCCCCGAGTGCGATTGCTGTATTCACACCTGCCTGAAAGATGCACACCGGAGGCGGTAGTTAATTTCAACCGAACTAAACACAGCAGGTGTGAATACACCCTAAGACCCTGTTTCCACCTAGCATTAACATCTGACTTTTTGAATCTGGTTACAAGTGGACAGCTCTCAGTCCGTGTGTTCCCACTTGTATTTTCAAATGTGACTTCTCTGTCTACTTGTGATCGGATTCCATTTACCCGCGCTGTATTTAAATCAACACGTTCATCATTTCCGTTTGCATTGGTGTTTTTAACCGGTGGGGTTCAAACAAGTAAACATACAGGGCTGTACAGTGCCACAGTTTTAATCGCATTTGCTATTAAAATGCATTACATGCGAAGATAATTACCAGTCTAGGTTGACGAGATATGCTACTGTCTCATTTAGACAAGGAGGCGCGATGCACAACACTGCTTAGAGGGCTCTCGCCAAATGCGGGAAATATCATAGATAGTATATAAAAGTAAAAACTCTTAGGCGAGTAAGTTATTACGCCTCTTCTGGCTGGTAAAAGATGTGTGTTTGCGGGGCGCCTTTTCTAACGTCTGCTACACTCTTGTCACCAACACCAGTAGCATACACGGGCGGCTTTCTGTATGAAGTTAAGATACTGTATGCGAACAGAATATTTCCTGTGCGCCTTCACATTAAAAGCCTGTTACTACCCAAACGCGAGTTGACTTTTATTCTTAAGCAGATAAGAACAGGAAGTCGTTGCCTTGCAGCTCTCCAGTCAATAGCAGCGATTTCCGTGTTTTCAGATTTACGCAGTGAAATGAAAACAGAGGAGTAAACTTGTCATTTGCAACTCGTTCATGAGGCTTCTATAAAAGCTGCATGAATGCCAGTGATGCATTTTCAACGTATTTCCGCCCAGGCAGGGGGCAGCAGTTGAGTAGGAGGTCCCTAAAGTGGACAAGAGTCACATTGGTGTTTCCACTACCAAATGAATGTGGATACAAGCGATACAAGCGACACAAGCGACGTAAACCACCTCCGAATGTGGTTTTTGTGATCCGATCTCAATGCGTCTTGAGAGTGTTCTCACCTGTAGTTAGAGCTGTATTCATGTGATCGGATCACAAAAACCACATGTTAATGCCAGGTGGAAACGGGGTCTTAGGGATGTTCTTACCTGCAGAGTGATGGTGCTCAGAGGACTGTGCTGAAGCCTGGACCTGAAGTTTGGATGGACTGAGGTCCACACCTCCTCTAGAGACAGGTTCCTCCCCTCTGACACAGGAGGGAGAAGATGTCACAGAGAGCATCACGCTGACATAACCTGTGTCGTAAATAGCAACATCTTGCAAATCACAGATGCATTGTGGGTATATGGTGATGCATAGTGATAGATCCATCGACATCTACGTAACTTGGAATATAAAGTTGTAAAGTTTTTAATTCATTAAAAATGGTTGGAGCAGGGGGTGCCTTTAGCTCAGTTGGTAGGGCGTCCCCCCCATGGGCCTCGGCCAGCAGCGGACCCGGGTTCGATTCCAGCCCGCGGTCGTTCTCTGCATGTCACTCCCCTCTCTGCCCCATTTCAACTCTGTCTCTACACTATCAATAAAGCATAAAAATGCCAAAAAAAAATCTTAAATTTTTTTTTTTTTTTAAATGGTTGGAGAAGATTGCTAGTTTCTGTTCATTGCTCATTGTTTGGGGGGTATTTCAAAAAACATAAATTAGTTGGTGATGAATACTAGTTTATATTTAGCAGAAATAAATTGTCCGAGTAGCCTATTTATCGATGAACAAAGAAGCGCAGCAAACTGCTATTAGGCTACTGATTACATTATTTATAATATACAATATGTTTCTATAGGCTACTAAAGTGTAACAGGATAGCCAACCATATTGGACATTTATAGCCATCTTGGACACCCTCTGGTTCTCTCATTTTCCAGGTTTAGAAAACATGCTGCACTAAATCCTCTTTCAAAGTATTTAAGGCAACAACATTGTGGTCTAATAAATACTGTCTTGATTTAACGGTCCACTTCTGTGGCCATGACACGGCCGTCAGAAACAGTAGAATGTGGGAAGCACAAATGTGTTTGTTACCAACAGTGTATTTGGTTTTTATTAAGATACGATGGAACTATTTGTGAAACGGGTTATGGGAGAGACAATGAACTGCATCAATGTATTTGACAGAAGGCAGGAACCAATGAAAACATTCGACTGATATGAGTCTATAGCCTCAGACATGGAAGGACAGACAACTTTTCTGAACAAACATTTAAAATTAAAAGCATAGTAGTATTTTTTATTTTTTGTATCTACTTCTCCGCAGCTCCGAAGTATTTTAAAAGGGTTTGTGTGTGTGTGTGTGTGTGTGTGTGTGTGTGTGTGTGTGTGTGTGTGTATGTGTAGTGACGGGAACACACCCAGAGTGACGGCTCTGAAGTAGAGCACCGGTGTGCTGTAGCTGCAGGAGAAGAGGATGTGATACTCATTCTGAAGCACCATGCTGCTGCCTTCACATGCTGTACACACACTCAACTCTTCATCTTCTTCATCTTCCTCCCCCAGGCCAGCTGTGATGATGTCATCACCCAGGCCAGCTGTGATGATGTCGTCAGCAGCAGACTGTGGAGGGAGACACATAGTGGAGATGCTGGTCAATGTGTTCAGCCTGTTACTGTTCTCTGTGGCACAATGAGAGAGTGGTGGAGCAATTGTTCACATCATTTACTACGTTTTTTCTACGTAAGATAACCATCCACTGTATTGTCTGTTAAGTTCCTTTCTATCAAATAGTGAGTTCAAACAATGGTGATTGAGCTTATGACCCACTGATGAAAGCGCCTGTATTTAGCTTTGCCCTGTTATACTATCAGAGGGGCTATGTCGCATTTCCTGCGCTGCAGCAGTGCGTTCTTGTACTCAGAACATGGGAGCTTTATATTGACCAGGTCATATGCCTCATATTCTGTTATTGACTGTGATGTATTTAAACTGTATTTACCTGAGGATAATGTCAGAGAACGCAGAAATCTTGATGCCATTTTCACAGTTTTTGGCTCAGATTCCTGGCTGAACAGGTTCAGTTGTAAAGGTTGTTGTTTAGAACAAGTTAGTGTGTTCTGTTAAAACAGGAGAAGCACTTTTTTGTATTTTTTATTCATTTCAAAATGTTATTTGTTTAAATGTATTTGATTTCCTTTTTGTTTTGTTGTGTCATTACAGTAATGTAAGATTGTACTTCATACTATATGATTTTGAAGGAAAATGTTGTTTAAATTGAAGCAGGTGTGGATCTGGATGAGGTGGAGCTTATTTTCTATGGGACTGTAAATACTTTTCACACACACACACACACACACACACACACACACACACACACACACACACACACACACACACACACACACACACACCCCCTTTTAAAATACTTTGTAGCTTTTAAAAAAAAAAAAATCATAAATTGATTCTTTGCTTGGTAAAAATGTAAAATTATTAAGAGGAAAAGCAGCCAATCCTCAAATTTGAGAGGCTGTAACCATTGGCAGTTTTAGGAGCTGACATTAGGAGGTGCAAGGAGGTTGGTGGGTTCCAGGGGAGAGATTTGTACATCTTAAAGTTGAAATGCATCAGTCTGGAAAACTTTGAGAGAAAAATCATGAGGCTGGATACAAGTTATGAAATGGCTTTAATGCGCTCAGAAAAGTAGAAATGTATTTTCTTTCAACTTCTGGCCACTAGGGGGTGCAAGTGTACTGCCTGCACCCTCCCCTCCGTAAAACGGCCAGCGACTGGATGAAAGCAATCTCTACTTTTATAGAGATTAGGCTTCAAGGAATTCATATATTAAAAGATAGGAATGACTAAAATGAAGTGTTTCCATATTTTCTCCTTCATTTGTGGGTATATCAGATTGGATTGGACAACACTTGTTCTGTAGTATAAATGTTGGTCTTTTGTGCCATGCATATTGTCAGCTCTTTTAACCTATTTATAAAGGCGCTTAACTTACACTTAAGCCTGTTGTGCGCCAAGCTCAATTGATGGTTTTCACTCACGTCTCAATGTTTTCAGCCTTTATTTCAAAAAGTTAAATGAATAGTGAGGTTATTCTTTTACTGGTGATAGAACAAATCAAAACCTTTGAAATTATTTAAAAAAGTAATTTTCGCCAAATATGTCACTTACGCCCCTTTTACTCCAGGCCCCTTTTTTGTAATGTTTCATATACTATGTGCTTGTAGGCCTATGACTACTAATGTGTAGTATACATATTTCATAAACTCTTCATGTTCCGTGGGCATAAATCCTAATTCATAAGGTAATTAGTAACTGAAGTTATCAGATTAATGTAGTGGAGTAAAGAGTACAATATTTCCCAGTGAATTGTAGTGGAGCAGAAGTATAAAGTAGCATGAAAAGAAAAGATTAAAATAAAGTAGAAGAGCCTCAAACTTGTCCTTTAGTACAGTACTAGAGATATTGTAAAGGTAACATTTCACCACTGGAATGAACATTCATTCAGGAGCTTAACCAGCTTCATCATTAAGAATGGTAGGTGAGTGCAGATCATCACTTTAATCATTCAACTACATTTCTAATTTTTGCTCATTTTACACATTCCTAACTGGTCAATTACAAGTACTGACTAATTCCTGAGAATCAAATATATTAAGTGAAAGCCCAGCTGGATTAAGTAGCACATGGTATGAGCTCAGTGTGTCACCTCTGATGATGAACGGTTTCCTTCCTGGTCCCACACTGTGCTGCAGTCTATCACTACTGACCTGAGAGCAGTCTTCCTCAGGTAGCCCTCTGATGCCGAGCCCTGTACATAGAGCACATGCTAGTATTAGCATCACAACAGGCTAACACAGCAACACGCCTCCTCACCTGGGGCCGTATTCACAAAACATTTTAAGGCTAAGAGTAGGTCCTAACATGCTGATTTAGGAGTAACTCTCAAAAATAAGGGGCGTTTCACTCCTAATTTTAGGACTCCTAACTTTTTAAGATAAGTGTAATTCACAAAGCCTTTTAGCGCTAAAACTAGCTCCTAAATCTATGAAAAGCTAAGAGTCCTCGAGAGGACTCCTAAGTCACTAAGAGTAAATCACAGACACTCATTTGATGGCATTTTGGAGAGATTTAATGCTAGTGAGCTTTACAAAAGGTACCTTAATAGCTGTAAGGGTTTAATGATCTTAGTAAAGCTATGTTTAGAAAGTATAGACACATTTATATTTATTATATTTATATAAAAAATTATGTATTAAGTTCCTTTTCCTGCAGTTGCTTTGGGTTTACGATGCACTGAAAGTTACTGTTGGTGTCACGTTTGGGTTTAATTTGTTACTAGAGTAGGCCCATATGTAGCGCTTCCATCTCCTCCATTCCACAGGTCCGCTACTGTATAGTTGCGCGTCTCGCCTTTTTCCTTCCGCATGCACTTTACGATTTCTGTTTCTAAATTGCGAATTTCCTGGTTTGTCGCTGTCTGACTATTGCGGCATAGTCCGCCGTTGAGGGAAATACAGTGAGAGTGCATGGCGTGCAGCTGTTCAATGAGGATATTTTTTCCGATTCAAATCATTGTAACATTTTAAATGAATAGACTTATGTGGCGCTATTGTAGGTTAATTGTGAACGAATGTGTGGGAAACCCTGCAGTATCTTGGTTTCATGTTAAATCAGTGTCACTTGTCATTAATTGTAGCCTATATAAAAACTCTTCACTTTAATACAGCGACACGATATGGATATCTCCCACAGTGTTTCTATCATAAACTCACTCTTAGCTCTCATTCCCTCTCAGCCAATCACTGTGGGCATAGAAGGTATGAACATGACATCATCCATAGCAACAGGGTCAACACCGCCCTCTAGTCTTAGCTAAGGAGTCCCTCCCATTCCTTAGTAAAAGTTGATCTTATCAGCTTTGTGAATAGGTTTTAAGAAATTACTCCTTACTAAGAACTTTTAGTGCTCCTTAGGAGTACTCTTAGCGCTAAGATAAAATGTTTTGTGAATACGGCCCCTGGACCTCATAGGGCTGGGACATTCAGACCCTGGAATCTAATTAAACTGGCACATGTCAATTATTTTGATTTGGCTCCTGTCCCATGCCCCTCTTTTCTTCACTCTTAATCAGCAGAGACGTATTAACATTCATTTTCTATGACAAGAGATTCAAGTTATTTTTTACTTTTATTTTCTACTTTTCAAAAAACAATTGTTTTTTGAAAAGTTATTTAAAACAAGTTATTTGATGCAAGAAATGCAAAGGTTATTTATTTTAAACAGTTTTTTTTTTACTTCAAAACTGAAATGTGACTAATACCCTTTTCCCACCAAAATGAGCGGGTCGACGCTGGGTTTTTGAACCCGGATCAATGCTGCTGAAAATAGAAGAGTGTCCCTTTTCCCACTGCCAGCAGACCCTGCTCTGATCTCCAGCTGTGCAGTGAGGTCAACAGAGAGAGCGAGAAGAGAGAGCTTTATTTTATAGTTTAGCTTTTTACAGAGATCATTAGGCTACTGACTTTAATTTAGAATGACTATAGCAGGCGACCTGCTGTCTGCGAGCTCCTGCAAGTTTTACATTTTTTACATCTACTTTATGGAGATGCTGATTTCCTTTTTCCAGCAAGACATGACACCTGCCCACACTGTCAAAACCACTAGTAACTGGTTGGCTGACCATGGTATTACTGTGCTTGATTGGCCAAACAACTCTCCTGACCTGAAACCCATAGAGAACCTATGGAATATTGTCAAGAAGAAGATGAGACACACCAGACCCAACAATACAGACGAGCTGAAGGCCACTATCAAAGCAACCTGGGCTTCATAACACCTCAGCAGTAATGCAATAATTCATGCAAAATAAGAACCCAGACCAAGTACAGTCCCCTCCATATGTATCGGAACAGCGAGGCCAATTTCTTTATTTTTGCTGTAGACTGGAAACATTTGGGTTTGACACCAAAATATGAATATGAGACAATAGATCAACATTTAAAAGGTGAAGTAAGCGGTTTATTTATGTTAATATAAGTGTAAAATCGCTCTTTATTCATACATAATGTGCGCGTTTCATAAAGCCGATCTCTCAGTCAGCTGCTTTGCATGTAATCGGCAAATAAACTTATTGTAGTATCCTGAAATTTTTATCCAATCAGAAGAGAGAACGCTACAAACCGACACTCGTCTCACTCATATATAGTAAATACACTCCATGGTCTCACTGCCGGTGCACGCCAGAGCAACAGATGGGTGAATGTGTATGCGCCTACAATGGCAGAGCAGGTAAAAATCCTTCCCAATGTCTGTTTTGATGGTTTTTATCATGTTTTATCACACTTATGGATCTGAGATGATGCTAGATAACTCGCTGCTTGAAGACCGCAGTGCATTAATGTGGTGACGTAGGGACGAGCGAGGGGACTGCAAACTGCAGTAACTGACAGGAAGTTAGCTAAAAGAACCATTCCGCTTACAGCACCTTTAAGCTTTCATTTCCAGGTATTTACATCTGGATCTGATACACAACTGAGAAGATAGCATTTTTTGTAAAGGAACACCAAATTTTTAGGTGAGCAAAAGTATTGGAACAGATAGACTTAAAGTAAATTAAAGTGAATAAGACTTAATATTTTGTTGCAAATCCTTCGCTTGCAATAACTGCATCAAGCCTGTGACCCATTGACATAACAAAACTTTGGCATTCTTCTTTTGTGATGCTTTTCCAGGCCTTTACCACAGCCTCATTCAGTTGCTGTTTGTTTTGGGGGGTTACTCCCTTCAGTCTCCTCTTTAGCAGGTAAAATGCATGCTCTATAGCGTTTAAGTCTGGAGATCGACTTGGCCAGTCTAAAACTTTCTATTTCTTGCCCCTGATGAACTCCTTTGTTGTTTTTGCAGTTTATTTGGATCATTATCTTGCTGCACGATGAAGGATCTTCCAATCAGTTTGGTTGCATTTTTCTTTAAATTGGCAGTCAGAATGTTTCTGTAGACTTCTAAGTTCATTTTACTGTTACCATCATGTGTTACTGTGTTGTTGTCAAGATCAACCTTTACCAAAGTGATGGAAAGGCTAAAGTTTGGAAAAGGAAAGGATCTGCTCATGATCCCAAACATACAGGCTCATCTGTGAAACACGGTGGAGGCAATGTCATGGCTTGGGCTTGCATGGCTTCTTCTCGAATGGGCTCATTAATCTTCATTGATGATGTAACACATGATGGCAACAGCAAAATGAACTCAGAAGTTTACATTTTGTCTACCAATTTAAAGAAAGATGCAACCAATTGGAATATTGCAGTTGATGCAGTTATTGCAAGCGAAGGCTTTGCAACAAAATATTAAGTCTTATTCACTTTAATTTATTTTAAGTCTATCTGTTCCAATACTTTTGCTCACCTAAAAATGTGGTGTTCCTTTACAAATAATGATATTTTCTCAGTTGTGTATCAGATCCAGATGTGAATACCTGGAAATGAAAGCTGAAATGTTGATCTATTGTCTCTGCAAAAATAAAGGAATTGGCCTCACCGTTCCGATACTATTGGAGGGGACTGTATATAGTAGATTAATGAAAATACTACTCAAAAGGTCAACATTTCTGTATTATAAATTCTTATGGAATATTCAAAATTTCGAGATGCTGAATTTTTGATTTTCACAAGCTCTAAGACGGAATCCTGAACTATATCACTATATGTCTTATACATCTAGAATGTATGGAATTTTCACATTTTGAATGAAATCACATTAAAAAAATAGCTTTTCCATGATAATAAATAAAATGAATTTCACCTGTGTGTGCATACTTTTTATTTGTTGAGTAGGCCTATATAGGCCTTATTAAAATATGATAGGCTTTTCCATCTGTTATTTTTATTAAATATTTATTAATTGAATGTACAGAAAATATGCAATATCATCAAATGTATCGTTATCAGGATATGAAATTACCATCGGGATATGAGATTTTGGTCATATTGCCCAGCCCTACATGCAGTTTTGTACATGCATCTTTTATTTATTTCTTTGTACACAAATAAAAGCATTGTGCTTTAACTCTGCCTCTTCATATTGTTTGATCATACGTGATGAGTGGATGCTGTATAACACAATGTAGATAACAGGCAGAGGCAAATTGAAGGTGAGCGATGACTAACTTCTAAATCACAAGAGTAACAAGAAGTGGCTGTTGTTTTTAGCCACGTTTTTAATGAGGACCAAAAACCTAAAAAATCGTGCATTAATCGTAATGGAGGTCAAAGGTTCAATTAATGGTGATATTAGTCCCAGCCCTACCCCCTCACCTGTACAGTCTCCCAGCTCCAGCCGTCTCCCAGCTGCTGTGAGCGCTGCACCAGGAGCTGACAGCAGCCCTGGAAGCTCTGCTCATCCATCTGTACAGTGTGGAGGAGACAGCTATATCACACTGAAGAGCCTACATACATTTTATACACAGCAGGGAAAAAAACATTTTCTAGCACTGGTCAATTTTGACTTGAGATGTGTCCATTTAACTTCTCCTTTCATACTAGCAAATCAAAAGTTCCATAATGAACATTGAGGTGATGTTGAGGATATGTCTATAGTTACAAGTCGTTTGTTTTTCTCAATACTCTGAACCAAAAACCTCAATTTCTAAAGCATTTACGTCAACTTTCCATAATCATTCTTAGCACTATAACACTATACAAAGGGATTTGTTCATATGTTGTTAAATGTCTCATGTATGATTCCTTTTATTTCTTAAAACATGATGGGAATGCATTTTTAAGACCCGTTAAGTTTAGTTGATTTATTTTATTGAGCCTTTACGTAATATTTTTTTAATTAAAAAAATAAAAGAGGCTGTATCCAAAATCTATTCTGAAAAAAGTTGAACACTAATAAACCTAAGTTGGAAAAACGAAATAAACTCTAAAGATTTGAACTCTTGCTTTATCCGGTATCCAAATGTTTGGTTTTCAGAGATGCAAATTTACACATAAATAGCCTAGTTCTATATTGCTAAAATAATAATAACAAATGTCCTGATGATATCTGTACGTTAAACATTTTACCCTATTCTAAAACACTGTAAGAGAACCCATGCGCTGAACAGGTTTTCTGTTCAAAACCAGTCACTGCAATACGAAATACTTCCCTCTGAAATGTAGTGAGCTGGAAGTATAAAGGAGCAGTAAAGTGTAACAGTCAAATAGCCTAGCACATAGCACATAGCCTAGCCTTCCTCACAATCTACTACAGTACAGTACAATGTACTTTCACAGTGCTGTGACATCACATAAGCCAAGCTGAACTCAGTGGACTAAACAGTGGACCAGTCTCATACTACACACCGAGTCACCATTCTGCATCTACAAGCTCCATAGTAAAGTTATGAGCATCAAATATACACCAATACTGAGAGTGAAACATTTGTAGGCTACCGTAAAGATGCATTGGTATTCATAGTTTATTTCCTTAGGTGACAGCATAGATATAAATACGTCTTTATATATGAGGTGACACGCAGCTGGCATTAGGCTACTGTATTTGTTTGCGGGGACAGCTGGACATAACAGCCTCCGTCCTACAGCAGAAACTTTCCAGATAAAAACGAGCTAATATTCACAAAAGAGACAACGTCGATAAGAAGCGTTTGTTAAAGCATAGCATTGCTGCTTGTTTGATTCTCTCCCGCTGGATCTGTCTGACCTAGCCTGATGCCGCGTCATGGCACCGTGCCATATCACCGGTAACGGGAAGCCTTTTACGCACAC
The DNA here is from genome assembly GCF_949987685.1 of Ammodytes marinus. Lineage (NCBI taxonomy): Eukaryota > Metazoa > Chordata > Actinopteri > Uranoscopiformes > Ammodytidae > Ammodytes > Ammodytes marinus. Next base: position 4,559,173 of record NC_137213.1, read on the forward strand.
ACAAGTTCAACACACACCAGATACTGACATTTTTACAGCATATTACTTACTGCTGGAAGACTGGAACAACGGAAAACAGAGCCAATATTTATTTTCCGGGTCGCGAGATCACGTGACTACCACCGTCACCAGTGTTATATCCTTATGATTAACCAACAATCAAATATAGCCTATCTCAAACTCTCAGACAACAAATCCACACCGGAAGGCCTTAAAATAAGTTATAAAAATGACCGACATTCAAGATAGGCCTATATAACATATAGCCATTTCATTCAAGTGTCGTCGTCTGTGTCTTCAAGTAGTGGCAGCTGTCGTGTTGTTAGTATTTGCCGCCGCTAGATGGCAGTACATACCATATGAGAGCTGCAGCAATGCAATGGAACTACAGAACACAGCAACACAGTCCAATGGCTAACACATTGCAGCCTATTTGCGTTCTAATTCTAAAACATAGCAGACAGAGAAGGAGAGTGGTTCTAATTGTCTTTGACCAAATAAAAGGTGTAGCCATGGTTTGAACATAGGGGGGACAAATCCGTGTGGGTCGTAGTGGGGGTATTAGTGGGCGAAATGTTTTAACATTGTAAGTTAAAAAGGCATCAATCTGGTCACTATGTGGCAGTAGAATACTGATACATAGCCTACTGTATTAGGGTTATCACGATACTGGAATATCAAATTCGATAACATTTTTGATACCGCAGGGCGAAAAAAGGACAAAAAAATTTAGAAGCATAATTTAAAAAAAAAAAACTTTAGTAATAAAATATCTAATACTGATACTACAACGATACAATGTCAAAACTTAAAAATCAGCAAAGTAATGGAATAAAAATGTTATGACAAAACACGAAGTTAGAAGAGAGGGATTTATAGAAAAATATATTTTCCATAAATAGTTTAGCGCTGGTACTAGAGAACAGTCAATAGCATATTAACTACAATGTCACTGAGCAAAATAATAGATATTAACTATATCCAACAATTCAAAAGATAATTCAGACCATGGATTTTTTTTCTCTCTCTTTTTTTTTATCATGCACACGGCAGCAGTGTATTAAGTACAACACATATGACTTGAGTACATTACACTTCGTTTTTTGAGTTTTAGCACTGGTGCTAGCAAGTAAAAAAAATTAAGAAGCACAATTAATTTATTTTTTGTAACACAAATACGGTCTAAAACTTGTATAACCCAAACCCTTGCATTTAGCTATAATTAGCCTGGCGGCTACGCCTTTGTGTCTTTCAACAGGGCCCCTAAACTAAATCTAAGACCCCCCCCAATTTAAATGCTACAACATTAAATGCAATTTACTGCCTGTATAGAGAGAAATATACAGATGCCAACAGACAAGGTTTAGTCAAATAAATAAATTAATTAATGTACAATTTGGACCTTTGATTTATTTATGAAAGAAGCCATGTAATATAAGCTAAATATCTAAATTAACCAGTGCATTAAAAAACAATGTTTTTAGCTGCAGTTGCTCGCCTCAAACAAAAACAAAGGGACATGTCATTTAGGTGGCACTGATGCCTTTGTACATGAACTGCCTTACTGGTGTTGTGATTGCTCTTTGGGTGTGAAGAATGGCAACAGTTTTTCAAATGGGCTTAAAGGGAGCATTCAGTATTTTTGATGTGGGGTTGAATGAGGTTCTTCTGCATAGTTAGTGTGTTACCTTATGGAGATGGAGATCAGTGCAGTCACTATAAGGAGTTTGGAGGAGACATCACAGAAGCAGAAGTCAGAATGTACTGTTTGCAGAGGGGCCAAAAGAAAAGCACTTTTTTTGCCACATAGTATATAAATGCGTTCCTCTAAAAGGTTATATTTTTGGCAAAATAAATAATTTTTCTTCTGGTCCCCTCTGTTTGAAGATGGGACAGCACAAACTCAAGTGAAAGGTGTTAATTTTATTGGACCAAATTCTTATAATACAAAGATTGTTTGTGACTCCCAGAAGAATATTTGTGTTTTGCCATTTTGTCATCAAACCACAATTCATCAATTCCACAAGGAGCCTGTAGTTGGCTTATACTGACATAAGCCGTGTCTCAGTCTACGCGCTCTATGAAGGCTATAGCCTGTGAAGGCCGTTTCGATGGCCGAACAAGCGTTGTTAATTGAGACGGTCTCCGCAGGTCTCGGTTTACGAGCATTTCCGGTTTACGTAACAAGCCGTTACCTTGCGTGACGACTCGCCGCTCCTGTGCTGCCTAGCAACCCTGATTGCTGCCAACGGAAACAGCCTTGTCAACGGAGGAAAAAAGAAAAAGAAGTTGCCTACCAGACGAAAAGAAAAAAAAGTACAAGAAAAAAAGAAAGGAAGATAAAAGTTAAGAAGATGGAGCAACACGTTGCTGTTTTGTTATTTTTTATTTTATGCCATCTCTGAAAAAAACGCAATGAATCTTGGGATATGTTGGGCCGCGAAGGATCCATCTGTTGCAGCCTTCAAAACCGTGAAACGAAGGCTGCATTTCTAGGCCGCATACGAAGGAGCCTTGTAAATGGGACAAGCCTTTGCGCGACGCTATCATGCAATCGGTCTTCAAATGTAGCCTTCGTAGGCTGCGGCCTCTGGAATGGGATACACCTTGTGTGTGGAAAATCACCCACAATCCTTAGCGATATGGATCAGACCATCATTCTGTAATTGTAATGTGTGGTAACAGTGGCCGCTGCTCAGCAACAGTAAAACACAGAAACAGCAGTGGCAAGAGAGGGCAAAAGAAGCCATTTATTGAAATAATCCAAAGAAACTAAACATGACACTTTTTTTCTTCAATCAAGCAAAATGGAACAGTTTCCACGTCGAAAAAACAGTCAACACTAAGTGTGTGCAACACTCCTGCTGCCGCACTGAGGGGCAGAGGACTAAACCACAGATCTTCTCTTCAAACTCTTGTAATATACAAACCGTCAGACAGAAAAACTTAAAATCCAGCACATTGCTTTTTTTAAATCAAATATATACATTTGTTTTCATACAGCATTTACACATAGAAGAAAAAAACAACAAAAACAAAGCAAGTACCACAGAAGAACTCTATCTGTCAATCCAAAGATAAAAACAACACAAACAAAAACACACACCCACACAACATGTAGACAGAGGTGAAAGTGACGCATGATGCTGTCAGAACTATATTGTCTTGGTTCCTGCTGACAGAGAGAAGCAGCGGGGTTTCCCAGGCTCACACACAGGGGGATGAGAGGAACATGCCGGCACAGCCAGGAGACTGGGGAAGGCTCTTTGTCCCAACTGGGTTCACTTCACTCATTTAGGAAGAAGGGACGCATTGAGTATGACTGAAACCTCCTACAAATCCCACAATGCTCAGTTGAGTTTCATGTCATGAGTTAGCCAGCTTGTTCATTAGCACTGACGGTATATTTAAGTATTATGGCTTGATAATTCAATACTATACAGTAGAATTATGACTGAACATAGAACCTCAATAGAATATGTTCACAGAGTGTGTCCTGATACATTTCTTTCTTCTTGACTAAAACTACTTAAAGACCTGTTAATTGAATGAGACCTTTAATGATGTTGTCCTGATTGTCTAAGCTGTACTGTCACTATGTTGGTCCGTGTAGCCGTCAATAATGTAAAATGGACAATATGGTAATAATTTTTCATTTAAAAATGCCACTTCTTTCATTCTTGTCTTTCCCACAACTGAAGTGCCCTGCACACACTGCTATCAAACAGAGCCTTGAACCTACAGCTGACTAGCTCCATGTAACACACCGGTACGTTCCAGTCAGTAGGAAACACTTCCAGACAGTGTCTCTCCTCAAAGGCATTCTTTGGTTGTGCAAATAAAAAGTGATCTAGTAGCTGTGTTGAGGATGAAATGAAGACGTTCTAAACCGGACTGCTTACAAACTCCTGACTGATCACTGTTGGATTGTCTTTTCTGGAAAGGTAAAAAAAAAAATGTTGTATGGAGAGAGGCTGTCAGAGGATCCAAAGGCCTACACTCTATTATGCCTCGTTTCCACCGAGTAGAGCGGGTCGGGTCGGAACGGCTCAGAGCGGGACAGCTCACTTTTAAGAATCTCGGTGGTGTTTCCGGGGTTTAGGCTGGACTGCGATAGCCGCCGCCAGAATGTGGGTCAAAATATCGGGCTTTGGAACAACTGTGGTCAAGCCAGCGGTCTATCGTTTTTGCTTGGTCAAACCAGCCGCTTCTTTATTTATTCCCCCCGTGTTGTTGTGAGTACAGAGACGGCTCGGTGCAACTGATAGAGACAGTGAGCGAACAGCGCTGGCTGCGGCAGCTACGCGACATCGTAGCAGTGGGACACAGTGTAGCCAACTGATTCATTTAATGACGAGGAAAAACACCACACAATAAAGTGCTGCGCTCACATTTTCGCCAAAACACAAGACTCTCTTCACTCTAGCCGAGGTGACTAGGGTAGAACGGGGTAAGTAGGCACACTTTTTACTCTACTGAGAATTGCTCATCACCTAAACATATTTCGATAGTCATTCCTACATTACATCGAAGCTTAAAGTGTTAGCTTGAAATGTGTACCCCTCACTTTTTCTATCTTATTGTAATAAAGAAGAAATTAATCATCAAAGACACCCTTACACATTGTGACAATCAACTCCATCAAGGGGTCGGTTGTCATACACTATGGCAGGGGTATTCAACTAAAATTCAAATAGGTCCAGTTCGAAAAAATGTCCTCAAGCAAAGGTCCGGAACATCATAATGTCTAACTTGCGTTATGATTCAGTGTGATATATAGTGAAGTAGCCAGTAGTTGTATCAACGTCTCCATGTAATCAACAACTGACTGTCAGATCAATATAGGAAGAACAATTCAAAAACATTTCAACAATATTTATTCTCACTTTTAAATAATCATAGATATATAATACTGAAGATATATGTATTATTTAAGGAGGTTCAACTGACTCAACTGAAACTAATCTCTTCATAGAGAAGGGCTGCATTTAAAAATAAAATGGTGAAAATAAATATAATAATAATCTTAAAATAAAGATAAAATATATAATTCATTTTTGAAAAATTAAATAAAGTATAGCAGCAACTTCAGTGTTGCAGAACATAATGACTCGGGGTGCATCTGAGATTAGAAGGGGTGCAAAAAAATGAATTATGCAATTTGAGAAATATTTGAATGTATAATTTCTAAACTTCACTATACCTACTATGTTTGTTTAACATAGTAATCTCCCACTTTGTCTAATACTGGATTTTTATTTTGCAATTTTGAAAAGCTCTGAAAAAGTGACATGTCAGAAACTAAACCCCTGTAGGGGGGTCTGGGGGTTTCCCCCCTAGTAGTTTTTTTTTGTGTTTTTAGAATGTAATCGGAGCATTCTGGGGAAAATAATAAAAGAAAAGGTCAACATTTAATATAGTTAAGATGAATAGAAAAATTAACAAAACAACATAACTTGCTAGCAGCCAGATGCTTAACAACTGGACTGAGGGACAGATGACCACTAGCTTTCGCTAATGTTAGTGTAGCTACTAGCCAAATATCTTGCTAAAAAATTAACCTGTATTTATAAATTCTGCCATTACTAAGAATATGTAAAACTTAAAATGTAGATAATTGAAACTACATACAAAAAAAATAATGTTTTTCCTGTTGCTGTTGTGGGCAGTATATGCAGTGCTGCTGGCGATTGGTGATTATGTCAATCTTATGTCTGTGTCATTCACACATAGGTCTACATCAGAGTAATAGAGAATCCACATGATTGCACCTTGACCGGTTTTCACCAGTCTTACAAAAGGGGAAAAAACCATAGATAGCAAATAATAGGAAAAAACTCAGCTGTTGATCGCTCGTTAACTCGCTCGCGACACACGGAGCCGGTGAGCGAGCGGGCGAGCGAGAGAGAAAGCTGTCTCTCACTCTCCTCCCGCTGTCTTTCTCACTCTAATCTGATTTATTTCGCTGAAATTCTCGTAATTCTTGCACTTCTCTCTGTCATCTCTCGCATGATAGCTCACTGTCTCTGTCTGTGAGCCAGCCTGAGCCGGGAATCCACAGATTCGATTGGCTGCCTGAGTAGCAGGAGGCGGGATGGCTTAACTCGAATGCATTTCCTGATTCGCTAAACCAGTACCGTAAAGTCTAGAAAAGCTGCGCCGGTCAAAATAGAAGCGCCCCGTCAAAATTTTAAATACTTAAATGATTGATTGACTACAGGTCCGGGTCCGTATAGGACGGCGTCTGGGTCCGGACCCGGACCGCGGTCCGCCTGTTAGTGACCCCCGCACTATGGGGTTGTTTGTCACAATGTTATCTTAATGGGAATAATCTTGAAAAGAAGGAAAGAAAGTAGAACTAAATTTGAAAGTTTAATTGCATTGTCAAGTTGACAAATAGGCCTATGTAACTTACTGTAGCCTTGGCAGCTGGTCTAGTTTGAGATGCACTTGGTTGTTTTGATTTTGTTGTCCCTTTTTTCCTTTGCATGCTAGCTGCCTTTTCCTGCTCTATTCTTTCCTTCTCTGGGGTGTCAGTGAGTATACAGCTTGACAATTTATTTCGTTATTGGGTTCCTTTTCTGGCTGTAGCCTTTGGATAACTTGTGACAACCAACCCTCCCAAAAATGTGACGACCAACCCCAACTTGAATTTTTTGCTAGCATCAAGGCCAACAACCATCTGACAATTAATTAGCTTGCTAACCACAATCTAAACTATAGTTTACCCTTCACACTTTTTTTGGGTAACAAGTGTTTTGTTATAAACCCATTATGTAAAAGCCTAGATACTCCGCGAGAAGAAAGAATAAACTTCTCGCTGACAGAGCTGCGAGAACAAGAACTAAGTTCTTTCTGGTCTGGACATTTCATACTTCACGAGAACTCAAGTGCCGAACTCCTCACCGTGGCAAACGTCACGCGTTGTTACCATGGTAACTGACTCAGTAGCGCCAGCTGATTTTCCTTATTTCTTTAAAACGGGCACTTCGCTTTCCTCATTGACTTCAGCCGGACCAATCACAATTCTCGGACAAGCTGCGAGAAGAAAGTTCAGCCCGGGTGATGTGTCGAGAACAAGCTGCGAGAACAGCTAAACCAGAGCTGCGAGAAGAAAATTATGTAATTTTCTTCTCGCAGCTCTTGTTTAGCTGTTCTCTCTCACGAGAACCGAGAACTTTGTTCTTTCTTCTCGCGGAGTAATTTACTTGATGATTCTATAGCAAACTATAGTTTCTGTGTGAGGTTCAGGGAGTGAAGTAAGCCCAGCATGGTTGTAGCTGTAGTTGGACACACTGAAGCAGCTTTATGTGGAGGTTTAAGGGAGACAGTGGAGGGGGCTGACACACACACCAACAAACACACTGACAGAGGCCCTGCATTCACACCCATATGGCTTCAGGCCTGGACACATGTCAGCAATGCATAGACACATACACTCACTGGCCACTTTATTAGGTAAACCTTGCTAGTACCGGGTTGGACCTCCTTTGGCCTTCAGAACTGCCTTACTTCTTCGTGGCATTCTTTCAACAAGGTGTTGGAAACATTCCTCAGAGGTTTTTGTCCATATTGACATGATAGCATCACACAGTTGCTAAATAATGCTCAATTGGTACTAAGGGGCCCAAAGAGTGCCAAGAAAATATCCCCCACACCATAACACCACCACCAGCAGCCTGAACCGTTGAAACAAGGCAGGATGGATCCATGCTTTCATGTTGTCCGCGCCAAATTCTGACCCTACCATCTGAATGTAGCAGCTGAAATTGAGACTCATCTGAACATCAGGCAAAGTTTGTCTAATCTTTTATTGTCCAATTTTGGTGAGCCTCAGTTTCCTGTTCTATTCATGTGGTAACAAGAAATTGAAACGGTGTACCTAATAAAGTGGCAGGTGAGTGTAGACAGATGATGACAGTGAGTAAAATGGTGGTGGTGAACACCAAAATGAATGGGAAGTCAGGATCAGGGGATACACACACTGGTAAAGCAACAGGTTTGTCCCTGTGGCTGGCTCTAAGGACAGAGAGACAGCACATGAGGTCATGGACAAGGTATCTTACTCTTTGACAGAACACACACACACACACACACACACACACACACACACACTGCTGGAGATCCTTCTGTGTGCAAGCAACTAGAAAACATCTGAAATCCTTAAAGTGGCATTCAGAGAGAATGCTGACTGAATATGACCACAATTTCCCCTTCGATCTTTTTTCTTGCTGTACTGTTCTGTAATACTGAACATACAGCTTTAGTAGTATTGCTTTCAGTACAGGTGTATAGTGCCAGATTATGGTGTGTACACTCTACATAATAGTCACAGATTTGAACTAACGTTGTTCTGAAAAGAGAGTTTTGGTGTCCTGTGAAATTACTGTTGGAACATGCCTCAGGTGTGTGTGTTGTGTGTGTGTGTGTGTGTGTGTGTGTGTGTGTGTGTGTGTGTGTGTGTGTGTGTGTGTGTGTGTGTGTGTGTGTGTGTTTTGATTGCATTCTGGTTCATTTGATTCACTCAAAAGATAAAAACAAAAAATTCCTGGTTTGGCAAACTAACAGAATTGATCGAATTTATTTGCTGCAGACCAACCCTGACAGCAACAGATATCTTTATAAGTGGATAAATTGAGTTTTTATAACTTGCTAAATCTCAATTACTAATATTAAAGAATTTGACTCTTTTGATTTAAAAATTATACTCTTTCAAATTGCAACTGTTAAATATTAATTTGGACTTTAAGGAAAAGTAATTTATAGCAGAGGACACTAAAGTTAGCAATATGAGCTAGCTAGCTTCCACTTCACAGGTGAAGTACAAACCAAACAGCATAATGGTTCTTCATAAATGTTGAATGAGTAACATACATCCCAAATCACTTATGGTAAATAGCTAATGCTTTGTAAAGCATCTTTTGTAAACTAACTGCAGGCTCTGCAAATGTACACAAATCCCCCTCCCCAGAAACTTCATACAGCACCTTTAAACAGGCAAACACTATTTCAAACTGAACGAAAAAGTGGCATCCACTATGCCTAAAACATTATTTAGTACAATTACCCATTTGACCAAATTAAACAATTTGAATGACCCAATAAATCACATGTATTCCTTATGTGAATTGTAAATGTCTCTCTTCAGTGTGGAACAGCCTCAGGACACCAAAACTCACAGGGTGAAATGTTTTGTTGCTTGAAATGACCAGGTTGTTAATCATAATATGATTGTGTAACCTTGATGCTGTACATATGTTTGAGAGATGATCTTATACATTATATGTGTGTCTGTCCAAGTCACTCATTGTCAATGTCCCCTGTATGCTAGTTCATAACCTTGATGCATTGACAACAAACTCATCTTTGTGACCCATTACGTTGGTGCTGAATTGAGCAATTCTTTTTCTTAAAGTCACCTATAACAAACATCAAGTAACTTCACTTAGTGGACTTCAGTACGGTCACACAGTGTACCAGCATCATTGACTTTTCTAAAGTGATTTGTAATTTCTGACAGGTAAAGAGGTCGGCATCTGTGTTGCAAAGATGTCAGGATCTTTTTCAAGAGTTTGAAAAACATAAAGAAATCGACACTGTGATATAGACCTTCCTCAAAGTCGACATTTAGACTAATCATTAATGCAAGAACTAAAGATGTGCTTTGGTGTGCTAGCACAGCAATGCACAGAGCCAAATGCCTGGAGCTAACACACCTGAGTAAGACTGACTATCAGACTCAATCATTATTTCATGGGTCGGCCATTATTTTGTTCTCTCTTGCCCTGACCAATCAATGGACAAGTTTTAGTTTACTCTGAAGCAATGGTAAGAGTTGTTATGTCGAGGAACGACAATTCATCTGAAATTTAAAGTATTGTTCAATCGTTGGATAAAATAAAATGTTTAATCAATGGCATTTGTTACTGCACTGTCACCTTGATCCATCAATATGAAACATGGAAGAAATCAGTGAGTTCTGCTGAATAACAAACCACCTGAGAAGCAATGTGAGGAAGAAGTTTTGATTTCACATCATGGATGTAGTAGATGTGAAATACAGTAGACACAACCAATCTTAAGTGACCGCTTAGCCGGTCACTCAGTGAGGCAGTAGAGGCACTGCAACAGTGAACACTAAATACAATCGAGACCGTTGTACAACACATTCAAAGCTAGCTAACAGGTGTATCTTACTTGTACCTGTGAATGATCAATTATCCAGCCCTATCTGAATTGCTGAACAAATCAGTGATGTTGGATTCAGAGTCTGTTACACCCAAATGGAATGTTTGTCAAATATTTGACCAGCCAAAATGTTGTCTTTGAGAAAGGCCTAACCCTTTGAAGTGAGGTGGTCACTTTATGGGTCCTTGGACCTTGGTAGTGCATTTCACGCTTGTTGCTCAAGAACATTGACGGACTATGTCTGTCAGAATGATACAGTGTCTACAGGGAAACATCTAACCGACATCTAAACTTATTTTTCACGTGTCCTATGTTTGTTTGTCTCTCCAGACGGAGATCTTGTTCATATGACTGTCCACGTTTCATTCCTTTTTGTTCTTGGTGTTCATGTTGTTCTTAAACTTCGAGAGGATAAGAGTCCTTTCCCTCATCTCTTCATTCATTTCTAAATAAAAATGATTTCTGTTTTCTTACCCAAGTTTGTGTTGGACCTGTCTGACAGTCTAATCCAGTCATCCATCCATATATTTTCACACATTTTCAGTTCAATTCCGAGATCTGTCCTTAGACCTGTGGGAAATCCTGCTCCATCCCTCCATTCTGAACCATGTCTGTTTACCGTATAGTGCTTTGTCCTAAACATGTGAGACCTTCTGCGTCTCTCTGGCCTGTCTGATGCTGTACAGCCATTTGATGACCCGTGCGTTCCTCTCCACGGCTGAGATCCCGTATGGAACGCGCTCCCCGGGCTCCTCCTCCTCCTCCTCTGCCCCGTCCGACAGACCCTCGTTGGAGGACCGCCGCGAGCGCTCACAGTCTGAGGAGACCATGGAGGCCGACCTGAAGTTCAGGCTGACGATGTCCGAGTTGGCGCGGGCAAAGTTCTCCGGCCCCACGGCCTCCAGCTCCTCGGGGTCCAGGCCGCAGTAGTTGAAGAAGCGCTCCACGTCGGCCCCGGCGCGGGCGTAGCGGTCCGACAGGTCCGACTTGGATCTGTGTAGTGACGAGCGACGAGCCACCGACGAACCCAGCTCCAGCTCCAGGTTAGGATCGGTGGAAATGGTTCCGGAGGGGTTTCCCAGATCACACAGCAGGGACAGGGGCGTGGCGGTGTTGTCACATGTCAGGGGGGAGGGGCTTTGACGGGGCAGCGAGAAGGAGAGCGCCGGGGGAGGCAGGGTGGCGGGGTTAGGTTTGGGAGGAAGGGGCGGGGCCGAGGAGCTGCTGGAGCGTGCCGTGCGGAGAGGCTTCCCGTTACACAGACGCAGCAGGTCAGAGGAGGACTGGGAGGTGAGGAGAGGTGGCAGTGGAGAGCGAGATCGATCCATCACTCCACCTCCGTCCACCGCCCGTCGGCTCAGGTTGAGGTTGCCGCCCGGGCCGGGGCTGCGGCGCCCTCCGCTGCCCATCGGAGGAACCTTCAGGGAGTGGGAGAAGGAGCGCAGGGAGTGGGATGTGCTGGGGCTGGGAGCAGAGTCCACTGGCTGCTCGTTAAGCGTCATGGTGGAGCGGTAAGTTAAAGGCATCCTGGTAACAGAGAACACAAAGACAAATTCACTGATTCTGAGAGTGGAAAAAAACAGACTGAATTTGAATACTTTACATGAAGTAGCTTGGACATGACATTCAGAAATGAATAAACATGCATTTAAAAGAAAATCACAAACAATCAAAGAGTGTTAGCCCACTGCCCCCACAGGTCTGTTATGGCGCTTTTCCACAACATGGTACCAGCTCGGCACTACTCTACTCTACTTTTCTGGTTTTACACTACAGGTGAAACTCGAAAAATTTGAATATCGTGCAAAAGTTCATTTATTTCAGTAATTCAACCTAAAAGGTTAAACTAATATATTATATAGACTCATAGCGTGCAAAGTGAAATATTTCAAGCCTGTATTTGTTATAATTGTGATTATTATGGCTTACAGCTTATGAAAACCCCAAATTCAAAATCTCAGAAAATTAGAGTATTACATAAAATCAATAAAAAAAGGATTTTAAATACAGAAATGTCAGGCCTCTAGAAAGTATAATCATGCATATGTATTAAGTACTTGGTTTGGGCCCCTTTTGCATGAATTATTGCCTAAATGCGGCGTGGCATGGATGCTATCAGCCTGTGGCACTGCTGAGGTGTTATGGAAGCCCAGGTTGATTTGATAGTGGCCTTCAGCTCGTCTGTATTGTTGGGTCTGGTGTGTCTCATCTGCCTCTTGACAATACTCCATAGCTTCTCTATGGAGTTCAGGTCAGGAGAGTTGTCTGGCCAATCAACACAGTAATACCATGGTCAGTCAACCAGTTACTTGTGGTTTTGGCACTGTGGGCAGGTGCCAAGTCTAGCAGGAAAGAGTACTTCAGCATCTCCATAAAGCTTGTCAACAGACAGAAGCATGAAGTGCTCTAAAATCTCCTGATGGATGGCTGTGGTGACTTTGGACTTGATAACACAGTGGACCAACACCATCAGATGACATGGTGCCTCAAATCATCACTGACTGTTGAAACCTGACAGTGGTCTTCAAGCCCCTTGGATTTTGTGCCCCTCCACTCTTCCCTTAGACTGTGGGACCTTGATTTCAAAATGAAACGCAACATTTAATTTGGATCAGTGATGATTTGAGGTATCATGTCAGCTGCTGATGTTGGTCCACTGTGTTATCAAGTCAAAAGTCACCACAGCCATCTACCAGAAGATTTTAGAGCACTTCATGCTTCTGTCTGTTGACAAGCTTTATGGTGATGACAATTTCCATTTCCAGCTAGACTTGGCACCTGCCCACAGTACCATAAACCACTGGTAACTGGTTGACTGACCATGGTATTACTGTACATGAATGGCCAGACAACTCTCCTGACCTGAACTCCATAGAGAAACTATGGACTATTGTCAAGAGGAAGATGATACACACCAGACCCAACGATACAGAGGAGCTTAAGGCCACTATCAAAGCAACCTGGGCTTCCATAACACCTCAGCAGTGCCACAGACTGATAGCATCCATGCCATGCCGCATTGAGGCAAGAATTCATGGAAAAGGGGCCCAAACCAAGTACTTAGTACATATGCATGCTTATACTTTCTAGAGGGCCGACATTTCTGTATTTAAAAACATTTTTTTATTGATTCTATGTAATATTCTAATTTTCTGAGATTTTGAATTTGGGGTTTTTATAAACTGTAAGCCATTATAATCACAATTATAACAAATAAAGGCTTCACATATCTCACTTTGCATGTAATGAGTCTGTATAATATATTATTTTCACCTTTAAAGTTGAATTACTGAAATAAATGAACTTTTGCACGATATTCAAATTTCTCGAGTTTCACCTGTATGAAAAAGTCCCCGGTACATACATTTTTGGTATGCCACTAACAACTACTCCATGAGTATCCCCTACCATGTCCAAGGCACACTATGCCACATTTTGAGTCACTCAAAAATAATCCCACTCAATGATCACTTCTGCCCCACTAGATGTGTGGTGGTGTGCAGTGTTGGGAAAGTTATTTTTCTACGTGAACTAGTTCAAAGTTCAGTTCACACCCTTTAAAATGAACTAGTTCAGTTCATAGTTCATAATTCAAAATTCTGAACTAAGTTCACAGTTCAAAAATGAAGTAGTTCATAGTTCTTTTTTTTCATTTTGCTGCAGGCTATTATTTTTCTAAATAATTGCCACATTCCATATAGAACCAGACAGAAATTATTTCAATACAGTCCACAATAGAAGCCAGCTGCAGCGTTTACCCCTAAAGTATATTCTCAAAAACATGAGGAAAAAGTTGCTGTTTGAATGGTATTTTTAATGAAGAATTATTCAAACTAAAACGGTTAAGGTGCAAAAGTTTTTCCATTTTTATAATTTTCCAAACCTGGAAACAATTCACATTTCATTCAAAGAAAGCAATACTGAAAAATATACCAGACAGGTTCTACTGTACAAACAAATTAGCCTACAACTTAAAATAGTAAAACCCTCAAGGAGACCATTCTAAACTGCAGTATAGGGCCTACTGTTAACAACAAAGTCCAGAAGATGTGTTGACATACTTATTAACACAAACACAATCTGAGGTAGGTAACAATCATACGAAGAAGAGGTAGAACCTGAGGCTAGGTCCATGGTCTGAGTCATGGGTCTGAGTCATGGACATATAAAGAGTAAGCGCTGCTGCATTCATTTGTTTTTGTTTTTTTCCCGCGGTGTTTCGCATTTTGATGACGCAGCGGAGGTGCGACGCTGTGGTGGCATGTGTTGCCAGATTGGGTGTTTTTCAGCTACATATTAAGGGCTGTTTACGCTGTCTTTTAGCGGGGTTTTCTATAGAAATCTGGCACTCGATGAACGATTGAACGACTGTAAGAGCGCCGTTCACAAACGCCAGAATGAGCACGTTCGCAAAAACGTTCATGAGGCAGAAATACATACGTTCAGTTCACGTTCGCCCCCAATATGAACGAGTTCATGAACGAACGTTCATTGAACGCGTTCAGGCACAACACTGGTGGTGTGTTTATCTGCACCCCCCACCCCCTTTGGCTGTATTTTACATAGTAGCATTAGTTGGTTGTGTTTTGTAAACACAAGACTCAGACTAAGCTGACCAAGCTCCTTCCTGTTAAAAAAAAGAACACAACATAATGTATTCATCTGATAATCAGTGAATGTTAAAGCAGTGATTTGTAAGTGTATCATGTTAGTTTTACCCTGATGGAGTCCAGCTCCTGGCCATTCCCCCTGATGTCCTCCTCTTAGCTCCACCTCCTAGTCCCTCTGACCCAGCTCCTGGTGAGGACGATGAGTTGAGAAGGTTCTTTAGGATCTCCAGGTTGAGATTCTCCCGCTTGCTGCTGCCGCTGCTCGTAGCACACGTGTCTGACTTTGCGTTGTTATTGGAGGCTTTGAAAGGTATCCCGCCTCCATTTCCCCCTCCTCCACCAATCCCAGGGCCTCTTTTCGACAGGAGCGTGTGGCCGGCCGGAGGCTTGGCCAGCACGGGCGGTTTGATTGGCTCCTGCTTGGCATTGATAACTTCCTGACTCTTGACATACTTGGCCTTGTCAGCTTCTAGTCTCTCCACAGCACTGAGGCGCTTTGGGTTAGGTTCCACCTGAGTGAAGGCGTAAATAGTATAACGTTATGAATTATACATCAACCATTTTCTATATACACATATTTCATCTGCTAATCCCTGTGTTTCCAGGGTTAGAGCAAACCCAACATCTGGCCTTAAATGTGTTGTCAGACCAGCAGTTAACACCCATTGAAAGTTATTGAAAGTGGCATCTTAAAGCCCTCAAGGGTAGTGTGCAATGTCTTCACCTTGTGGAGAAAAGAATATGCAAGGACTTAGTGGTAGCTTTGAGACGATGGACAGCGCTTACAAAAGGTGCCTACAGCTGACATAGTTTATGTTTATGATTGGGAGGAAATAGCTTTGAAAATTAAACACTTTAAAAAATGAAAATATTAATTATTGAAATATTTCAACACCAGGCAAAGGTCCGGGCACCCGGGGTTTGGAATCGCTGGTCTGAACACATTCAGCCACTCAGACAGTTTAGGAAATGCAGAGTTTCTCTTATTCTACTCTGCTGCTGTGGATAGAATCCTAACAGGGGGCATCACCAGTGATTCTGGAACTGTTATTACTTGCTATATGATTGACACTATTTTGTGATATTGCAGAGGTTTACTTTTCAAATTCTTTATTTAAATAAAAAGGGACAGTCAGTGTACATTATATAAGATAAAAAAAAAAGGGAAATGCACCCAAGTCAGCTTAAAAGCTAGTTTTAATCGGCAGCCCCTTTGCCTGTTTTTAAGATGTATCCTAAAGTGAAAATTACATAAAAATACAAATACCTGTACATCAGATACACATTGCATCATTGTCTTGTGTATATCAATTAAAAGCACATTAAATTATAGTCGAAACAAACCCATAAATCTATAAATATTTAAAACACATGAGTAAAAAAAAAAAAAAAAGGAATATCAGATGGATCAGTGTCGGTATCTTTGCCATTATTTTTTGCATTCCAATTGACATTGAGTGATATGATGGGGACTTGCATTGCAGTGGAGACATTGTTATATAAAGACACACACATACAGCTTCCTCCACAGTAGTAACATAACAGTATATACCTGTCTCCTGAAGTAGTCCGGGCCCTTGTTGAGGATGCGGAGGGGTACGGTGGAGCTGAAGGGCGTGGCGGGGCCGGCCGCTTTGCTATCTGCCAGCGCTGGAGCCAGTGTCTCTGTCGGCATGGCAACAAGGCGACTGGGGGGGGCGGCCGTGGCTGCAGTGGGCGCGGGGGGGAGGGTGTGTACAGAGGGAGGAGGACCCCCAATACATGAAGACACAAGGTGGAGAAGAGAAAGGTCTAGAAAGTCTTGAACTCCTGGGCCCTCATCGCCTATAGGACTGAGGCAGACACTGGGCTGGGAGGCTGCTGGAGGGGCTCTGGTCAAATATATACTAATGCATTGCCTGAGTAAAAGTAATCTCTATAAGCAGTGCTAAAACACAAACAACTGATGTCTCTGGTCTTAACTCAAGAGTGGAGATGAGATTTATTCATCCAGTAAAGATGGACAGATCGCTGGATAGGAAGAGAGAAGGAGTGCAGTGACAGAATGGAAAGGAGGACAAATGAGTTCCGAGTGTGTTTAAGGGGCAGTGGTGTGGACCAGTGATTCCACGGGCCGAAAGGAGAAGTAGAGGATGGTGGGAAGAGAAAGCACTGCCGCCTCTTCTAACGGCTCCCTCTTCAGCTCGCCCTCCACACGATCTGAAATAGGCTTTTAAAAAAAAGACAGAGAGAAAGACAGCCAATGAGGTTTAGGTTAGGCTGTGACATCATGCACTTAGTAACAATAGCAGGAATATAGCAAGGACATAAGAATACACTAAGATCACAGTACCTTCAACGGCAAGTTTAAATATACCAAAATCTGCTGGACACATACATTTTTCATACTTCTATCTTTGTCAGGACCCCCCGTTGACATCATGAAACCCCTTGCCCCCTAAAGCCTTACCACTAAACTGAATTCCTTACCTCAACCCTTAAGGTGCCAACACACTGCACACCGCCGCGCGGCGAGTTTACATAGAAAGTCAATGTATTTCGAGCGCCGCCACGCAACCAGGGCGGCGGGGCCGCCGCAGAAGTTGAAAATATTGAACTTTTTGCCACCGGCCGCGCCGCGATGGCCAATCAGCGTTGAGCTCCTCCCGACGTCACTCGCTTCGGGACGACGGACAGAGGAAATTAAGATGGATGAAAACATAATAGTCACAGTTTGCTCCCATAAGTTCTGTGAATAGCCTCTGTGTCTGTTGCCTGCTGTGTACAGCTATCAGTTTTGCTTTATGAACCAAGTTAGCACCAGTTAGCTTGGGTAAAGCACCATCAGCACAGCAGACTGGTGCTCTCAGCACCGGTTAGCACCAGCGCCAGCATATCCCCAGAGCCCCCAGAGTAGGAGAAGGCTACTCTGGTCGGGCGGTGGGCAGCGGACACAATATGACCCAATATGATCACGCGGCGCGGAACCTGCGTTTCGCGCGTCCAACCGCCGCGCCGCGGAGTGCAGTGTGTTCGTACCTTTACACCTCTGTACTAACACCAAAGAGACCCTGCTTCTAGGGGTAGTACTTTACAAAGTTACAGGAACTTTGATGGTGGGGCTGTAAGTGCTGAAGTGTTCTGATTGGTCGTATGTATGTTATTATTATGGGAGATGGGGGTTTTACCTGACTGTTACTCTATTTTAGCAATAATAATAAAAAAATATAAATAAATAAATAATTTAATGTGATTTGAATGATTGAAGCATGTTGAGACCAGCCAAAGACACATGCTGGACATTTAGTGGTTCTAAATGTGATTATAGTTTGTGGAAAGGTTGATCGATGAAACTGTGATTAGGTTCACAAATCTACACATATTTGGTTGGTAGGATAGCCTAGCCCTAGAGGAAGTCTTCCTGGAGTCCTGAAGAAGACTCCAGGAAGTAGTCAAAACATGGCAAGGTACAAACAAATGAATACTAGTCTGTTTACATGAACATACAAGTTAATTTACCAAATTAGACTAAATGAACCTTTTTTAGTTAGTAACCAAGAGGTCTCTGGTTGGATCCCCGGCACCGGACAGGAGGGTGTTAGTAGTGAAACTAGTGGTGGCTGGTATTACATCTACTGTGACCACCATCTCTACCATTGTGCCCTTGAGCAAGACACTTAACCCCCAAACTGCTCCAGGGGCGCTGTACTATGGCTGACCCTGCACTCTGACCCCTTCCCAAGTGGAAACTGTAAGAGGGGAAATGCGAAAAGACAAATTCCAATATTCCCTGTGTACAATTGACTAAATTGACTTATTTACTTAAAGTTATAATCCCTAACATGCGCATCTATTTTTATTGTCTGTTAAGTTTTTATATATCAAATAGTGAGTTTAAACAATGGTGATGTGACCCACTGATGTTATACTATCCGAGCACATCCTCGTATTACTCGCGCTGCAGCGATGCGTTCATTTAGGACATGGGAGCTTCAGACTCAGTTGTACTGATTTCAGACATGTCTGCATTCCAGTACATCGGTTAGTTTTTTAATTTTGTTTTCATGTTTTATTTTTAACATGTGTTAAATGTACACGTTAACGCAGGGTGATACATTTCCGGAATTAATGCACACATTTTTTTTAATGCAATTAGCGCATGCACAGAATGACCCGTCAAATATATCCCTCAGGCTCTGCACTAGTCGTCGCTCTAACGTTATGGCTGACCCAGGATCTGCACACTGACTTGGCACAATGGCGATGCGCAGCAGCACGCTGTATCACGTAGCAGTAGGCCATACGTTTTATTTTGACCTGCTAGTGGCCACGTGTGTGTGTGTGTGTGTCGCGGGCAGCAGTTGCTGTCAGAACAAGCAACAGGAGGAGAAACATTGTCGGCTTTGTTCAGTGCACGGGAGGACTAAAAGTGAACGTCTGCAGTTTTCAGAGGTTTGTGTGATTAATAAGTGACATCAACATAACGTCGGCTTTCTGCCACAAATGAACTGTAATTTTACGTTTACTTAAGTAAGTTTTGTTTGAAGTCCTTCGCTTCATTTAATAGCACATCTGTTACTAAGTCAAAAAATAAGAAAACAAATTTAGAGAAATATATAATATTCAAGGATGAACTGATTTTGGAGTTCAAAGGTCACTGTGACCTCATGACTCATGAACACTGTCCCTGCGTTCCAAATCGCATACTCTTTCTTTTTTCTATTCTACATACTACATCTGACCATAAAAATAATCTAGTTATCATGCAGTAGGTATACACTTGAAACATACTTTTACTTATTTATTTCATCATAACATTGACTTGCTTTTATATACGTTGCATCCCCGTTTGTTTTCATATCGAGGCTGCGACGATGTGACGTCACTTCTGTTGTGCACTGGATTGTGGGTCAGAATCGCCCAAATAGCATGCTGTTTTCAACACTAAAAATCTCAGCTGGATGTAGTAGACATCCGGGTATTTCTAACCATACTAAATCTGGCTACAAGAATCGGGACATACTAAATATTTTTTTTTTTACCATACAAAATAGTAGATAGTATAAGTACTAGAAAGCAGGGAATATCTCATGAACGCTTTGAGGGATTTTTCTTCCAATTTGGCACACACTCTAACTTCGATTAGAGGATGAACTAGTTACATTTTAGGGGACAAAGCTCAAGGTCACAGTGAACTCGCATATTGTGAGAATGTTTGACAAACCATTCACTTGCATACTCAGTCAACTGACACCTAAAATGAAACACAAGTGGGGGTTAAGCTAAAGGGTCTGGATGAAAGTTACAGAATAAAAAAGAGAAAAGTCGGTTGGGGTACGAAACTTTATGATTTGAGTAAAGTTAAACTGCACCCATGTTAAAGTCTGCTGTCTGTCTGTATGACAATAATACAATGAAAGTGTCATTCATTGTCCCCCATCACTGACTAGATGTTTTTGTATGTCTTCTGGAGTAAAGCAGATTTTTAGGTTATTGCTGTAAAACAAAAATGTGCCAAAATGCTTTTATTGAAACACAAACTACAAGATCAGAACAAAAAATAACTATTTGTGAATCTATTTATTATTTTTTTGTGGATCTTTATTTTCTCCTACTTCTATACTGTAGCCCTATTGAGTGAATGGAGCGTCTGAGAAATGACCTGGGGGTGTGATGTATTATTACTATGTGGTTTACTGAACAGGGCCATATGTCTGTAGTTAATTATACACACACACACACACACACACACACACACACACACACACACACACACACACACACACACACACACACACACACACACACACACACACACACACACACACACACACACACACACACACACACACACACACACACACACACACACACACACACACACACACACACACACACACACACACACACACACACACACACACACACACTGAAGGACATATTTCATTTGGATTAGGAACATGTGTCCCGCTCATTTCCTGCAGAACACAGTATCAGAGCGAGACAGAAGAGGAAAGGTAACAAACAGCACATCTCTTGCCTTCTCCTCATATCAATTTGTATCTCTTCTTTCCTCTGACCTGGAACCCGTGTTTTCACATTTACTCATTTAACTCATTTAGAACATACAATGCTCCAGCCATAGGAAAAACACTGCTGAGATTAGTCTCTTGCTCTTTATAAATCAAAGCTAAAAATCAGCTGACATCCCCTCCCCCCCCACCCCCCCCCCCCACACACACACACACACACACACACACACACACACACACACACACACACACACACACACACACACACACACACACACACACACACACACACACACACACACACACACACACACACACACACACACACACACTCTCTCTCTCTCTAACACATGATAGTCATGAGAGAGTATCGGTTCCATTCCTACATGACTGCAGGCATATTCCTTCCCAGAGAACACTTGGCTGTTGTTCAATTGTAATGTCTTATTATTTTGTTTTCCAGAAAATCTGCGGTGTGCTGCAGGATAGCTGCACAGTGCACGCTAAGTACTCACACTGGGTGGATACACATTTTCCAAGGTCAAAAGTAGGAAATGTTACCAAAATAAGCAAACCGTGCCCTACTATTTTCTGTTCTTTGTTTATTGTGTGGCGATTTTTCCTTTCATTGAATTAATCAGCGGGCTTCACTGTGTCACGCTGCTTTGATGTCCCCATGGTTACATACAGTAGCTTCTATGACATCGCCATAGCTACGTAGCTTCTATGATGTCACTATAGTTAGGTAGCTGCCGTGGCCAATGTGGCTCTGACTGATAGACTGTTTATACTCCCACCGCTGTCCATAAACTGGCCTAACAAGTAAGTGTGCTGTAGGCAGTGGAAATGAAAGCCAGGTCTTGGGATACCATGCCGTGCCAGACCGAACTGTGCTGCTCAGTAGAAACGAGACATTTGGGTGCTTGTGCCCAGTGCAGCTGTGGTATGTGAGTTTTTTTTACCCTGTGGCTGTCACTGAAACTCACTGCACTGTGTAGCTTTTGCATTGCATCTTGGCCCTGATTGAATGCACAAGTGAAACATCAATGGTAATGGTAAATGTTTATTAGATAAATGTTTATTAGATATTGAAATGTCCTGATTATCCTCCAATCAGTATTCAGATAGTGTGTACCATGTTATTTTAGTGTATCTCTCCTCCACCTCAACTCTTATTTTTTCCCTTTTTTTTAGTTCTCTCTCTCCCATATATCACCTCTGGGCACACAGCCAAGAAACAACACACACACACACACACACACACACAGACCGCAGACACACACACACAGACACACACACACACAGCCTCCAGCTCTTTCTATTTCCTTTGCTAGCAGCACGTTGAGCAGCACATCACTGCTGTGAACCCCAGCACACTCTCTGTGCGCCCCATATCCGCAGCAGTATTTATCATACTTTAGTGTTCTCTATCAAAGGTTGACTTCTCCATTTATGATACACAAAATTATTTACACATGATGTTTTTAAAACTATAATGATACCAAGAGAAATGGACTCAGCCATTCATTCGACAGATACAAACTATCAACTAAAATGGTCTCTACACTGGTTGTACTGTAGGTCTTTTTGAGAGCAGACATTTTGTCTATTCAATGCAGGAAAATCTCTTGTTATTACTAACATAAAAGTGTAGTCAGAGCAGGAGATGCACAGCTCTCGCGCTTTTCTATGTGATTGTCACCTTAATAAAGGTGCAAACACACCAAATGCGTTGGGTGCGGTGGCGGTGTTAAAAAATCCTATTTTTGCATAGGGAACCATTGGTTTAGGCGCGATGATGCGTTAGCCGCAGTAAAGCGGTGCGTTGGGCGCGGTAGCTGCGTTACCAAAGCGTCACCGCACCAATGCGCGGAGTTCAAAAAATTGAACTTTTTCTGCTCCAACGCGTGACGTTTAGCCGTGTTAGCCAATTAGCCTTGGAGAATGACCCGACGTCATGGACATCGGCACTGTGGGAGGACAACACAGAGGCTGAGAAATTTGCGGCTGGCTGGTGATATGAAGCCGCTCGGGGTTGGGTTAGGGGGGGAGACTATTAGGTGCGTTGGGCACGTTGAACCATTTTTTAACACAAAATGACCAAGCGCCATTTGGTGTGTTCGCACCTTAACACTTAAAGGAGTTGGCAACATCAGGCTTCACTAGCATTTAATGCTAGCAGCATGTCTTCAGTTTTGGAGTTCTACCGACGGACCTTATAAAAGATAGTTCTACCCCTTTTCCACCAATGCATTGGACAGTATGAGACCCAGCCATGGACTCTAAATAAAAGGTCCCAGCTCATAAACTAGAGGTGGTAATGCTTACTTAACATTGCTTTGTTAGCGCCCGCTAGTGTGCTAACGCTAGTTAGCCCTCAGCTGTGCGCTTTTGGTTTGAGTCTTAAAAAGCTGTGGTGGAAAAATAACTCCCAAAAAATTCACAACAACCTATTTAATTTAGCTTAAGTTCTACAAATACGTATAGGCTTCTAAATATAAAAAGGTAATTTGTTTTATGACATGTTTTATAGTATGATTTTCATAATAAAAAAAGAACATTTACAAGAATTTGATGCCTATTGTAGAGATGGACAATATTAACTTTTAATATAGTCTATGCTGTGTAAAATGGATGTATATAGGCTACACACTGTGTGCAATAAATCAATACCAGCTCATTATACTAAACATGATGCCCATCATCCTTAACAACAGAACTGATCAGTTAATGTGATTATAACCATTCCAAAAATGGAACTTGCAACATTTCTCCGCTAACAAAGTAAAACAAAAACCAACATTATATCATCACACAGCATACGTTTACCATGCAAACATTAGGCAACAGCTCAATATCAAACTAAAAGCATGACATTAGTACACAATATGCCAATATTATACAATATAAAATAATGCATTGGCAGCAAGCCCAAATAAGTGACAGTGCTTTTACTGCTTTATAAACAAATCCAACGTTACTTAAAAATCTGGCAACACTGGCAGACAGGGTGTGGGAGAGATTAGAATACTGGTCTGTATGGGTGTGCCTTTACTGTTTTAGCCCGCCTCACAGCACCGCCCAAGTTGATACACTTTTTGAATTTCAGGGAGGAGACAGTTCAGCTTAAATAGGGGGGTTTAGTTACCTTTTAATAAAGCCGTGTTCTATTAAACAGTGCTAGTGAGTCACTCCATTTAGTGAGTTTACACAACAGCAGGACCCCTGTACTGGCTCACCTAAATGGAATGCAGCCATTGTTAATGTAATTAGTCACAACTGGGTTTTTCTTCTGCTCAGATGAGTCCAAATGTCAGCTCTACAAAAAGGCCTATTCTCACATTAAATGTCACAGAGAAATAGGTGGTAAGGCAGCAAATAAGCAACAATAAATGTCTGTTTAGTTTCAAATGATCATTATCATTTAGAAACAGTATCTCCATTACATTGTCAGTCCACCAAATAGCACTGACATCTGCATATCTTCAGCACAGTAGATCAAAAAGATCTGCATGACATGGGTTTGTTCATGTGACAGGATTCTATTCAAATATATATATATATATATATATTACGGCTGTCAAATTAACGCGTTAATTTCGATTAATTAATCACAGAAAAATTAACTTGATTAAAAAAATTAACGCAGGTTAATCGCACTTCTATAGTGCCCTTTGACCCGGTGCAAAAGGGGTGAGACAAGAGTGCAGCTTGCGGATGCGGCCCGCACGGGATTAAACAGTAAAGAAAGAAGCAGGGCAAAGGGGCCGAGGTCTCTATGGATGTGTTATGGGATGTTTCGGGCAAATAAGCATGAAGGTAAGAAGACATCTTATTTTATTCTCCGCAGTGTCTGTGAATTATTCATTTAGTGGGCGCCAACAATGTAGGTTCAAAACTTAAGTATCTCTCAATCTTCCTCCGTGTCTCACTTTCGTTTGCTAGCTGCGTGTGTGTGTGTGTGTCTCAATATTTTTGGCTTTGAGTAGTACGATGGCGAATGAGTCGGCACTATTTAATGTAGCCTAGAAACCTGGCTAAGGAGAGGAGACAGAGCTACGAGAGATGGAGCGAGCGAGAGAGAGAGAGCGAAACAAACAGTAGGATAGTCTACAGCTGTTTATAAACAGGCAAAAAAGTGTCATATAAGTATGCGATTAATTTAGATTAATTAATCACAGAGCCTGTAATTAATTAGATACATTTTTTTAATCGCTTGACAGCCCCCGCCTTGACTACCAACCGACCAGTGCTGCTGAATAATTAATGTACTAGCACGCGCGATATGTGCTTGTGCATGGTCATAACTGCGCGAAAGTGTCATGATCCCGCTTGGGCCTCTTGGCCTTGTGTTGTGTTTTCCCTTTTACCCTTGTCTTTGTGCTGGTCTAATTGTAGGGTTGGAGCCAGGTGTGCTGGAGTCAATTACCAGCATTCACAGCTGCCATCAATCATCATCAACTGCTCTTCATATACCCGGGCCTACCTTCCAGACACTGCCAGATTGTAGCTTCTGTTTCCACACAGTCAGTTCTCTCTCTAGCTCACCTGTTTGCAGCTCCGCTTTTTTGCACTTTTTCCTGGCTAACTCCTGTTTTCTCTGCCACAGTTCTCCCGGCCTGACTCCAGCCACCAGCTCCAGCCCTCGCCCACCAGCACTACCCCCCGGACCCCTCCTGCCTGCCTGCTCTAGCCTGCTCCCACTCAGCCTCCTGGAATTTTACCCGTTGCTCTCTCCCTGGACCCCCATGCCAGCCAGTTTCCCTCCCCGGATCACGGTCCTAACACCCTGCTGGTTCCTCCTGAAATAAATCTTCTTTTTTACTTATACTGTCTCAGCGCCTGTGTCCTCCAGACCCAACCGTTACAGAAAGGCCGCGATCTGCAGTAAATAAATGTGCACATGTGTCTCCAAGCGTTTCTCTATCAGCTGCTCTGTGTATGCGGCTTTGCGCGTGCGATTGTACCGCACCGCGCACGACTATGGCATGTACGCGGGAGAGTTAAATGAGCAGAAGCACATCGACATTTAACTGGTGGCAATAATAAACGCAGTGCGGTTCTATGGGGATATTTAGCTGAACAGAAAGAAGTGCTGTGCAAAGCTAGAACAGTTTAAGACTCCACATCACCGTGGCAACACAATCTATCAGCTCAGACAGCGCAGAGAAAAGTTTGATGAATGCATGAGAGTGATGGCCCAGCTAAGTTTCAGTAAGTTTACAGAAGTGCCACGCTGTTACTGTCTTTGAAATGCATTTAGTAATTTTTTAGGCGAAAACACATTGTATTTATTATTTCAACTATTTGTAAAACAGCATGCTAGTGTAGGCCAACAAGATTTATTTTATGAATTTTCAATGCTGCTTTATTTTTACGTTTTAAATTGGGAAATACATGTTCCAAAACGACCAATAACCTCTGTATTTAAAAATAAATCAAGCAAGTAGGCTCAAAATAACCATTAATGAAGTATAGGCTATCGCATCACAGTAGGCCTATCTCTCTAGGTCGTCCTCAGACGAGCCCTCCATCGTTGCTTCCAGTCATCCGATTCTCCATACATCTGGCCAGTTCATTGGTACTTTGCGCTCCTGCATCCTTCTTGAGTATATCCACGTATGTTAGTGTAGGACGTCCTCGAGACCGATGACCATGATTTGGTTCCCATAGTACCAATTTGCTGGCTGGCAGCTCTTGGTGTCTTTGGCAGTGTCCCGCCAGTCTCATTCTTCTAGAAGCTACTTTCTCGCTAACCCTTGGTATTCCTTCATACAGGATACTGTTGGTAACATGAGTACTCTTGCTGATGTTAATTACTGCACGCAGCATCCTGGTGTAGCACCCGTCTAGAGACTTCTGCAAAGTTGGCTTCAGGGACCAGCATTTGCTGCCGTAGAGGAGTACAGACTCTACCGTTGCATAGAAGAAGCTGAGTTTGATTTGACGGGGGAGGTTAGAGTTCCAAACACAGGTCATTCCGTTCAGGGCCCTCCATGCGAGTGCCTTCCTCACCTTTAGGTCCTGCTCGGTTGAGTTGACCCATGAGCCCAGATACTTGAAGTCCTCGACTTCCTTCAGCACAGAGCCACCAGATGTTGTCAGTGGTTGATGGTCCGGTGAGATGTTGTAGGTGATGACCTCTGTTTTCTTGGCGTTTAGCCTAAGGCCAACCTTGGCGGACTCCAGCTCCACTCTGTTCAGGAGTTTGTGTGCTTGCTCCACGTTGTTGGAGAGCAGGTTGATGTCATCCGCGTAGTCCAGGTCTGTCAGGACAACTGCAGGGTGTCGCTTTGACCTTGGGGTTAGGGTGAAGCCGAGGTCCTGCTCCCGCCCACTGATGGCTTTTCTGAGCGCGTAATCCAGGACTATGATGAAGAGGAAGGGGGCTAGAGTATCCCCTTGCATTACTCCAGCCAGGATATCAAACTCCTCAGTGTTGCCGTCTGGGGTAACCACCTTGGACCTTGTTCCTGCGTGCATGGTCTCAATAGCCCGGAGTAGGTTGGGAGGAACACCGTAGGCCTTCAGGATCTTCACCATCATGCCTCTGTGGATCGAATCAAATGTCTTTTTGAAGTTGATAAAGCACAGTACAGCTGTCAGGTTATCCTTCTTCACCTCCTCGATCATTCTCCTTAAGGTGCCAACACACTGCACACCGCCGCGCGGCGAGTTTACATAGAAAGTCAATGTATTTTGCGCGCCGCCGCAGGAGTTGAAAATATTGAACTTTTTGCCGCCGGCCGCGCCGCGATAGCCAATCAGCGTTGAGCTCCTCCGACGTCACTCACTTCGGGACGACGGACAGAGGAAATTAAGATGGATGAAAACATAACAGTCACAGTTTGCTCCCATAAGTTCTGTGAATAGCCTATGTGTCTGTTGCCTGCTGTGTACAGCCATTAGTTTTGCTTTATGAACCAAGTTAGCACCGGTTAGCTTGGGTAAAGCACCATCAGCACAGCAGACTGGTGCTCTCAGCACCGGTTAGCACCAGCGCCAGCATATCCCCAGAGTAGGAGAAGGCAACTCTGGTCGGGCGGCCGGCGGCGGACACAATATGATCACGCGACGCGGAACCCGCGATTCGTGCGGCCAACCGCCGCGGAGTGCAGTGTGTTGGCACCTTTAGTGCCAGGATCTGGGCTGTGGTGGTTCTCCCCTCGCGAAAGCCATTTTGGTTCTCCCTCAGGTGAGGGTCGATGGCGCTCCTGATCCTGTTTAGTATCATACGGTTGTATATTTTTGCCGTGATACATGTCAGGCTGATGCCCCGGTAGTTGTCTGGCTTTCAGAGGTCTCCTGATTTACGCACTGGGATGATGTTGGAGAGAGACCATACTTCAGGCAGTTTGTTTTGCAGTAGCGCTAGGTTGGAAAACTCCAGCATGATGTCATCAAGGTCACAGTTTAAAACCTCTGGGGGTATGCCATCTGGCCCAGCACTTTTTCCAGCTCTCACTGTGGCTTTCGCCCGGGCTAGCTCAGTGACAGTGAATGGACCATCCTCGATGTCTAGGTTCTGGAGGACTGGTGGAATTTCTTCCTCTGCCCCATCTGCGGTTGAGCCCAGAAGGCTTCGGAAGTGGTTGAACCAGGTTGCCATCCTCTCCTCAGGGCTGTGACCTTCAACCTGTCCCTCCTTTGTCCTTTTCCACCCAGTCATGTCCACAATAATCTTACAACAGCCCCTCATCCAAAAAGGAACTTTAAAAAGTTGAATTTGCACTTTGATGTGCATACACATGTTAAAGGTCACATATTATGCTAAATGCACTTTTTAAATGTGTTCTAACATATCCATTGGTCCACGGTGTGCCTAGAGACTGCCAAAATATAAAAAAATAACAATCTCTCCTTTTCTCACTCTCCCCCTTTCTGAAACCTCCACCCCTCCCCCCCAATATACTCCAGTCAGAATTCTCGCCGACTATTACGTAATAGTCGGCACAGCCACATCCCCATATTTTCTTTATATGTCCATGCTTCCCCCCCACATTAGTAACCAGAAACGTCCACCGTGCAATAGTCTATGATAACCCCACCCACCCCCCCATTTGTTATTGGTCCACGGCCCCGAGATCCGATGGAAAATTTTTCGAGCGACAGCCATGTTGTGTTGTTTCCCCGCTAAGCGACAAGATGCCCGTAGTACAGCCTGAATGTTGCATACACCAACACAGAATGCTTTTGCTCATACTCCACTAATTTATCTTAATGCGAGACACCCCAGGTGAATAGGGATTTTTTTTTAACTTATAGATATCACCATGAAACTTTGCCAGTTGATTACTGACACTAACACAATTAGTTTTTGTATTACATGTTTTTCTTTAATATTTTATTAAATATGCAAATATGCCAATATTTAACCAATTATGCGTACATTTGGGTCATTTTTCGAGAAAAAAATCGAGATGTTGGATAAAGCCAGAGTTAAAATCTCTATTTTATTTTTAGCACATATTAGTTCCTAAAGTTTTTACACAACAGATTTTGGATACAGCCTTTTTTCATTTAATAAATCAAAAAATACTATGTACATGTCTTATAAATGCATTTTAGGCATGTTTTTAGGAGGAAAATGTATCATAAATCAGACAATTAACAATATATTAACAAATCCTTCTGTAAAAACCTTTAAAATAGTGCTATGAATGATTATGGAAAGTTTGGTTTATGTCAGTGGTCTAGAAGTTGAGATATCTTTCTCAGAGTATTGGAAAAAGCTCATTTTGAGAAAACGGCCGTTAAAGATAAAAACGTGAATTCTGCTGATAATCACTGATTATAGCTAGAGTAATTTATTGAATTAGGCCCTACACCCCACAATGCCATATAGGCCTACCACTGCTTAACATATATAAACCATAGCATAGTAACATTTACATCCACATGCTAATTTAAATGTGATTCATTCATTATTAGCCACTGTCTGTCAACCTGCTCCGGAGTCGGCACAGACGCTCTCTCTCCCCACCATCTCCCCTCTGATCCTCTGACAGTCTGTGTCTCTCCGACGTGATCGGCGTGATTTATATGTCTTTAACACTTCTCCCCTTCAAATGGCGAACATGTAATGTCCGTAGCCAATTGATTAAGTATTTGTTTTGTGTTGGTTTGGCATATTTTCGACGTTTTTCCTATTTTATTTTGTGATTTTCGAGCTACACGCGGCTAGCATCACGTGATGCCTTTTAGCGAATCACATCGTCAGAAATGTGCATTAGCCAATGAGGTCGCGTTCCTAGCATTGAATCCCTCCTCACACTTTCACGATTGGTTACTGATACAAAGGAAATTACCATATTTGGATCCGATAACGTTGCACTTGAGATTCAGAGCTTTCCAACAGTACCATGGTTATTATGATTCATACAGCGGTCGCGGTGCTGTATGTTACGTTAGAATGCTCACTTTTGACGAATTTAGGAGCAAAATACAGACGCAAGCAGTCAAAGTTTAGTAAAATAAACACCTAAAACGTATAATTTGGACCTTTTATCCATACTAGTATGAAAGAAGACATATTATGGAAGCTAAATAGACACAAATCTCAAAATTGACCAGTGCTTAAAAAACTATGTTTTTGCCTGCCGTGTCTCGCCTTAACCACAGCAGTCTATTAATGCCTCGTTTTTAATAACACAACGGATAGGAAGCTACCTGTGCTTTTTTTAAACGGTGAAACTAAAATAATAGTTTTTATTGGTAGTTTTGCCTGACTGGTGTATAGCTATTAGCTTTGGGACAAGCAACCAGCTTTTGCTCATAACACGCTGTTTATATTCCCCACAGCAGTCTGAAAATGACTCGTTTTTAACATGACAAAGGATGGGAAGATAATCCTGTAGAAATCAAACTTTGAAGCTGCTGTTTTCACTGGTTTTAAATAGTCTGAGTCTTATTTTTAGCGTTAGCGCCCATGTAGCTTCGGTTGTAGCACCAAGTTTTGCTCCCAATACACTAACTTAGCTTCCCCCTTGCAGTCTAATAATGACTCGTTTTTAACATGACAAAGGATGGGAAGATATTCCTGTAGAAATCAAACTTTGAAGCTACTGTTTTCACTGGTTTTAAATCGTCTGAGTCTCATCTTTAGCGTTAGCGCCCATGTAGCTTCGGTTGTAGCACCAAGTTTTGCTCCTAATACACTTACTTAGTTGAAGAGTCTTTTTAACATTGATGCTGGCCTGCTCAGTTGGTTGATGGACTTTTTAACAGTCAGGTCACAACGGGTGAGGGTGAATGGCGTTCTTTCAGATGTTCTGTTCTCCTCCACCGGATCCCCCCAAGGCTGTGTCCTCTCACCTCTTTTATTTGTTTTATACACAAATGAATGTCGTAGCCGACATGATAGGCGCCACATTTTAAAATTTGCAGATGATTCTATTATTGTGTCCCTCCTCAACGGTGACGACCCTGAACACGGTCCTGTAGTGAGCGATTTTATGTATTGGTGTGAATCATCCTTTTTAAATATTAATGTGACAAAAACAAAGGAGATGTTGATTGATTTTAGGAAAGCTCCATCCCCCATCTCCCCTGTTTTAATGCATGATCAGCCTGTTGAAGTGGTGCAGCAATACAAATGCCTTGGGACTGTGATTGATGAAAAATTAAGCTTTGAGCCCCATGTCGATGCTGTGTGCAAGAAAGCACATCAGCGTATGTACTTTTATCGGAAGCTCCGCAGTTTTAATGTTGACACCACTTTTATGAAAATGTTTCATTCTTGTTTCATTGAATCTATTCTTACTTTTTGTTTTGTCTGCTGGCACGGGTCACTTTCTGTAAAGCAGAAAAATCGGCTGCAGGCACTTGTTAAACTGTGCAGCAAGATTGCTGGAACCCAATTGAGCAACCTCAATGACCTGTATAAGGTCAGGTCACTGAGGAAGGCCCGCTCAATCATGGCTGACTCGACCCATCCCCTGTACCCTGAGTTTACCCTGCTGCCATCAGGGCGCAGATACAGGCTTCCACCTTGCCGAACTAACCGGTGGAAGAAATCATTTATGCCTGCTGCCATCAGTCTGGTCAATGACCACATGTAAATATGTGATCTGTTTGTGTTATTTGTTGTCTTATATGTTATATGTTTGCCATCTTTTTATACTGCTGGCTGTACAACAAATTGCCCCTCGGGGATAATAAAGATACCTTGAACCTTGAACCTTGAACCTTAGCTTTCCCCTCGCAGTCTAATAATGAGTCGTTTTTAACACCATAAAGGCTGGGAAGTTATTCCTGTAGAAACCAAATGTGAGGCTACTGTTTTCACTGGTTTTAAATCGTCTGAGTGCTACTTTTAGCCGTTAGTGCACATGTAGCTTCGGATGTAGCACCCAACGTTTTCTTCTATTACACTAACTTGGCTTTCCCACTGCAGTTTAATAATACCTCGTTTTTAACACCACAAAGGGTGGGAAGTTATTCCTGTAGAAACCAAATGTGAGGCTACTGTTTTCACTGGTTTTAATCATGTCAGGTCATGTCAAACTGTTATGTCAAAGTATGGCTTCGCTCCGGGTAAACACTGTGTTCGCAGTCAGGCAGTGTCTCTCTAGTATCACGTAAGCACGGCAGAGACGGTGGGAGGGCCCGGCAGAGAGGTGGGAGGGGCCAGCCAGATCGCAGGCAGCAGACACCAATATAGGTCATCCGGAGACCAGAGGAACGTCAGGGTATAGAGGCTTGCTATAATAAATGATCTGAACGGGTTTTTCAGCTAACATTAAAAAAAAATAAGTATTAGGGACTACTTAGACCATATAAAATTGACAGCAAAGTGCATAATATGTGAGCTTTAAGTGTATGGTCCATTATTTGTATTTAGTGTGTCTGCATAATATTGTACCAGTAGAAGTTTTCTTTGCTTTGTACTGTCTGCATGTTTGCACAAAATTTGTACCTTCACATAGCAAACAAAATTGCACAACTGTCAAGTCAGTGTCTGTTGTTTTTTTTGTATTCAAATAAGCAGTTGTTTATTTCCGTACTGTGCATTGGCATCTTTGAGCAAAATCCAGCCAAAAAATTTGCCGTGGCGCGTTGCGCCGCGCCTCCCATGACCCTGGACAGTGACCCCTTGACTAAGACATTTTCTGGGGGAAACACTGTAAGCTGTTGCACTTAGAGTAGCCTACATTTATTTATATGTTTTTTGATAAGCTGTTGCACTTAGAGTACATTTATTTCTATGTATTTTGATAAACTGTTGCTCTCTTGAGTAAACCAATAACTAGGTATTTTGATAAGCTGTTGAAGAGTTAACCTATTGTGTTTTCCTGAACTGATAAGATTGTTAAACACTTAAACAACAGGCAGCCTATGTTAATCACATAGGGATTTTTTTTGATAAGCTGTTGAACTCTATTTGTTAAAATAAAGACAATATATGCACTCCTATGTTGTTGTAGTGTTTTACAATATATGTAGCTATTGATGTGATGCTCATCAATTTTAGGCATTTTTCTCTGGCCCCTCATTTTGGATAATTTCCACCACCCGGCCCCCATTCAAAACTAATTGAGTAGCCCCGCTGTATACGATAAACCAACCCAGGCCAGCTGTTACTTAGATCGCTGCTTACCCTTTCTTGAAATCTGGTCAAAATCCATGGCAAAAAAATATCCACTGAGGAGACTAATCCATTGTCTAAATCCATAAAGAGATATCAGCCCATTCGCTGGCTTTTATATTTTCCGGTGCGTTGCCATTCAAAGTGATCAGCTGCCATAAAGTGATTTTGGTCTCACGGCACTTGCTGAACACCACTTCTATGCAGTCTAAAAGTATGTTTTCATACAAGAACGCAAAAAATTTGCTTGTGCTATCACTGGATTTCTAGGGTATGAAGTGGGGCCTAACCATATAATATTAAGAGTATTATAAAGAATAGTTGAGGGAAGAATATCTCTCTCTCTCTCTCTCTCTCTCTCTCTCTCTCTCTCTCTCTCTCTCTCTCTCTCTCTCTCTCTCTCTCTCTCTCATGCAAATATATACAGTCCCCTCCAATAGTATTGGAACGGTGAGGCCAATTCCTTTATTTTTGCTGTAGGCTGGAAACATTTGGGTTTGACACCAAAAGATGAATATGAGACAATAGCTCAACATTTCAGCTTTCATTTCATTTCCAGGTATTAACATCTGGATCCGATACACAACTTAGAAGATAGCATTTTTTGAAAAGGATCGCCACATTTTTAGGCGAGAAGAAGTATTGGAACAGATAGACTTTAAATAAATTAAAGTGAATAAAACGTAATATTTTGTCGCAAATCCTTTGCTTGCAATAACCGCATCAAGACATCACCAAACTTTTGCATTCTTCTTTTGTGATGCTTTTCCAGGCTTTCACCGCAGCCTCATTCAGTTGCTGTTTGTGTTAGGGGGTTACTCTCTTAAGTCTCCTCTTTGACAGGTAAAATGCATGCTCTATAGGGTTTAAGTCTGGAGATTGACTTGGCCAGTCTATAACCTTCCACATCTTGCCCCTGATTAACTCCTTTGTTGTGTTTTGGGTCATTATCTTGCTGCATGATGGAGGATCTTCCAATCAGTTTGGTTGCATCTTTTCTTAAATTGACAGACACAATGTTTCTGTAGACTTAAGGTGCGAACACACTAGGCATTTTACACGCGTACAGACGCGTATGAAACCCGCCCCTTTTCCATAGGGAACCATTGGTTTACGCGCGTACATGGCGCGTAAATGCGTCACTCGCGCTAAAGCAACATTTTCACTCGCGCTAAAGCAACATTTTTACGCGCGTAGCTTTACGTGCGTAAATATTACGCGCGTATAGCTACGCGAGGAGTTCAAAAAATTGAACTTTTGTTGCTCCTACGCGAGACGATTAGCCGCGTTGGCCAATCAGCGTTGAGCTTGACCCTACGTCACATACATTGGCAGGGTCGGAGAACAGTGTACTGTACACAGAGGCTGATGCGAGACACCGAGGAGGAAATGTATTGCGGCGGCCGGTGCTGTATGAAGCCGCTCGGGGTTAGAATACGTGGGGAAAGTAAACCAGGAGAATGGACTTCCTGGTTAATTCAGTGAATATGTGTGCTTTAGCCGATAAACAAAGTTAGCGCCGTATAGCATTAGTTAACTCACCCTGTTGTGTGCGGGCGGCTAGCGCCTCATATTATGAACCCAAACATGACGACTGTCCGCGGGACTTTCACGACAAGTACACGAAGCACCGGTGTTGATCTACGCCAGCCACGGTCCCCTGTCACGGTCCCCTGTCACAGCCAGGTAGGGTAATTTTGGCTACTTGCCTTTATGTTGTGCCGCCGTGCACCGATGCTGCTGTAACTGTGTTTGTTATGTAGCTGCCGTGAATATGCAATGCTGTTTTAATGCTAGGCTATTTGTGCTGTTCAGTTTGTCTTTTGGCACAGTTGTTGGCCGTATTGTTGTTGTTTTTGTGTGGACATGCACGCTGTTGTGTCGGGTCGGTTCTGATCGCAGCCATGGTTGATAAGGGAAATACAATATCGGGAGGGAGACTCGTCACATTACGCGCGTATAACCTTTTTTGACACAAAATGATAAGCAACATTTTAGCCGCGTTACGCACGTAAATCTTACGCGTGTAAAATGCCTAGTGTGTTCGCACCTTTAGAGTTAATTTTGCTGTTGCCATCATGTGTTACATCATCAATGAAGATTAATGAGCCCGTCCCAGAAGAAGCCATGCAAGCCCAAGCCATGACATTGCCTCCACCGTGTTTCACAGATGAGCTTGTATGTTTGGGATCTTTCTTTCTCCAAACTTTAGCCTTTCCATCACTTTGGTAAAGGTGCATCTTGACAACAACACAGTAACACATAATGGCAGCAGCTAAATGAACTCACAAGTCTACAGAAACATTTTGTCTGCCAATTTAAAGAAAGATGCAACCAAACTGATTGGAAGATCCTTCATCATGCAGCAAGATAATGATCCAAAAAAACTGCAAAAACAACAAAGGAGTTCATCAGGG
The DNA here is from genome assembly GCF_949987685.1 of Ammodytes marinus. Classification (NCBI taxonomy): domain Eukaryota; kingdom Metazoa; phylum Chordata; class Actinopteri; order Uranoscopiformes; family Ammodytidae; genus Ammodytes; species Ammodytes marinus. The sequence goes on from NC_137213.1 coordinate 4,594,985, forward strand.
GCAACAAGTGGAAGGTTTTAGACTGGCCAAGTCAATCTCCAGACTTAAACCCTAACGAGCATGCATGTTACTTGCTAAAAAGGAGACCGAAGGGAGTAACCCCCCAAAACAATCAGCAACTGAATGAGGCTGTGGCGAAAGCCTGGAAAAGCATCACAAAAGAAGAATGCAAAAGTTTGGTGATGTCAATGGGTCACAGGCTTGATGCGGTTATTGCAAGCAAAGGATTTGCGTCAAAATATTAAGTTTTATTCACTTTAATTTATTTAAAGTCTATCTGTTCCAATACTTTTGCTCGGCTAAAAATGTGGCGTTCCTTTTCAAAAAAGGCTATCTTCTAAGTTGTGTATTGGATCCAGATGTTAATACCTGGAAATGAAAGCTGAAATGTTGAGCTATCGTCTCATATTCATCGTTTGTTGTCAAACGCAAATGTTTCCAGTCTACAGCAAAAATAAAGGAATTGGCCTTACCGTTCCAATACTATTGGAGGGGACTGTAGATAGGCCTACATTTTCTATTCCATAAAAAATGCAGTGTTTTTTCACCGACTCTAGAAAACTTGCATTGCACATAATGTAATCAAACACAACCATATTCCTATAAGCCTATCAGAAAATTATGAATGGCATATAAGAGAATATATTTTAATGACATTCGACCTTTCAAATGTAAGAAATATAGGTGAAAGGTTACTTTAAAGTGTTATTTTATCTCAAATAAGTACAACCGTAATTTTTTTCAACTTTTCAAAAAATTAACAATTTTATCCTTAAAAGTCTATTTTTAAAAAAATATATATTTGTGTAGTATTAGGCACGACAAAACTCACTTAATGTTATTATTGTTATCACAGGACATGTTGATATAGAGTGATACAAATACAAATTATCAATAGAGTAGAAGTTAAGGTATTTTGCCTTTGTATGACCCATTATTGTTTTGCAGATAATACAAAGGCAGAGTACAGTAACTTCTAGAGATGAGCCTGAATCCGAATATGTATTCGGATAAGCACGGATAATGAGTTAGATACGGATACAGATAATTTCCGAATAGTCCCGTTATTATTCGAGGATTTTAATTTTTTTATATTATGCGCTTAATTGACGCAGCACGTTCCGCCTCAAAGACACAACAGGTAGAATGACACTAACAGCTGTTCTGTGGTGGACACGTGAGGACTGGGCGCGTCCCGTGACCCGGGGTCTCTCTCTTTTTATCCACTGATAAACGCAGCGCGTTCGTCCTATCACTTGAATAGTGGGTTCTACCGGTCGCATTCGCTGCTGTTTTTATCTGTGCTTCCTCGTAAACCGCTGACATAGCGGAGAAGAGACGAACCGATGGAATATGCTGCACCCCGAGTCATCGTCAGCCCTTCCCCGATGTATTTAAATTCACTAGGCCTACTGCCTTTAAACTCTTTCAAACGGCACAACGTTTCCATCAAACTGATGCTTAGGACCTGTACTTTTTCAGCTGTCAATCAATGCGTAGACGCTTAGGCCTTCCTCAGGACCCATACAATAAAATCGGAAACTGCAAACTTGACACATTCAAATCTCATATGGCTTTGTGGAAAGGCTAAGATATTATTTAGGGTTTATGAGATTGGCACATAGGCCTACGTTGATACAAATTGTTCCTAAATCTTAGTTTAGTAAAACAAATGTAAAAAAAAGAGGGATAGGGAGAGATAGAGATATAAAAAATAAAGCAGTAGCCTACATGTTTTTTCCAGTTTCAGATTGTTCAATTTCCTGATGAGCAGTTTATGATGAGTAATGATCATGAGAGAGTGAGTTGTTTGTTTGTTTGTAACCTTTATTTAACCTCGAAAGATCAATTGAGGGGTGACCCTCTTTTACAATGACGTCGAGTACAGATACACAATATACAATGAGAATACATAACAAGTTTACACACACACACACACACACACACACACACACAGACAACAACAATTTAAAACATTCAGATCAATTGAATGAAATAAATAATAGCCTAATTAAAACAGTTACAAGTGTGGAGGGGTTGATTCAAAATAATACTTTTAAATTGGTTAACAGATATGAGTGTATTTATTTTAATTGTATGTTGTAGGCTGTTCCAGGAGTCAGGGGCACTATAGCTAAAAGCGGTTTTACCAAGCTCAGACCGGGCATAGGGGACATATAACATGATCATGTCAGTTGAGCGGGTTTGATAAAGCCCATCTGAAATAAGCAGCATTTCTGTCAGATAGAGTGGTAGCTTTCCAGTCAGAGCTTTATATATAAAAATATGCCAATGTGCATCACGTCTCTCCTTAAGGGAGGACCACCCAACCTTTTCATATAAAACACAATGGTGTGTATCATAAGCATCTCCTGTAATGAATCTCAAAGCAGAGTGAAATACAGAGTCAAGGAGTTTAAGGCATGAACGAGATGCATGCCGATAAACCACATCACCGTAATCAAGGACAGACATAAAAACTGCCTCAATAATCCTTTTCCTACTAAACAACGGGAAGGTAGCTTTATTCCTATAAAAATATCCAATCTTTTGTCGCAGACGACAGACAAGATTTTTTATGTGAAATGTAAAAGAGAGTTTTTCATCTAGCCAGATACCAAGGTACTTATATTCAGAGACTTTTTCGATCAAAGAACCGTTTACAGCATAGATGCATGCACTATTGTCTAAATCTCTAGCCCTAGAGAACAACATGAATTTAGTTTTAGTCTGGTTAAGGACAAGTTTAAGTGAAATAAGAGCATTCTGAAGAGCATTAAAGGACAGTTGCAGGTTCTCAATAGCTGACTTTGCAGAGTCAGCAACACAATACAAGATGGTGTCATCAGCATATAAATGGATTTGACAACCACTGACAAGAGACACAATATCATTGATGTAGATGGTGAATAGTACCGGACCTAAAATTGAACCTTGTGGAACACCTTTGGTTATGGGTAAGAAACCAGATTGGATATTACCTAGCTTCACACATTGAGATCGGTCAGAAAGGTAATTACTGAACCAGCTACACGCATTTTCACTAATACCAATGTTAGCCAATTTATCTAATAGTAAAGAATGGTCTACTGTATCAAAGGCTTTACTGAGATCAATAAAGAGGGCAGCACAGTGATTACTATTATCTAAGGCAGAGACAATATTGTTAGTAACCAGAGTGATGGCAGAGATAGTGCTATGGTTAGTTCTAAAACCAGATTGGTGAACAGATAAAATAGTGTGACTTGAGAGAAATGTTTTCAATTGGTAATTAATAAGGGATTCCAGCGTTTTTGACAGACATGACAGTCTGGATATTGGCCTATAGTTATTAGGGTCAGTTTTTTCTCCCGCTTTATACAAAGGAAGGACACAAGCTGATTTCCAGATCCTTGGAATAACGCAGGAAGATATAGAAAGGTTAAAAATGTGGGTAATACACTCTGCAATTACAGGGGCTGAGAGTTGGAGAAAGAATGGGTCTAGGTTGTCTTCTCCAGTGGATTTCTTGGGGTCAATGCTTAAGAGAGCATCAAGAACCATACTGGAGGACACAGGAATAATAGAAAACTGAGGAACATCATTGGTGGTAAGCATATGAACCTGTTCAAGGGGTAGCTGGTTGTCTGCTAGAGAAGATCTAGAGTTGTCCTCTTTGAAGATATGGCCAGCAACATTAAAATGTCTATTAAAACCAGCGCAGATCTCGGTTTGATCGGTAATAAAACTATCATCAAATTTAACCTGAATTGGAATAGAAGCTGATGTAGCAGAGCTATTTTTGTTGGTTTTAACCACCTTCCAGAATTTTGCTGGGTTAGAATAGGTGTATGTGATCAATTTTAAATAGTAGTCAGATACATTCTTCCTCACTAAGGATGTACATTTATTTCTTAAGGCTCTGAATGCAGTCCAATGTGAGGCGTTATTAGTACGTCTAGCAAGAGACCAGGCTTTGTTTCTAGTTCGGAGAAGAGATGTAAGTTCTGGACTAACCCAAGGACTGGATCTATCCTTAACTCTATACTTCTTAAAGGGGGCATGTGTATTTAAAATAGATAGAAAGGTGGAAATGAAAAAGTCTAAAGCTAGTTCGACATCAGGAATAGCCAGGGTGTTGTGAATATCACTATTATAAAGGTCATGAAGAAAGGCTTGCTTATTAAAAATGTTTAGGTTTCTCTTAATTAAAACCCTGGCTGAGGATTTTTTTATATGTGTATCACGGACACATACAATGGGACAATGGTCACTTATACCTAATTCAAGTACTCCAGATAAAGATATTTTATCACTCTTATTAGAGAAGATTAGGTCTATAAGTGTTGATCTTGAGGGTTCTTTCATGTTTGGCCTGGTTGGATTTGTGATTAACTGTGACAAATTTAGGTTAGAAGATATTTCCTTTAAATGATCAGAGGCATTTGTCAACCAATCCAGATTAAAATCACCCATAACTAAAACTTCAGAATTAGAATAGTGGGAAAGTAGGTCAGCCAAACGATCAATAGACCCAGCGTCAGCTGATGGAGGTCTATATAATCCAACAACAATGAGAGAATTACTAAAACCACAATCAATTTTGAGAGCCAGAAATTCAAAACATTTGGGTATAGAGATTGAGAGTAAAACAGAAACAGAAAGACAGGACTTAACATAAATGGCCACACCACCACCTCTTTGAGGCCTGTCCGATCTAAAAATGTTGAAGTTAGGCAAGGCCACATCACTGTCATTTTGATGTTTTTTTAACCATGACTCAGTAATGATCAAAATATCGGGATCAGTTTGCAGGGCTAATATTTTCAAGTGATCCAATTTCTCAGATTGGAGTATACTCCTAATATTCCAATGAATCAGCTTCAATCCTTTTCTGCATCGAAGAGAAGAGTAGTTGACACAAGATGTTGATTCTATGGACATAGGGTCAAGCAGTACAGCATTATGCCTATCAGTAACTCTAATAGGAATATGGAAGTGAATAGGGGCAGAAATTAACATAGGGAAATGGGTCAGGGGATGAGCTATGGGTAATATAGCCACAGGAGAACAAGGTGGAGTAAGGGGGCCGAGTGCAGGGACAGCGCCCATACTAGAGATGACAGCAGGACCCGCACTGTCTAAGACAGTGTTGTGACAGGAAGACAACATGAGCAGGGCAGGGTCAGGGTCATTCTGGGGAAAACATCATTTCAGGCTAAACGCAATGAAATTAATGAAATTCTTTGTTAATCTTTCGGACCCCTTCCTGTTCAAATGCAGACCATCAGCTTTAAAGAGGTCATGCTCAGTCCAAAAGTAGTCGAAATTGCTAATAAAACCAAGGCCTGTTGCAGTGGTGAAGTTTTGCATCCATGTGTGCAAACCAAAAAGACGGCTAAAGCGCTCTGAGCTCTTGAAAAGGGTAGGAATAGGGCCAGAGAGAACACATCTTTTACCAAGGCTTTCAACAGTGAGAATCAATGACTCAAGATCATGGTAGAGTTTGAGGGAGCGCCTGGCCATGACATCATTTGTGCCCATGTGCAACAAAACAGTGTGAACAGACGGATAGAGATCAATGAAGACAGGTATCAGCTCTATAAAGTCAGTAGTGATCCCACCGGAGAGACAGTAAGTGATGGCGCCAGGGAGATGTACATTTCTGATGATAGAGTCACCAAATAATAGAATTTCAGGAGTCTGATTCTTACAGCCATTGTCATAGAATGACAGTTTAGAATGCAGGGAGACATGGGAGGGACCAGAGTTATGCAGAGCGTGATCCTCACATTCTGACACCTCTAACTCTACATCATCTTTAAAACCTTCTCTCTCTTCCAAAACCTACAATTTCTACACTTGTATTAGCCCTGGGTCCAGTAGACCCGAACATCCTGAATGTATGTGTAGGGGGGGTGTACAGTGTGTGTTGACCAAATTATTTTTCTGATATATGTTCTTCAAAGTAAATGAGCCAAGGCCAATGAGTCTCAGTTTGAAATTATAATTAATAGTATAATTTTTCTTTTGATAAAAAATAAAATGGGTCCCACAGACCCGAACACCACACAAGGGTTAATGCAGTCAAATGTAAAAGAAACTTCCGGTATATGCCACGCCCACTTCTTGTTGTGTATCCGGATACAGATACAGATACAGATAATTTTGTTGGTTGAACAGATACAGATAATGACGTCTCCGCACACCCCTAGTAACTTCCGAATAAGGGTCAAAGGTCAAGTTAAAATTGTAGGTTTCTGGGGGATGAATAACTCCCTTTTCATACTATAACATGTCAAATTTTCAATAATCTACCTACAACTGATTTGGCAGGACAACAAAATAACTTTGAACTCATTTTTCTCAGTTCTACACTCTGGTGAGTTAAGGTATTTTGCCTTTGTAGGGCAGTCTAAGGGTCCTGTGTTCTGACCCCCAGACTGTGTTTTAATCTAACTGGTTCTATCTGTCATTTGTATGTTAATGATTGAATATGAATTGTACATAGTATTTCTTCAGTGTTACTTTCAAGTGTTTAGAAAATTGGTTTGCTTAATTGACCAAACCCCATGATTCTGTTACTAGTCCGACATCAGTTTTGGAATATTTGTTTAAGCTGTCAGGATTCTAACTGTTACAATTTGTGTTGTTATGGTAGTTTCAGAGTGGAAAAAGTAAGTGGATCAGTTTACCCCCTTGATTTCTCTGGTCTGTCTCAGTTTACCCCACAGCTGGGGTAAAGTGAGACACAGGACAACTTTTTTTAAAACAATAATTTTCAATGCCCTTTGTCTTGAATAAAGTCTGCTAATGCCCATTTTTAGGAAACATCCTGAATTAATAGGAAATGTGTAAATTTGAGTGAGAAATAATTTTAGCTCGCTTACAGGGGAGCATTTGTAAAAAGTGTCTCACATTACCCCGTTCTCCCCTATATATAAAACTAATCTAAAGAAACACAAGATACAAATACTACTACTAGTGAATACACAGAAACGATGAGAGAATGTCCAGTTGTGTCATATAATTTTGTTTTTACCTGTTTGGAGTTGTCCTATTGTCTTTATTGAGCTTAAAGGTTGCTTCTATGTATGAAGCTTTTGCTATTGGCTGTTGGAATTGGACACCTCCTCCTTTTCCTCCAGGTGCTGCAGGTTGTCAACGGGTGTCACAGCTGTCAATCAAAGACACAAAAGACAAACCAATAAGAAACTGTCAGTCTCTCTGTAATGATTAGTGTATCCAACAGTAGTGAATATCTGACGGTTCTAAACCAGAGGCAGCAGCACTTTAAAGCATTGCTGGTGCTGCCTTGATTCAAGAAATGGCAGTGTCCCTCACTGTCAAGGTATTGTAAAAAAATAATTACAACCTGGTGAAGTTAACATAGGGCATAGAGTGAAAGCCATATAAGGACATGGAAGCAAGACAATCCAGAGAGATATACAGACACATCGGGGGAAAAAACGAACAGAAAACCACATTGTTCATATTTGTACTGTATTGATCTATTTGAAGGTCTAGTCAGCATTCTGGAGAAGGCTTGTGGTCAAAATAAAACTTTGTCACCAAAATTACCAAATGTCCACACAACTCAAATAACTAGGGCTAAACTATGTGTGCCAGTAGTACCAAAGACTGTTTAAAAGTGTCCAGTAGCCACTACACTACTACAGTTCTTGCTGCCAAATGCTTCTGCTCATCCTATAAGGCAAGGCAAGGCAAGCCAAGTTTATTTCTAAAGCACATTTCGGACACAAGTATAGAGCACACATTAAAAAAAAATAATGATAAAGCGAATGAGAAACATGAATACAAATAAAACATAAAATAATTAAAACATTTAAAAAGAATAAAAATAAATAAAAATTTAAAATTACAGGTTAAAACGGAAACAGTAAAGTCTTAAGACCTGATTTAACCCTCTCTTGACTGTAATACAAACGTTCGCCGGCGCATACATTTGTATTTTTGCTCACTGTGAAGTCATTTATTTGAGTATCGTCATATGCTTCATATCATTAGAACCTGTACAAACCAAGCTAAAAGGTTATCTAAGTCAATAATTCAAAATTATTAATGAAAGTGTTGAAATTGTGTCATAAATGAGAAAAAAACAAATAGTGGATTTTTTTTCATCGTATTTTACAAAAAAAAAAAAAAACATTGATACAAAAGATTTCTGACTGTAGAAACATGAACAAAATATTTCTGAAGACTTCATTAGTGATTTGAACAATGTACATGTTTTAGTTTTTGAGATATTATATTTTTTATGAGGAGTGCAAAGGCGTTTTGTTAGTTCCAGAGACATATTTTCTTCTGCTCTACTCTCTCCACTACTCTCTTTGGAGTTGCTGTGTGACAGTAATGAAACTCCAGGGACGTTTGCTCACTCTTGCTAGCTTCCTTAGCATGTTTAGCTTAGACAGAAGCTCAAACATGTCAGAAAGTGCTCTCCATAACTCAATAAACCTCTCCATACGATGTCCGCGATGTCGTTTATTCACTCAACTGAAAGCTGTTGGTCCGATTTAGCCGATTTTCGCTAGCTCGGACTCAACGTATGTTTACCGTAACGTTAAGTGTTTTCACGGTAAAGACTAGTGTATCATAGCATATACCATCGGAAAGCTCTCGTTATTTACTTTCAGAAACCGGTCGAATATTTTGAATTGCCCCAACCATTCAGAAGTTACGGTACTTACGGTACTCATGTTACAAATATGTCACATGCTGGTGAATCTCGTCTGTGATTGGACGGTCGTACTGCGGATGTCCAGTGGGCTACCGTAATGATTAGTATATGGGTGCAAAGCTCTACTTCTCCGCTTTCTGATAGTTTTTTAAAGAGGACCTATTATACTACTTTTCTGGTCTTAATTTCTTGTTTTACACTGCTATAGAGCAACCTGACACGAATCACATCACAAAAAACTATGTAGATTTTCGGGAAGCTCTTTCTCTTATTTTGGCGATCCAGCACGTCCTGTCAACACTTGAGTGTGTGTGCTTCGGCAATCTCCGCTCCCTCCGCCTGTGCATCGGCCATCTCCTCCCCCCCCTCCTGCAAACCCCACTCTGTTGTGATTGGTTACCTTCCTTTCAACACTTTCAGTGGCGGGAAGCGCGAGCATGGACCTATAAGGGCGCGAGGCAGACGCGAGGCAGACGCGAACAGGGAAGTGACAGCATTACCATACATGGAAACATCCGCGTGGTGACATCCCAGGGTTACATGCGACGTCACAGGGTTACAAAGGGTTAGACCGCTCTGAACACGTGACTTCTCGACTGGCTAGAATAGTGTCTAGTGCTCTGCACAGACACCCCAGACAGTCAGCAGGGAATACGTCAAAATGCATGTAAGTCATTATTTGATAATTTAGTATGGTTAAGCATGACTATGAATCATCATAACAACGTTTATAGGTCATAAAAGTCAAAAAGCATCATAGGTCCTCTTTAATGATCTAGATATCAGAAACGGTTTAAGAGTTAGGGGAATGAGAAGAGCGCATGCGCAATCCTGTTGGCCGCGACAGAATAGTCAAAGAAGGGTTAAAAGAGCCGAGTGTTGAAGCAGACCTCAAGTCCCCTGGAAGTTTATTCCAGAGCTTGGGTGACACTAGCTGGCTTTAAGGGTCCTGTGTTCTGACCCCCAGACTGTGTTCTAATCTAACTGGTTCTATCTTTCATTTGAATCTTATTAAAACCTTTTGAATTATAATATGTTGTATTTGATTTTGTATTTTGTTCAGAGTTACTTTCAAGTGTTTAGAAAATTTGCTTTGCTTAATTGACCAAACCCCATCATTCTTTTACTAGTCCGACATTAGTAATGGAATGTGTGGCTAGCTTTCAGGATTCTTACTGTTACAATATGTGTTGTTATGGTAGTTTCAGAGTGGAAAAAGTAAGTGGATCAGTTTACCCCACAGCTGGGGTAAAGTGAGCCACATGACAACTTTTTTTAAGACAATCATATTTTCACTGCCCTTTGTCTTGAAAAAATTCTGCTAATGCCCATTTCTAGGAAACATCCTGAATTAATGGGAAATGGGTAAATTTGAGTGATAAATCATTGTAGCTCGCTTAGAGGGGAGCAAATGTAAAAAGTGGCTCAGATTACCCCGTTCTCCCCTATATTTTTTTCAATTTTTTTGTCTCAGACAATTTTCTTGTCAAGTGACCGATAGAGACTGCTCATGCTAATGTTCACGCTTGTCTCACAAATTGAAAGATTGCAGCACTTAGCAGCTCCACTACTAAAGCTTTTCCTGGTTCTAATCTTCATCAAATCCACTTCCCTCCCTGGTCACATCACGACTTGGCAGTGCTCTGATTGGTCTGACACCAGATTCTGTAGTGCCTATACAGGAGCTCAGAGGGCCAGATGGTCACTCAGTGGGAGCTGGAGTCCCACCAAATGAACCTGCTAGCTGTACAGAAGCCACACACACACACACACACACACACACACACACACACACACACACACACACACACACACACACACACACACACACACACACACACACACACACACACACACACACACACACACACACCTTCTTACTGTAGTAGTTATAACTGACACTGAAAAATAACTGTATTTTAGATACATAGCAATGTCTGATAGCAGTTGCCATGTTGTCTTTCTGAAAGTGTTGGCTTTATTAGGTTCTTTAGTGTATTGAAGTCAGCTGACGTCATTTAAACACTCCTGGAGGTTTACATTGAAGTATCCAGGCCTTCCTCCTTAGCGCCCCCCTTTGTCGACCACTGGTCATTTCATTCAAATGTTATCTGTGGAGCTACTGTATATCCATCTTAGTTATGCAATGTTTGGAACACTCCCAGATAAGGTCCGTTAATGTCACTTTAAGTAGCGGTGATTGTTGGAAGCGGCTGTAAAGCGGAGGGATACATTTGGTTCATATTTCACTCCAATTAGCAATGTTGATAAAAAGAGAAGTCTTTCATGCATCAGTCAATGGTGCCAATGTGCCTGATGTTTAAGCTTTAACCCATTGATGACTATGGCCATCTAGGATGCATGTCCTTAATGCCTGAGGGTTTTCTCAAAAAATAGTATGAATTGTTAAGTCCACCAAAACCTTAATATCTAAGCCTGTGTAGCACATAGAAACATGAAATAAAATACATTTTAAAGTTAAGTTTCACAGGTTTTATTTAAACATGCTCCCTTAGCGCTTACAAGCCAACACATTTTTCTGAAAATCGTCAAAATTAGATGGGGGAGAAAAAAAGAATAAATAACATAAAATATTTAAAAATAATGTGCTAAACAAGGTTATGATCCTGTTTCCTTTTAGCATGGATAGTAGTGACTGAGTGTGCAGTGGAGGGATAAAGATAGACAGATATAGGAAGGAGAAGATTTTATTTTCCATTTATATAAACAATTTAGGTAGGGACTTAAAGCAATCAAAGATTAATCTTTACGCAGATGATACCATTATGTATACATCTGCCACATCAGTCAGTGAAGCAATTACACATTTACAGTCTGCTTTTAGTGTAGTACAAAAATCTCTGGTAAGCTTAAAGTTGGTACTAAATGCTACAAAAACTAAGTCAATGATTTTTACCCGTTCACGCTCTCCAATAAACATCACTTTAACAACTCAGGATGGTACGATAATAGAGAGAGTATCGTCTTATAAATACTTAGGTATCTGGCTTGATGATAAGCTGTCTCTCGGGGTCCATATTGTGAGCCTTTAAAAAAAACTTAGACCTAAATTAGGTTTCTTTTTTCGCATGAAAAAGTGTTTTCCTCATTTAGCAAGGAAAAGGTTAGTGCAGAGCACTTTCTTATCAGTATTATATTATGGTGACCTCATTTATATGCATTCTTCCTCATCGCTATTAAACAAACTAGATGTAATTTACCATTCAGCCCTGCGCTTCATCACAGGTGCCCCAGCTAGAACTCACCACTGCATTCTGTATGAGGCTGTACAATGGCCCTCCCTCTCCGTTAGAAGGAAACTACATGCACTGATTTTTATTGCGAAAGCACTAATGGGTAAACTACCCCTTTACATTTAAAATTTGCTTTCCTTCCATAACAGTGTTTACAAAACAAGGTCATCAGAATATATGTTATTAACCACACCACTAACAAGAACACAACTGGGTACAACAGCTTTCTCATCATATGCACCAAAGGTCTGGAATGAACTTCAAGCCACTCTAAAGCTGGAATCACTCCCACCACTCAGTACCTTTAAAAACATGTTACAATCAGCTCTAAAAGAACACTGCAACTGTTTTTAACCTGATGCCTTTTATTTATTTTTAATTTGTTTTTTTTAGCTGTATGTATTAGCTTGTTTTTATATAGCCTGTTATGAAGTGTACTTTTAGCATTATAGTGTCAATTGTGGTGTACTTTGTTTGTGTGTGTGTGTGTGGCCTTGTGCAAATTCTGCAACTTCTTTTCTGCTGCCTGTCTTGGCCAGGACTCCCTGTGAGAAGAGTTACTGTAACTCAATGGGACCTTCCTGGTGAAATAAAGGTTAAATAAAAAAAGATAGCTTTATTTTATTATTTAGTTCAGTTATCACTGGCACCATAAATCCGACTTCCCAGTACAACTGGAACGCAGACTGACTCCTGCTGTCGGGAGCCGATCAGCTGGTCCAAACGGCTGTATACCACGGAGATGAAAACGAAACTGAAACCTATCGCCTGGCTGGTCTGAATTTGAGTTGGAGCAGCAAAATATAGCCTGAATTCATAAATATTGTTAATAAATAGATGCAATGTGTTTTGTGATTTTCTTCAGTAGTCTATAGTAGACCTTGATTCTGCGCTCCGAACGCCACTAACTGTTCTGTAATACACTATCCCCGACACAGCTGGCGTATTTTTTTTATTATTATTTATTTATTAATTTTTTGATTGGCGTGATTTTTGGCAAACCACACATTTTTTGGGTGGTCACGTGGTCTTAAAAAATCAACAAAACCCACCTCATGTGTATTTGAACCAATGACGGTGCATTCTATGTTGCGCACGCCATGAAAATTAGATAAAGTAACAATGCTGCGCGACGCAGCATCAGGCAGGAGATACAATGTGGCATCGCGCAGCAGCCGTCATCAATGGGTTAAGACTACTTGACCAACACTGATCCTTGTTCACTGTGCTCAGCTTGTAAGACACCAAACTATAAGAATAACAGCAGATGTGAAAGTTGCCTTTGTGTGTGTGTGTGTGTGTGTGTGTGTGTGTGTGTGTGTGTGTGTGTGTGTGTGTGTGTGTGTGTGTGTGTGTGTGTGTGTGTGTGTGTGTGTGTGTTGCGGGTGCTTTTCCAGCTCACTGATATTGGCAGTCTAGCTCCTCCAGGCTGACTCAGCAGTATTATACATACACGTTACGTCACGTCACTAGTGTGTAGATGATCCTATGGAACACAGTGTGCAAGACTATATGCTGCTGTTATTTAACCCCCTTGTCTTTTTGGAATTCTTTGGACTTGTTCTCCCGAGCTTTCTGTTTTCCTATCTTTAAAGAGATCCTATTATACTACTTTTCTGGTCTTCATTTCTTGTTAAAAACTGCTATAGAGCAACCTGACACGAATCACATCACAAAAAACTATGTAGATTTTCGGGACACTCTTCCTCTTACCCTAGCGAGCACAGCAGTCTCTCTCTACACACTGCTTTGAGCTTCTCCGCCCCTCCCCCCCTGCTGCAAACCCCACTCCGTTGTGATTGGTTACCTTCCTTCCAGCAGCGGGAAATTTCCAGGAAGGTGGGGGCATGCAGCCGGAGCTTGCCTGAGCGGCAGCATTACCATACATGGAAACATGACAGAAACGACCCGAGCGTGACAGAAACAATCCAGAAATTTTAACGAGTTCGCTCGACCGGCTGCCATAGTGTTTAGTGCTCTGCATTGCCACCCCAGACGGTCAGCAGGGAATACGTCGAAATGCATGTACGTAATTATTTTATACTCCAGTATGGTTAAACATGACTATAAATCATTATTACAACGTTTATAGGTCATAAAAGGATTTAGTTAACAAACTGAAACTGTTATGTTGAGATGTTAGACAATAAGTGTTAAGGTTATGTTAGGGCCTGTTAATGCTACCACGGGAGACATGATATGCATAGAGCCGAGAAGTCACACAAAAAGAAACCATATTTGTCAGTATGAGGAAATTCATGATTGTGTTTAATACATGGAAAAAGTGCTTACTTAAGACCAGAGCAAAGCCCTAAATGACTGCATCCCTTCCAGCCAAACAACAAGAGCTTGATCTTATTTAAGAAATGAGAAATTACTTTGCATACTAGCTAGCATTCCAAGCTAGCTTTCGAAAAGGTGTTTTTTGAACGTACTATAAGAAAAACGGCATCTAATCAATTTCAATGTAAAACTGCTCAGTGGCGTATTGTGAAGTTTGAATTGGATACTTCCTTGTTATGGGGCCTATAGAGCAAAAAAATCAACACAAACTACCAATAATTTTGTTCGGTTCCTGACCATAAAGAGTTAAACATTCTTCCATAACATTTTAATTATGAAATGGACAAAATACAAAGTGTCCAAAAATACCATCCATATTTTCAGTTTCAGCAACAACAAACTAATGCCTGGTTTGCCAACGACTTTCGAAATTGAGTGTTGTGCCCTGCAGAGGCTTTTTAGAAGCTCGATACTGCTGCCATGCTTGGCAAAAAATAAACTCCCTGTCTTGAGTTGGCACCAAACAGTATTATCAATGGTTGATGTTGCCTGGGCATAGCAAATGGAGCAAATAAAAACCTCAGATTGTCTGGTGATGGTTTCTAGTTGTGATACCAGTTTCATTGGTGTCATTATTGGTCCAAATACAATGTGGATAAGTAATTATTGTTGTGGGCGGCAGTGGCGAAGTGGGTAGGGAGTTCGCCTCTGGTGTGCAGGGTCGGAGGTTCGATCCCCTGTCTCCCCGCCACATGTCGAAGTGTCCCTGGGCAAGACACTGAACCCCGAATTGCTCCCGATAGTTAGCTTAGTTAGCTTAGCACCCTAGTGCTAAGCCTACCCTGCGTGGTAGCTGCTGCTATCGGTGTATGAATGTGTGGGTGACTGGGTGAATGTGTACAAAACAATGTAAAGCGCTTTGAGTCTGTGATAAACGGAGATATAGCGCTATACAAGTCCATTTACCATTAGAAGTGGTGAGCTCCTGGCATAAAAGATCCTTAAACAAACATGTTGCCACAAATCTAGCCTGTTGTTTGCACTTTACAATACATGATACAGAACATATTTGGTTTAGTTAGCCTGTTGAAGACAGTGGCCCTCATTTATCAACCGTGCGTAGACCAGATAAGTGTGTGTACGCACATTTCCACGCAAACCTCGGCATTTATCAATATGGACGTGAGCGTAGGATACGCTCAAATCCCACGCCAGCTCTCAGCTCGTGTACGCAAGTTTGTTAACAGCATGGACTCGCAGTGCAGGCTGTGCCGGGTAGCCGATGACTTTGTTGGACAATTATTAGAAGATAATACAAATGCAGTGTTTGCTCAGACCGAAATAAAGATATTAATCACTTAAAAATTTGCAGCTTATGGTGTGCAACTGAGTAGGAGAGCTGATTCAATAGTGCGCACACCGGCCTCTTAGGAGTGGTGCATGGGACTGCGTAAGGGCAGTTGTCTCCGTCTTGGATCAGCTGGGGGGACACTGAGGCACGGGGGCTGCATTCATTCAAAATGTTAGCCTAAGTATTAAATATGTAGTAGGCCTACACTGTTTATGATAAAAAATACACGGCACAACATTCAGCTTAACATTTTATTTATTTGACGCACTTTTTAGATGTTAGTTCCTCTTTTAATGTGTCATTGATCGCTTAAGCGAGCGATTTATTTCCACCGTTAACCGGCACGTTTTTCCGATCTGCTGGTGGAGCAGGACAGTGGGCGCTCTCACAGCTGATCGTTGCCGGGTCGGCTTGTGCAGCTGACGGCCGGGCTGACTACTCGTGCCAAGCGCATGCTGTCATACAGTAAAACGCAAAATGTGTTATTTTTAGTTTTTAAATCCCTTTTGAGTAGTGCTATCTAAAAGGGCCAATACATTTTAATCATTCAAATCTCTGCAGACATGTATTTCTTTTATGGGGACCATTATCGGACAGTTTGTGCGTCTTTTTCTCCTCTACCACTTATATTATGCCCGCACCTCCAGTTGGTTGCATTTCAGAACAGCAACACGCTTTTTTTTGTGGCGATTTTTGAGTCAGACCACTTTTTCTTCATCTGTGTAAAGAAATGGCGACATATAATTGTATATGCTGTTTTATAGCATTTGAGCGATAGCCTACTGATGTAAACCTCAAATGCAAAATCCTCAGCTGGAGATCGTTTGTTGTCAACACTAACGCTGTTGACCGCAGCAGTTATTTCCTTCCTAAATGCTGCCTTCTGTCGTTCTTTGATGCCGCTTGTAATGCTCCGCAATTAAACTATTTATTTTTTCTACTTTCGCTGTTATTCTGTCAATTTCTACTTCAGAGAAGTTCCTCTTCTGTGCCGTAATGCGCATATCCATGTCGTAAAACCTCTGGGCGAGGCCTCTAAACTGAGAAAATATAGGGGCGTGATACGATTGTTTTCAGCCGCCACATTTATCAATAATGGCCTGGTGTACTCTGAGATTGGCGAGATACGACTGTTTGATAAATCCCACGCGATACCTGGCGTAGGGAGGTATTTGCGCCAGAATCTGCACCAGTTTCCACGCAAGTTTGCTAAATGAGGGCCAGTGTGATTTGGACTCTGGAGTTGACCAAACAACCAAAGCTAGACCACCTCAAAGGGACGGGTTCGAGGCAACTTCTGATGCAACTCTGATGCACTTTGCTTTTGCAGAGGACACAAATGGACAAAGGATAATGTGTCTCCTTCTGATCAATGCAAACCCTGTGGGAAGCTCATGATTCATATATTTCCGCATATCTCATTTTCACACCATAACAACCAGTAATGGAGTGAAGCCTTCTAGTTAGGACAGGCCTCGTATCATCAAGGTGCATGCATGCTTTATATTAAAGTGACCTCTTCTCTCTCTCCTTCCTCTTATCCTGTGTTCTATCCCTTCTCCCTCACCTGTGTGTGTGTGTCCCTGTTAATCTATCCCTCCTCCCTCACATTCCCAGCAGGCACTGAGGTGGACAGGCTGCAGCGGAGCAGGAGCACACAGCCAGGGGCCCATCCAAAAGGGTACAACACCATGTGACATACCAGCACTGATATTCCTCACAAGTTCTTTTAATAATTGAGCTAGGCAAGGTAGTTACATCATCACATGGTACCTACTTGTGCCAGTAGAATGTTACAGGCTTTCAATAGAACAGAACAACATGCACCGTATTCAATTCTACAATAATTTTTCTGGATTAGGTATATTGTGTGTGTGTGTGTGTGTGTGTGTGTGTGTGTGTGTGTGTGTGTGTGTGTGTGTGTGTGTGTGTGTGTGTGTGTGTGTGTGTGTGTGTGTGTGTGTGTGAGTGAGTGAGTGAGTGAGTGAGTGAGTGAGTGAGTGAGTGAGTGAGTGAGTGAGTGAGTGAGTGAGTGAGTGAGTGAGTGAGTGAGTGAGTGAGTGAGTGAGTGAGTGAGTGAGTGAGTGAGTTACAGTAAAGAAGAGAAACTTCTCCTACGTAGAAATCGTCACCATATCAGCGCAAGTAGAAGAAAAAACAAATATGTTTTATTTGGGAGCATTAAAAGCGGCATCAAAGAATGTCATAAGGCAGCAGTGTGGAAGGAAATCAGTGCTGCGGTCAACAGCTTTGGAGTTGACAAACGAGGTTTGTGTATCTTATTTATTTATCAGTGCTATCGCTCAAGTAATATGAATCTGCATGATATAAAGGTTTATGTCGCAATTTCTTTAGGTGAGGAAGAAGTGGTCTGACTTAAAATCGCCACACCATGCAGAGTGGATGAAGCCAGCCGGAGCCTGAAACTGACCCGACTGCAGAGGGTGTGGCCGGAGGAGACGCACCAGTGTTTCCCCAGTGTAGCCGCCAGGCCAACGGGACCCCCCGCCAGGCCAACAGCAGCCTAACTTAAAAAAAAAAATTATTTTCAATTTTTCATTGATTCCGTAATATCATTTGCGAGCGTCTGCGCGGCACTGTCGGTCTACCCCTCGTGTGCGCCTGTCTTTACAACCTCTCGTTTGATCATCCCATCAGCTGATCTATGTGTCTGCGTGTGTAGGCTATGTGTGTCTGCGCGCAGCGCGATGCGCGTGTGTATTCGGTGCGGGTGCGCACTTGTTAAAACACGGAAGCCAATGAGCAGAAGCATGACTAGCAAGCAAACGTTGAACTAGTGGCGAAAATAAAACCAGCACCTGCTCTATGGAGATATTAAGGACTCAGTAACAGGGACGTTGAACAGGAAAAAGTGCTGCGCAAAGTTTAGAAAGTTAAAATCGCTACGTCGCCGTGGCAACACAACCAATCTGTATCAACAGCTGAGACAGCGCTGAAAAAAACGGCATGCACTCGTTTCAGTAAGTTTACAGAAGTGCCACACTGCTACTGCCTTTGACATTCTCAGAAAAGCATTAATTTGTTTTCAAGGGACATATTAATTTATTTATTGTTTTAACTGTTAAGTTATCTTGAAAACAGCAGGCTATTATAGGCCTACAAGCTTTATTTTTTTGTATTTTCAATGCTACTTTATTTTTATGTTTTAAATTGAGAAATAGGCTAGATGAAATATAATGGTTGGAATAGGGAATTTGCCTTATGTAGCACACATGTTGATTGTTAATTTATTTATTTTCAACAAGGCTATTTGCATTAAAAAAATTAAAAAAGAAATTCAATAGGCTAGCTTCAAGGTGAGGTGATTCAGATTATTCCAGAAATAAACAGGACCTGTCTATATTAGATCTTAGTGTTTATTGTTTTTTTATTGAAATCCATGTGTTTTTCTTCAATAGTTTACATGGCTTGTGTCTCCAAAGTATTACAGAAAATAGTTATAGGCAGGGCATATGTTGTTTACAGAGCACAGAATTAATCAGATTTCGCCTCAGATTGATGCATTTAACTTTAAAAGGATAAGGTTTCTTCTGCAGGGGGATGCCCCCAGATCCCCCTGGAAGGTCCATTCTCACCCAGCAGGATCTAAAAATCCTGTGAGAAACACCACATGTACAAACGTACTGAATGTGAAAGCATAACCCTATGCCCTAATTTTTAACGGGCTATCAAAAGAGGCTCATCCCAAATGGGGTTCGTTTTGGTCAATTTCTTCTAGAAATTTGGTACACACATACTCTTTATCAGCTCTTACCACCGGGCCTAAAGAAAATTCTAGGGGAAACACTGCGCACCAACTGTCCGATAAGGGCACATATTTAATAGGCTACAAGTAGGCTACTTTGAAACCTTTAACGCAAGTCTTGTTTTTTCCATTAAATAAATAAAAATATGCAGAGATGTGAATGTTTAGAATGTATTATCACTTCCTAAGGGAGCTACTCAAAGAGGGTTCTAAAAACAAAAAATAACACATTTTGTGTTTTACTTTATGTCAGATGCCCTTGGCACTAGTGGTCAGCCGTCAGCTGCAGAAACCGGCCTGTATTCAGCTCCACAGGGCCAGGCAACCACCAGCTGTGAGAGCGCCCACCGTCCTGCTCCACCACAGCCACCCTGGACCATTACTGCAGAACGCCCGGATCAGAAAAACAAGCTGAAACGGGTCGGTCAATGGTGGAAATAAATCGCTCACTTGAAGAGATCAATGACACATTAAAAGAGAAACTAAAATCACAAGTGCGTCAAATAAATACAATTTTAAGCCGAATTTTGTGCAGTGTCTTTTTTCTCATAAAGAGCAGCCTACCACCTGCATACATATTAAATACTTTACATTATAGAAGCGATGAATGAATGCAGCCCCCGTGCTACAGAGTCCCCCCAGATGCTCCAAGACGGGGCCAACTGCCCCTACACAGTCCCATGCAGCGCACCAAAAGACCTGTGTGAGCACTATTGAATCTGCACTCCTACTCAGTTGCACACCATAAGCTGCACATTTTTAAATGACTTGTATGTTTATCTCGGTCTGAACAAACACTGCATTAGTATGATGTAATAACAGTTGTTCGACAAAGTCATAGGCTACTGTGGTGGATTTGAATAGCCTCTATTCATCAAGAGTTGCTGAGTGTGTATGTCTTAAAGGTTGGGGTCACTGGGGGAGAATGAGAGCACCCCTACAAGGACTAGTATCTGTCTATTTGTAGATAATTATACACTTGATACCCCCCCACACAAGAGATACAAGACACTGTTCTGTAACTAATCGAGAGATGCCATGCGGCTCTCAGCCTGCTGCTTCGATGCTACTACCAAGTCCTCTGTATGTCTGATGGAAACTCCTGCAATAAACTTGGAACACTGATTTAAAGAGTCCAGTCTGAAGTCCCTTATCTTGTGTCTTGGTCAAGCCATGGGGAACATTCGGCTACTACATTTGGCGTCACGTTAAGGATAAAATGACATTGGAACAGGCGGAACTTCCGGACCCAAGACTGTTCCAGTTGTTATACAAAAAAAAGAACCGTGTGCAGTTTTATTGACTAAGGCTGGGGAAAAAAGGCTGGACTGGAATCAAGCTTGTTACGTCGCTCTGTGCTTTATGTACGCTAAGAAAATTAAGAAAAAGACTAAATGAAAAAGCGTAGCGTGGTCTGCTCCTGAACTATCAGATGTCAAAATCCTACCAGCAGTTCGGGAGACATTCCAATAGGGACCTATAACAACACGCAATACTCTGTCTGGCTGCGATGCTGCTTCTGTCTGCCGGACACAAGGCTGTGGTCATGCTGAAAGAGGAGGAGGCCACGCGCATACCAGCCGCATACCAACTTGGACTTTCCTGGGCTGCTGGCCACCGAATTCCACGTCTGGCAGAGTCTGCCAGGTATGAAATGGAGGACCATCCTCTGTGCCAAAGTTGGATGGACTACATCTCCCATGAGGAGCTGATCATGTTTCGATATATCTGAACTTGTGACTGAGAGACTCAGCTGTTATAAATGTGCTGTCGTCATTGCAGGGGGCTCTCTGTTCTCACTGTCAATATTTACATCGTTCAGTGTACGTTGCTTTTGCATTGTTGCTCCTATTAAAATGTAGTTTACTGCAGCAATGCTTACATCTATGCATTGTATTCTACATCACTCATAAAGAGTGTTTCTGTGTTTTGTTGGAGGTTTCTGTTGGGCCATTCAAATATGTTTGGTTACATCTCGTTTTTGGTAGATGAAGTATCATCTAAATGGAGGAATATGTGGTGGATTTGAATAGCCTCTATTCATCAAGAGTTGCTGAGCGTGTATGTCTTAAAGGTTGGGGTCACTGGGGGAGAATGAGAGCACCCCTACAAGGACTAGTATCTGTCTATTTGTAGATAATTATTAGAGGTGGGCATAGATTAATTTTTTTAATCTAGATTAATTTTGGAATTAATCTAGATTAATCTAGATTAAAATGGCTCATTTGAATTCATTCATAATATGTGTGTGCTCCTAAATAATGACTCAAAGTAAGTCTTTGAGAACGTGTTTCGCAAGCCAGGTGGCCATCAGACCAGGGGCTCATCTCCTGTGCAGGTGCACACCTAATGCATCAAGTTAACGCGCGTGCAGAAAGAGGATGTCACGGAACTCATGTCCGTTAGCTTTTCAATATAAGACTGTCAAAATAAAAGTCCCGCAAAACAATCGTTATTTTGGGGATTAACTTCTCCGCGTGAGAAATTTGAGTTGTAGGCTAGCGTGTGAGAGTGTGAGCTGGTTGATATGAGTGTGTCTCACGGCCAAAAGGGTGAGACTTGGCAGCTCTGTCAGTTGTCAAACAAAGCGGACGGACGTGGTCTCTATAGCAACGAGATCAGCTGAGCTATCACTGATAAAAAAAAATATTGTTTCCATAATGATTTCCATAGCCTTAAGCCATAGGCTAGCCTACATGTTGTGTAATTCAGTGATTTTCAACCTTTAATGAGTCGAGGCTATGCATTGGCTTTGGCGATTTCCCTTGCCTCTTTTTTTTCTCTCCACACAAAGCTCTCCCATTGCACACACGCATGCCCCGGCCGCTTCCGAGAGCACAGACTGTTAGAACTCCTACAGTAAACCAATTCCGCATTGCACAAGGTGCAAACAACCTTGGTCTTGTCGAGGTTTCCATTGGGAAGCTTCTTAAAAATACATTTTCCCTGAAGCAAACCCGGCGGCTTCCTAGCTGCATCCATGTGAGCACGTTACGTTTGATGTGGTACACAGGTGCGAAGTCGGACTCGTTCTGACTCGTGCACTACAGTGCAATTCGGCCAGGTATACATCCGCACTAAAATAAGAGGAATAAGAGATTAACGGCGATATTTTTTTTATCGCCGATAAGAGTCTGGCGTTAACGCAGCACGTTAACGCCGTTATCGGCCCACCACTAATAATTATACACTTGATACCCCCCCACACAAGAGATATAAGACACTGTTCTGTAACTAATCGAGAGATGCCATGCGGCTCTCAGCCTGCTGCTTCGATGCTACTACCAAGTCATCTGTATGTCTGATGGAAACTCCTGCAATAAACTTGGAACACTGATTTAAAAAGTCCAGTCTGAAGTCCCTTATCTTGTGTCTTGGTCAAGCCATGGGGAACATTCGGCTACTGCACTACACGGCAAAGTACTCTGCAATGCTGTTTACAAACCTCACATTCAACAAAGAGTTGAATGGGAGGTGCCATGATGCATGCTGGGATCTAAAAGCTACAGTACATTAAATATTAATTTAAATGTCTTAAGTCTTCCCTAACCTCCGGCGGATTGACTTATCACAGTCAAGAACAGGTGGTTTCCAACATAGTGACATCACTGGGTGTGGTTTCAGTTACAACAGAGCATACTTACTTCTAAAGTAGTAGTATGCTCTGTTTATTTGTGCAAATATTAAAGTGCTAGACATTACATGTTTGGACAACATTAAAAGGTAACATATTGTGCCAATTTTCAGGTTCAAACATTTACCTGTGTACTAGAAACTGTTTTCTGGTGTTTTATTTTAGAACGAGTATTCGAATACTCGCTCGGGAAAACCAAAGAGTATTCAAAGCCTATAAAATGGTATTCCGGACAGCTCTACTGTTTTCATGGTGTAGTGTCCATCCTTTAATTTTCTTACAGTGCCATTGCAGAATATCCTCTTTTCACCCCCTGTCTGAAACGCTCCATTTTAAAGCCTGTGTCTTTAAGTTCCCCCTTCCAAAAAGCCTAGTCTAGTCTAGTCTGCTCTGACTGGCAGGCATATTGGCATATGAAACACAGTAAGCTAATGAATCTGACCATTCAAATGTTAGGTTAATAAAGGATTCACAGTTCAGGAAGAGCTGAAACTGAACGTGTAAATCACAATTACTCTGTGTTTCCAGTCATTTGCTCTGCCTGTAACAAGTGTGTAGACACCCATCAGTAACATGGCTTTACACCAAAGTTAACCATAGGCCAAAACCAGAATGTGTTAAACATTTTAATGTAGAGTCAACACAAAATCTCTAAGATGTTATTTGCACGAATGGCCTTCCATAAACTGGATACTTTCAACCAAATTGCGTGGGAAAACACTGTATTTTAATTTGTTATTAAGTTACTTTTAAATCATTGAATAGTGGTAACTGATCTCGCTGCATAACACAATCAGTTTGAGATTCAGCAGTGGCTGTGACATGCAGCTCATATGTTACATTTATTAGCCTCTGATTTCCCCAAATTTTAGCTTCGGTGTCAATGTTATGCACAAATTATGCTGGAAACCACACATAAAACAAGTAAAAAGAAAAGTATCCATGTCCACCGCAATACTATATAAAACAAAAGATGTATTCAATTCAAAATCATTACACATGTTATACTGTTCCTTAATATTACCATACATTACATACTGTGTGGAAATATGGGGAAACACGTACAAAACTGTTACCAACCCTATTTTTATTTTACAAAAGAGGGCAATCAGAATCATTAATAGAGCAGAATATCTTGAACCAACCAATACATTATTTATAAACTCAAACGCACTAAAATTTAGAGACTTGGTGGAGTTCAAAACAATGCAAATAATGTACAAAGTCAAAAACAGGATAGTTCCAGACTGTATCCAGAAGTTGTTTCAGATTAGACAGAGCAAGTATGAACTAAGGGGAATGTGCATGTTTACCAAGATAAATATAAGAACAAATGTAAAACAAAGATGTATATCGGTACAAGGAGTAAACATGTGGAATGTCTTGGATTAATTAAAACGTGTGACACGGTACAAAGATTTAAAAAAATACTGAAAAATAAGATGCTTAACAAATATAAAAGTGAGGCATGAATGGCAATGTGAATATGTATGGTGGATTTATTTTGTTTTAACTTTACATGTAATATGTTTGACATACAGGAATTAATTATAGCAATAATATTTACAATAACTATCAAACAAATTATTAAAACAAATATATTTATATATATAATAATTAAATAAAATCCTGAGGGACCAACGAAAAATTAATGAATAAATAAACAATGTAAAAAGGGTAGGCGCAATAAGCTAAGGCTTCAGCCTACACCTTTTCGATCAAAACTATTTATAAGAAATAATGTATAAATTGACAACTTTGTGTTTTTCTTTTGTGTTTTTTTATTTTTATTTTTTAACTTGTGTATGTAATGTTATGAATCTGTTTGATCGAAATAAACTAAACTAAAATGTTCTGCTTTTTTTTCTTTTTTTTTTCCAAATGTTTTTTTATTAAGTGACAGTTGCAAAACAATTGCAGCACAATGGAATACAATTTTTTTTTTCCCTTTTTTAACCCCGCACACACCCCACCCACCTCCCACCCTCCCACCCAACAATGTTCTGCTTTTTAAGGGTTTCGTGAGTATAACGTTGTAGCCCACAAAGTAACTCACTGAACTATTCTTCCTGTTTACATTCCCCAAATAATGATGGGACTTATGGGAACACCCATGCTACTCTGGAGGTCAGTAGTACCACTACAACCATGAGGCATGTTAAGGCCAAGTAGATCACACACATCTTGAAGGTTGGACATTGAGACTGTCTTCATTTAGTTGCCACAGGAAACCATGCCAACGTAATCCTGCTAGATCAAGATCCATCTCTCCCTATCCCTGTAGACTCCCCCACACCGCAGCAAATCTAATGCACACATCCGTGAGTATGAGAAGTTCCTATTTCAACAGTTGAGCGTTACTTGTTTTTGTTACTGCAATATCTCAGTTAAATCAACCTACCTATCCAATTTTATTTGGCAAAAGCGGTGCTAAACATAAAGGCAACAGGCACTGAAGTGTGACTGGGTATAAACCCTCAATAGTTTATAACTAATGCTAACTGTGTCTGTAGCAATGAGTACTTTCAGTAGCACAGTTGAAGGTGTATTAGATTGGCCAACAGGAGAACTAAGTGGCTCAACCTTCTCTGAGACATAACCACTGACCAGTAGAATAAAAACAGACAACTCACAGAAAGATTTCCCTCTATCCTCATCAAAAGTCTTTCCAAAACCAAAGAAAATAAGAGAGCCCACATATGTGAAAGACATTTACCACTCCATTACCCCATCCTAGGGAGACGCTCTTGGTGTAGTGGTTTGAGGGTTTTAAACCCAACAGAGCATGTTACCTGGACCTATCCTTTCCATACTGACTGGCATCATTTTGACATGGACTTTCATCAGGAAAGTCTGGAGAACATGGCTTTCTAGACAATACATTCCAACAGCAGGACTTACCTCTAGAGAACTTCCTGGAATTCCACATGATTATCAAGCATCTGATTACCTGCCGGATTAAGAAGCATGCAAACAGTGTACACATTGCTACACCTTGCCTCACCATAGGCAAAATGTTAGCCCAACATTAACATCATTTGCAAAAAATATGCCACTTTTAAGGTTTTCCCAGGTGCATGTCAAGATATTGATAAAAAGAAAGATGGATTTCAAAAAATGTCCATTAGAAATCCAAGATGAATGTTCCTTTAAGAATTTCCAGCAGCTATCCCTGAGGAGCAGCAGTGACGAAAGCCTTTGATTTGTCCGCACTAGAGCGTAGCTGCCCTCTACGAGCTAATGAGTTTACCAAAGAGCTACAGATCACATCCGACAGACTGATTTAACCTACTGCCTTAATCACCATGCTAACACAACTTCCAATTCACCAGCACACCTTGTGAAACTCAATCAATTAAAAAGTGAACGTTTCAAACCATCTTAAAAAAAAATGACAGGGTGGTCACTTTCATGCTGATTGTTTAGGGTTAGATTTATTTCATTTTAATACATTTGGCACTACTTCGTCTATTGAACCAGCAAAGACAAAGGCTGATACCATTAGAAAATAGGATGAGTAACGGCCCCCACACACATCCTACCTCTACTGCGCGTCTACCTCGCGTCTGCGTCTGACTTTTTGTCACAGACTGTGAAATCAACGTAGAGCGGGCACACATCCAACCTCAGACGCACTGCTGAGGCGCGTCGGAGGCACGTCTGCAGCGACGCTCCCCTTCACCTCAGGAGGCTCGCCTATTTTTTTTCTGAGAGCAGCGCGTCTCTCTCGCGTCTCTGTGCTTTAACTGATAGAGAAATACTCTGCTGACAGTCATACCAGCAGCATTCACTCTAGTTACACGTTTACCCGGTGTGTTTATTTCAAAATAAAACATCCCTCAGTCGTATACGCGAATAATCCCTTCATTTCACGATTTAATTGTGCAATCAAAATCCGAGGGATTTAAACCCTAATTTTCAATTAGTTCTGGCATTTCATTTTTGGATAAATGACACATAAAGATCCAATATAGTGAAGAAATAAAAAATATCATGATGAGCGCAACAGTTTTACGTTGCTCTATCTGTGTCTACGGCCTTCTTCTTCCCCGACCACACACCCCTCTCTCTCTCCCGTATAAATCAGTAAAGTGATTTTTGAAATACTCTGCTGAGAGTCATATTGACTTCATACTGGCAGCTTTCGCTGTAGTTTCACCATTTCCTGGTGTGTCCCCTTCAAAATAAAACTTCCAACGAGCGAAAATATGGCAAAAAAAAAAGAAAAAAAATGGCAATGGGGCGCACGGATTATTGTCCAGACTCAATATAAATCATATGCATCATAGATGACATGAAAGAACTTCATTTTTAATGGGAATTATCTATGAAAACTCTATGTAGAAAGATAGGGCTTTTAGAAGCAGCGCCGCAGCAGCTGCTGAGACGTTGCATGTGTGTCCGAGAAAAGTCCGAGAGAGGCAGCAGTAAGGTAACGCCAGTGTTTCCCACTAATGTATCATTCCGTGGCGGGCCGCCACACTTTCATTTTGCCCCGCCACACTTTCACTTTAATTTTTTTTTTTTCTTTTTTAATATATGTATATTTTACTATTTAAAAATATACATGTATACATTTCATTTGCAATGCGCAAGTTTCACTTGGAAACAATAGCATTTCTGCATAAAAATCTTTAACGTGTGATTCGCGCTGTGATCTCAAGAAACAATATTTCCTTCAATCATGGACGTATTATCAAAGCGCCGCTTGAGGGATCGAGGCTTCAATCTCCCCGAGTCAATCAGCCCCTCCCCCTGCGGTGTCAACACGCGCTGTGACTGTATTCATAAGTAGCTATTTTCTGCAATTTTTCCATCACAATTCATTCTGCGCTCTTTGAGCACCCTCTGCTGGAAATAATATTGTGAGCTATCCTTCGTGATTGTAGTCACAGTTATTTGAGTACTAGTAATTCAACAATCTAATAAAACAAAAGGGCGCTTGTGTTCACTCTTTTGAACCACAGGTAACCACCACCTTTGCTTCATTTTTTGATGGCTCAAATGTGTATCATAGAAAATTATTTATTCATTAACCATTGATAAGTGTGTTAAACTCCATCTTAATCACCATTTATATAGGAATAGTGTTCCTCAAAGTACACCAGATTGATGCATTTAACATTTAAAAGGTACAACATTTTCTTCCGGGGGAGCATACCCCCGGACCCCCCTAGGCCGTAAGGGAGAAGAGTTAGCCTGAAGAAGCAGCATGGTAGTAGGCCTGTGGTGTGCTGCAGGGTTGTGTGATGGTAGATGGAATGGCAGAGGAAGCAGCCATCAGTTCACAGACAAATCCCTATGTGAAGACAAGGAAGAAAAAACTATTGTGGTATGTTTAAGGGCTTCAATATACCGAACTTATATATTTCTGAAGAGATTCTCCCACAATAAAAAGGCTTTCTTAAAGGAGGGTCTTCTCAGTTGGAGGGTAACATAGGGTTTCCATTATGCCTTTGCCATTAAGCAAGGCATGTCTCACTACCAATCCCCCTCCCCTCCCCCGCTGTATGCTCTCACAGTACTCTTACCAGACTGGGTCCCAGAAACATTATTGTAATACTGTAAACAGATAACGTCAGTGCAGACTTGTGCCTACCACACTAGAGGACTCGTAAAAGACTTTGAAAAGAATAACTGACCCCCTCTCACATCTAAAGCAGTGTTTCCCCTACCATTATACAGGCCTGGCGGGGCCGCCAGGCCAACGAGACGCCCCGCCAGGCCAACAGCAGCCTGCCTTACAAAAAAAAAAAAAAAGGTAATACATTTTTCATTGATTCCGTCATAATAATTTGCGCGCGTCTGCGCGGCACTGTCGGTCTACCCCTCGTGTGCGCCTGTATTTACAACCTCTCGTTTGATCATCCCATCAGCTGATCTGGGTGTCTGCGTGATTGTTTATGCGCGCGGCGCGATGCGCGTGTGCATTCAGTGCGCACTTGTTAAACACGGAAGCCAATGAGCAGAAGCATGTCTAGCAAGCAAACGTTGAACTAGTGGCGAAAATAAAACCAGCGTCTGCTCTATGGAGATATTAAGGACTCAGTAACAGGGACGTTGAACAGGAAAAAGTGCTGAGCAAAACTTAGAAATCGCTACGTCGCCGTGGCAACACAACCAATCTGTATCAACAGCTGAGACAGCGCAGAAAAAAACGGCATGCACTCGTTTCAGTAAGTTTACAGAAGTGCCACACTGCTACTGCCTTTGACATTCTCAGAAAAGCATTTTCAAGGGACAAATTAATGTAGCCTATTTATTGTTTTAACTGTTAAGTTATCTTGAAAACAGCAGGCTATTGTAGGCCTACAAGCTTTATTTTTTTTGTATTTTCAATGCTACTTTATTTTTATGTTTTAAATAAAAAATAGCCTATAATGGTCTGAATAGGGAATTTGCCTTATGTAGCACACATGTTGATAGGCTAATCATGATGTGTAGCCTATGTTAATTAATTTATTTTCAACAAGGCTATTTGCCTAAAAAAAATAAAAATCAGTAGGCTAGCTTCAAGGTTAGGTGATTCAGATTATTCCAGAAATGAGTCCTAGACAGGATCTGTCTTAGATCTTAGTGTTTATTGTTTTTTTATGGAAATACACGTGTTTTTCTTCAATAGTTTACATGGCTTGCTTCTCCAAATTATTACAGGAAATAGTTATAGGCAGGACATATGACTAGTTGTTTACAGAGCACAAAATTTATCAGATTTCACCTCTCAAAGTGCACCAGATTGATGCATTTAACTTTAAAAAGATAAAGTTTTCTTCTGCAGGGGCATGCCCCCAGACCCCACTAGAAGGGGTCTCACCCAGCAGGATCTAAAAATCCTGTGAGAAACACCACATGTACAAACGTACTGAATGTGAAAGCATAACCCTATGCCCTCATTCTTAATGGGCTGTCAAAAGAGGCTCATCCCAAATGGGGTTTGTTTTGGTCAATTTCTTCTTGAAATTTGATACGCACGCGGCGCACATACTCTTCATCAGCTCTTACCACCGGGCCTAAAAAAAATTCTAGGGGAAACACTGCGTTTACATGCAGACTCATAATCGGATAACTAAACGAATAAGACCTCAACAGGACTTTTAAACTGCATGTAAACACCTTTATCCGATCTACTTCGGACACAAATCGGCACAATAACGGACAAGAGAAGTCGGATAAGAACACCTAGATAATTCATTCTTTGTCGGCTTTCTCTCTGCATGTATACAGGGATCGGATATCGCATATCGGACTTCTCGTTCTGTGCTTGTGTGCCTGCGCGTGATAGGCTACACCATGGGTTATTGACGGAAGAGAACCGGCCGTGGCTCTAAAACCACTTGTTGAAAGCATGGTTGAAAGGGCTACAGCGCCACCTAGCATAGTGGAGACAGCCATGCATCGGACATTTATCCGATTTCTGAAAGACCATGTATACTCAGACAAGTGACACGGTCCGTTCGAGTGTCTTGTTCGATATATGTGATAATCCAATCTAGTTGTGCCATGTAACCGCACTGACTGTAAAGACAATCAACTCACACCTGAAGACAATTAGTCATTAGTTCTTAGTCACCGACTGAGATTTTGCAAAGACAGAAGGTGAATCCTATTCCAGAGGCCCCAGCCTACGAAGGCTAGCCTGGCATTCCCAGACCTGCCACTAGGCGCTGGCAAATTAAATTTGCTGCGCGTGTTGGTCTGGACCAGTGTTAATTTCGTAGACTAAGACTATGACAAAAAATATTCGTCTACGAACCTTTTTCACGGACGTAAACTAAATAAAAACTAAATAAAAAGGCAGATGTGATGACGAAGACTGAGACTAATGTAACTGACACTATAGTCTACGAATAGGAGCTAGACGAAACTGTTAGGGCGGGACGAATGGAGAAGAGATCCAATCAGAACTACTCTTTTTGTGGGACAAGTTGGGAAGAAATCCAATCAGTGCAAAGCAGCGAATTCAACCCTGTGTCGGTGAAAATCGACGGGAGACCGCGCAGGTGTGAGCGGGTGGAGTGAGCCGCTGTGCTGAAAAACTCTGCGGTATGATAGACAAAAATGATAGTCAGAGATATCCTGCCCGTTAACGATGTCTAGGGGAACGGCTAAGTTCCGCGATCTGTTTGTAGTAGGCTCTGTCTCGAGTTTGAATACACAGAGCCATGTGAAACTGCCACCTCCGTCCGTTAGTTTCTGTATTTAAGTTACAATCAACTCCGACGCATGGACAGCGTTCAATTAAAACCTCTAATTGTATTATCTAAAAGGCTTTGATGCAAAAGAAGTCCGAACACACACAGCGGCAGCAGTGTTGCTTGAAGGAAAGCGCAGTTGCTCAGTTTTATCAGCACCTTACTGCGTGCTGCTGCTGCCCAGGGGTGGCCTTAACGATCTCGGGGCCCGTTTCAAGACCTAGTGTGGGGCCCCCCACTTTTTTAAAATATTTTCTTTATTTTATTTTTTTTATAAATAATGCTTGTGCATGCTCCCCGCAAAAAGAAAAAAGATTGTGGAATCCAGTTGGTTCATAGACAGATCATGAGATAATGGACCCCCGGGCACAGGCTCTTAAAGCCCCCCCTCTCCCCTATCCAGTCAGGTACACTGATTTTATGTGAGATTATTACTAATGAAATAGAATACATGTTTTGTATTACAACCATTAAATCTGTGTCTGTATTGCATATTCAAACCTTAATACCATTCAATGAAGAAAAACACTTAGTCGACGAAGTCCGCTGTAGATTTAGTCAAACTAAAATCTGCTTATATTTAGTAGACTAGACTAAGACTAAAATATTTTAGATGACTAGAATAGGACTAAGACTAAATGGTGTGATATTCAAAAGACTAAGACTAAATCAGAATTTGCTGCCAAAATTAACACTGGTCTGGACACGCTCCGTTGAAGCTTTATCAAGAAAGCCAGAAATCTGGCTGGTGGTTTCAATTGGTTCTATCTAATATGGGCGCGCCAGAGCCCTTTATATGGTGCTCTGGGGAGGACGTAACCGGATGACGACAGTGACGTGCATGCGACGTCGAAGCCGTGATAGTAAACATCAAAGATGGCTGCGGATATGTTGTGTGAGTTTGAGACTGCTTTGGCCTCGACCCTTAACGATTTGGAAGACGGCACTCAAATCTTTCATTAGCAAGTAAGTGGAATGTTCTATTTTGCCGACCAACAACGGCAAACGTTTAATTTAACAGTTTAACAGCTGTTCGCTAAACGAAAGGGGCTTACGTCGCCTTGTGCATCGCTCTGATTGGTTGTAGTGCTATCCAACTGCGTGCAGTGGCATTTGAAATGCACGAGTAGGAGCCGCCCCTTGAGTTGGAAATTACTATTGATCGTGGCCAGACCCTCTATCGTTCAAGATATCAGGGTCTGGATTTCCAGGCTATACGAAGGCTGCATTTGAAGACCGATTGCGTCATAGCGGTGCGCAAAAGCGTGTTCCATTTGCTAGGGACGGGGCCGATCCGATCCAGTATCGGTTCTGATATGGCCGAAATCTGCATATCGGATATCGGACTGAATGCTCCGATATAATAATAATAATACATTTTTTTACTATGAAAGAGCGAACGAGCCGTGCGAGCATGCGCAGACGTTCGGTGGAGGGAGAGAGGACACCACTTTCTAATTTGACATACAGTACATATCAGTTTGTTAGCCAGTGAGCTAACCAAAGCTAATCCAAGTCAAGGAAGTGGAGAGGCTTCTGCACTGTGACAAATTCTACTAAGTAAAATACAGCCAGAGAGAGGAAGACTGTTCAGACAAACAGACCACCACATATTCTAGTGGGGCAGAAGTGATCATTGAGAAGGATTTTTTTTGTATGACTCTATAATTCTGCCTTTAAGATAAACCTATTTGCATTTGTGTGTATTTCTTGCTCTTTTAAATTAGAATTGCTTAAGCCTTCCTAGCCTTATACATAACATCACCACCAACAAAAAAATGTATAACAATTATGATATCGTATCGGACAGTATCGGTATCGGCCGATATCCAAAACCCAGATATCGGAATCGGATCGGAACTAAAAATAGTGGATCGTTGCATCCCTACCATTTGCAAGACTCCTTCATATGCGGCCGAGAAATGCAGCCTTCGTTTCACGGTTTTGAAGGCTGCAACAGATGTATCCTTCACGGCCCAACATATCCCAAGATTCGTTACGTTTTTTCAGAGATGGCATAAAATAAAATAAAAAATAACAAAACATCAAGGTGTTGCTCCGTCTTCTTAACTTTTATCTTCCTTTCTTTTTTTCTTGTACTTTTTTTTCTTTTCGTCTGGTAGGCAACTTCTATTTCTTTTTTCCTCCATTGACAAGGCTGTTTCCGTTGGCAGCAATCAGGGTTGCTAGGCAGCACAGGAGCAGCGAGTCGTCACGCAAGGTAACGGCTTGTTACGCAAACCGGAAATGCTCGTAAACGGAGACCTGCGGAGACCGTCTCGTTTAACAACGCTCGTTCGGCCTTCGAATCGGCCTTCACGGGCTATGGACTTCATAGACCACGTAGCGGCCCCTTAAATAAGACACGGCCAGAGAGTCTCATATTGCAAGACTACAACTAGATTTTTTTTTATAGTGATTATTTCCAATCCTGCTACCGGGAATAATAGGAATTTCAGTCAAATAAAAAGTAATTTTTCAACAGGGAGAACTTCACAAGGTCAACGTGGCAAACTGGACTTAATGTGAAGCACAAGCCTTTCTTAGTAACCAACCCTCTACATAAAGAACATCACACAGCACTGCAGCATCTAAAATCACTACAGGTAACAGACCAGTACGGTTATGACAGTACATCCACAGTGTATGGAAGTGACAGGTAGTGTGTTTATTTACATATGAATTGATCTATTCAATGTATTATTTATCAGATTGAAGATTGTTTAATTTCTTCTTTTAAATTACTGCATAGCAACACTTTACAGTAAGAAATGTCAGCTTAATGCAATGACCCTCATATGAGCAGAGCTACTGTTGACCTGATGTCAAGGCTTTAAAGTTGAGTAGGGTTGGGGGGGCGGGTGGAGGTCATCTTTCTTACCCTTCAATCATGACTATTTTCATTAATTATGTCAAGGCAGGATAATGACAGAAAGCATTTGGTGTTCCACTTCAGAGCTGTGTGGAAAGGGACGAGGGGAAAACAATGGCTTTGTCTAAAGTAGAAAGGTTTAACATCTCTAATCAGATTGGGGGGCAGCCATCTGGAACCCACCCCCCCCCCCCCCCCCCCCCCCCCCACATACACACACACACACTCAAACGAACCCCATCCCTACATTTGTCCTCACCCATCTAAACACCTCCCCCTAACATTTGAAAGAGCCCTACATGGAAACAGATGTGACAAACTGCTGCTCAGCACCAGGGAGAATTCTGCTTTACTACTGCCGGGGCCACACTGGACACTGAAGCGCCGTGGAGCTCCTGGCAGCACAGGCACTTTGACTTGGGCCCCATGCTAACAGATCTGACTGTTCACACCAGACAAGCCACCCGTCTTGGGTGCAGCGCTTGGCTCGCATGCTGAGCTGATGATTTAGGTGTCTGGTCTATTTATTTTGCAAGCTGTACGAATCAGACAGAAGCCACATTAAAAGCTCCATTAAACTAGATAAACAAACACCTTATTAGGGTTAGTACTGTATGTGTTCATTGAAGCAGAGAAAGACGAGGGGCTCTACTCCTTTCTTCAAACTCACACTGGGAGACGGTGAAAAGAAAAACCTGATGATTTTTTTTTAAATATATCAAAAATAGGTGCCACAGGTGTGGACATACATGCAGTCGTGGGAATACAAATATTTTAAATTCAACCAAATGATTTTCGGAGCGCTTTCACGTCCAGTGTGGACCTGGTGTGACGCCAAATAGAAGCCAACAAACATAAGATTAATTGATTAATAGAAAAAATGATCAATGGATAAATCAATCAAACAATCAGTTAGGTGCCGCCCAACATGAGCAGTATGAAGGAGAGTAAGCGTTGGCAGAGCCAGCAACATCCAAACAGAAGAGCCTCTCAGATAGTGGAGGGGAAATGATGGGTGTTTTCCCAAACTATCAAAGCTGGCTAAATGTCTTCTGTGCATTCCTGTAACATCCAGCCAATCACAGCCAATCTGCTCTGCTTCACACCAGACCAGGTGGAGATGCTGACCTTCCTTTCCTAAACTGGGATTGACGTGTACTGTATACATGCAACAGACCACAGAATGCTGTTAACAAAATGCACTCTTTACTATTTATTAATGGTGGAAAGTGCCAAAGCAGTGTAACAAACTGCTCAGCCTGTTTGTGTATGAAGTACTGAGGTCACCACTTAGGGTGCACTCACGTGTCCAAGTACATTTGCCCCCTGAAGTCTACTACGTTTGACCAGTGTGAGTGCGCCATCGGTACTCAAGTACAGTACACTTCCTCAGCCACAGCACACTTGGGACAGGGGTGCTCAGGCCAAAGTACAGATGCACTAGCACACGCTAATTTAACTAAGGGTTACTAATTTATTGTCCATCACTCGGAATTGAACATAAAATGTGTGAGAATTAACCTGTGTGTAGGCCTTTAGGTCTGGACAATTAAAAGAGGGAGCGAAAGAGATAAAAAGGTGAGAGCAGCATAAAGCAAAGCAAAAAGGTTTTCTAGTTATTTAGAGTTAGTGCATCTGTCATTTCATCTCACAGGGAAATACATTATAAGGGGTAGGGGGACATCTTTTTCAGTGGGCCAGTCAAACAAAGTCTATGGAAGGGGAAATAGTGTGCTTTTTTGCCCAGTCAGAAGTAAGTAGTACTAAGTACTTGTTCATCCCCCAATCACTGTTGCTGGATGCTGCAGGCATGGAACTAGCTGTGGCTAGTCAAAGGGAGCCAGGAAAAAGACAGTGTGTGTTTGCATCAGGACTAAATGATCCAGCATTACTCATGGACTGCAGAGAGAGAGAGAGAGAGAGAGAGAGAGAGAGAGAGAGAGAGAGAGAGAGAGAGAGAGAGAGAGAGAGAGAGAGAGAGAGAGAGAGAGAGAGAGAGAGAGAGAGAGAGAGAGAGAGAGAGAGAGAGAGAGAGAGAGAGAGAGAGAGAGAGAGAGAGAGAGAGAGAAGCAGTGCACCGTCAGCATACTTCTCAATGAGCCCCTAATGCTACATTCCCTTATTTTTCTCTGTCTCAGAAACTAGGTCAAAGAGCTTCAAGAAGCACACGACTGACTGTATACAACATGGAAACACAAACACACACACACACACACACACACACACACACACACACACACACACACACACACACACACACACACACACACACACACACACACACACACACACACACACACACACACACACACACACACACACACACACACACACACACACACACACACACACACACACACACACACACATTCAGACAAGAATTCAACAGATTTAAGTTTGGACTGGCAAAGCCCAAAGAGAAAAAGGCAAAAACATAAAAAAATAAAGTTACACTTAAAAATGTATTTTTATTCTTTCATGTTTTCTTTCTTGCTACTCGTTTGCTGACTGCTGCAGTAGCTATGTCTAAATTCAAAGGTAGTATTGGTTTTAGGGGGACTTTACACAGTAACGGTAGACACAAGCGCAAAAGTATTTTAACTATTGCTGCCTATCATTTACATGATAACAGCGTTTGCAGTCTTGAAAATGTGAACTTTTGAAAACAAGTTCCAGAGTGGAATATTTTCAAAACTCAACTCCAGCGTCACCATGTGAATATCAATAGCTGTTCCCTGTGATAACAATGACGTCACGGCTCCACTCCTTAGACAACATGAACCATCACTGTCATCAGCGTAGAGTCATGTGAAGGGCTCGAATATAACACTCGCCAAATGCGGGTACATTTATTTTAAGGGAGTAGTAAGTTATTGAGACCACCCGCCGCTTTGGCTGAAGAAAGATGTGTGCTCTGACAGCTTCTCTAGCGAAATAAACTTGTGTCACCACCGGTAATGCCAGGGACACGGCTTTCTACATTAAAACACACAATCTATAGACCAGCGCAGAGCAGTTTTTACGTTACTATTGTATGCCAGAAGTCTTTTCCATTACTTATCATATATGGACCAATTAAAATAGAGATATTTCTAAGGCAGTCAAACTGTATAATGTGTGTGCATGCATGGTCTGAGGAAGTTCTAAATTTCTTCTCAGGTACGAATATATGGATAAATCACCGATTTGTACGTGAAACATTCGTACGCACGGTTTAGGCACAAATCTGTGCGTACGCACTGTTAGTAAAGCAGGGCCAATGTGTGTGTGGACCAATTAGAGCAGTGCTGGGCATCACTGGCTGATACTACCCAGTGCCTCTATGTAAATGACTACAATAAAGACAGACACATGTTAAATAAATAAAGTCACTATTTCTCTGGTGACCAGTATTCCTATTGTTCTGTCATAAGTCTGTGAAAGGCAATATGAAAAAGGCAGGATCCAATCTGTATTTTAAATTCTTTGAGCAGACACTATGGCAGGATGACCCTCTGGGCAAATCCCTAACAACTCCAGTGGCTCCAAACGCTCCAAGCTTACAGAGTGCACTGTCAACTGCTTTCTGCTGATTTCATTGAACATTTGAGTTGAAGTAATACATCACGACCGCACAGTGAACTACTAAGGCCACTTAGGCCTCACTTATATAAGGCCATTTACTATTAGACTATTGGCCCTCTGGCATCATGGGCTCATTTTGTAGAGAGTTCCTCAGTCAAAATATGGTTTTTTGTCTGACATTAATAATTCCACCTTTAAAAAAAAGTATTTATTTAAAAGGGATAATGCACATTAATTAACATGAGCACCAGAGTCCATCATGTTAATGTGCCAGATAATCTGCAGTAGGTTTAAAGAATGCATCAATCTAGGCAAACAGAACCCACGGTCACCGCTGTGTCATTTAATATAGGTCTGTGTGGGTGTGGGTGTGGGTGAGAGAGACAAAGAGAGGAAATTATTTGAAATCTGCCGTGTGTGCCCATTTGTTGTTTATTGTTTTTGATTTAACAATAGGTTTAGAGCAATTTGACTTTCAGAACTAGTTGTCTACCCACTTATAGGCCTTTCACACCAAAAAGAACCATGAGCCAGTTCCGGGCTGGTGCTGGGGCCAGTTCAAAACTGGTTACAGCCTTATCCCAGTTATGAACCGGTCGGTTTCACAACGACCAGAGCCAGCCATGGAGCCGGCAAGAGAGCAACGTCATGACGTCACTGTAAACGTGTGTGTATGTCGCCCGACGCCGCTGCTCTCGTGGCTAACGCTAAAGCTAGCGCTAGCTTTAAGCACAACAACAGCGGCGAATACGTCTTATTTTTACACGTTTAGGCTCTCACTTTGTGTGTGTGTGTGTGTGTGTCTCCGTTTGTCGCGCTGCTCGGCTCAGTGGGCTCTGTGTTTATATGTCCATGCTGTGAAGGTGCTGCCTGCTTCTGCGTTTACTTTCATGTTACTTCAAAATAAAAGCCAACTCACGTTTGTCCAATGAAATGCTAATGTGAAGCCAGTGAAATGCTTTTAATGTGAAGCCGCAGCCTTAATGCTCTATTTGTTTAACAGTAACTTAACTGCTGCGCGCTGATCTAAAGATTGTGTTTTTTAATATAGAAAGTCGTGTCTCTGGCATTACCGGTGGTGACACAAGTTTATTTTGCTAAAAAAAAAACGGCACATTGTCCCGCATAAACGTAGTCTTTGTCCCACATCTGGTGAATTGGGATCTGGTCACCCTACTTTGCAAACAGGACCCATACAGCGTATTTTCGCCGGTCAATTTGATCGCTACGTTCGGTAATTATGTTAAATTTCCGTCTCGTAGTAGCGGTGTTTTTAAATATGGCGGGCATGAGGTTTGAGTTGGTCTGGTTGGTCAGGATAATCCCTCCCCCTGCCGCTGGCGCAAGCAGTTCTTACCTCAAACCCTGCTCAATCCTGGGGTTTGAGTTGAACCGGTTTTTACAGGCCGGAGCCGGTTCTCTGGTGTTGTGAAACCAAAACACTGGCTCTAGCTCCGAACTTTTTTGCTGCGGTGTGAAAGGCCTATTACTGACCTCACGCAGGTCACTACTCAGCACCTCTAGTTACCTGTTGGTTAGACTGTTCACCCTCCAGGTTCACTGACTGGTAAGACAACAACATGTCATGTGTTCCAGAAGATGTGCAAGCCATGTTCACAGTGAAAGTGCACCTTATTGGATGGTAAAAAGGGGTTTCACAAAAATATAGGGACGTGTAATGGCCTTGAAAAGTTTCAAACAATAGCCCCTTTTACACAGCCGGTGAAAGCCGGGAATATGCCGGCCTTTCGGCCCCCTGCCCTGCTGTATAAATGGTACCGTTGCGGAACGGGGGATGAGAGGCGCAACAGATTGTTCCGGGAATTTTACTACCTCGGGGGGTAGTAAGATTCCCGACACAATCTGTTCCGCCTCTCTGTATAAAAGCATCTGCTTGTTGTTGCGGAACAGGGGGGCGTTTGACGTTCCATAGCCTACATTCTAAACATGCGACCATGGTAGCAGTTGAAGGAAGTGTATTTAACATTAACCACGGTGGCCTGATGTCCCGTAAAAATCACCAAATAAAAGGAACGGCGTACAATCTAGCTGGTCATAAGGTCCGCTGCTCAATCCAAACCCCCACGCTTCATTTTCCAGAGTTTATGAGTGTATTTCTGCCTGGGGAAAGTTGTACAATGAAGTGGGAAAGCTAGGCTAGGCTAGGCTAAACTAGGTTAAGCCAGGCTGCGACCAGATCGCCGCTGCTATTATTATCCTAAAGTCTGAGTGTATATCCACACTTTATTTCTGTCTACGGTAACGTAACTTAAAGAGGACCTATGATGCTTTTTGACTTTTATGACCTATAAACGTTGTTATGATGATTCATAGTCATGCTTAACCATACTAAATTATCAAATAATGACTTGCATGCATTTCGACGTATTCCCTGCTGACCGTCTGGGGTGTCTGTGCCGAGCACTAAACACTATTCTAGCCAGTCGAGAAGTCACGTGTTCAAAGCGGTCTACCCTTTGTAACTTTGTGACGTCGCATGTAACTTTGTGAAGTCACCACGCGGATGTTTCCATGTATGGTAATGCTGTCACTTCCCTGTTCGCGTCTGCCTCGTGCCCTTATAGGTCCATGCTCGCGCTTCCCGCCACTGAAAGTGTTCCGGAAGGAAGGTAACCAATCACAACGGAGTGGGGTTTGCAGGAGGGGGGGAGGGTAGCGGAGATGGCCGATGCACAGGCGGAGGGAGCGGAGATTGCCGAAGCACACACACTCAAGTGTTGACAGGACGTGCTGGATCGCCAAAATAAGAGAAAGAGCTTCCCGAAAATCTACATAGTTTTTGTGATGTGATTCGTGTCAGGTTGCTCTATAGCAGTGTAAAACAAGAAATTAAGACCAGAAAAGTAGTATAATAGGTCCTCTTTAACATACTGTGTGTATGTGTATGTCTGAATGGCAGAGCACTGCCCTCACGAAGAGACTCGCTCACAGCCAACCTGTCACACACACACACACACACACACACACACACACACACACACACACACACACACACACACACACACACACACACACACACACACACACACACACACACACACACACACACACACACACACACACACACACACACACACAGAAGCAGTGAGCGGAGTGATTTTGTCAGTTTGGTTAAAGTGGCTATGAGTGACTTTGTCGGTTGGCGGCCCCTTTGGACAAAAGCGGTAGTATTTTTACGACGCCAGCTGTCAGAAAGCTGTTTTCTTGCGTGTGCCGGCCGTGCGAGTGGCAAATGATTAGGATGCAATATACTCCGTGCATGGCCAGTCACTGTCCCGCCCGGGCCAGTAACGGCCAATCACAGTTCAGTAGGCTATCTTTTTGTGGTTTTTCATGGTTCATTGAAATGTGCGTTGAGTCGTAATGAAAGCAGTGTTTATTTAAGACTCAATATAATAAACCTAATATAAAATATATTTTTTAATGAAAGGCCAGTGGACAAACGATGCGTGGGCGTTTTGGCAGGCGGAGCAACAAGCGGGCGCACTCTCGCTCCATTGGCAGAGCTGCCTACCGTCCGCCTGCGAGTCGACAAATCAATCGACTTACTCTGCCCCCTTTCTTTCTTCCCACAGCAGAGGTTGAGGTGCAGAAAATGAAGTGATAACTGCGCTTCTCCTTTAGCTGCCGCCGTAATGTTACAGTATTTGCATCAAAGCCGTAATGGTAATACAAATGAGAGGCTTTTTTTAACCGCTGTGAATGCGTCTCCGGTGATTGTGTCGGTTGTAGACAGAAACTAACTAACGGAGGGACTTGGATCACGGACAGTTCCTTAGTCGCGCAGTTTGTCTGCCGACATGGCTCTGTGTTTTCAGGCTCGAGACATACAATTAGATTGCGGAAGTCTTTCCCATTGAAATCGCTAACGGGGGGAATATCCCCGGTTATTATTTTAGCCACAAACCACAGTTCTTCTGCGCGGCGGCTCACTCACTCACTGGCGAGATCTCATGGTGAAACGCTGCTATGCTCGGACGAAGGCATTGTGTGTTTCTAAGGTGATTTAACGTCATAGTCTTAGACGAGCGTTTAACTTATGCTGCATATTTTGCACTCTATTGTTTTGTATCAATAGTTTGAAAAAATGGTCCCACACCGGACTCTTATGTGAAGCTGACACTTCATACTGAAGTGACGCTCCTGCAGCGCGCTCACGAGCAGACGTGAACTCGCATTTAAAGTCAACTTGAGCGCAAGTGGAAAACCGGTCATTCGGTCGACACATTCACATCCCTAATGCATATAAAAAAAGTAATAAAAACAGCCTACCACACCACCAAGACTGATCAAACCTTCATCTCTTATTTTTCCCTATGTTTGATCATGACTTCTGCAGGTGAACTATTCATTAAACTGCCCAAATTCAAGAATAAAAACAATCATCAAACTACTGGACTTTAATCATCTTTTCCAGAATTGGGGTTGTACATTGGGTTTCATCACAGCTTCTTTGGGTCGTTGTTACATTTCTGCTTACAATCCTTATCAACAACTCACTAGGACTTGTAATTTTGAACGTAGAAACAAAGATTTCACCTGGAAAGCCTCCACAGTGGCCACGACTGTTATCTGTTTTGAATATGTGCATGGTGTGCATAATCAGTTGTCTGGGAGCGTCTAACCAGGAAGTTGAACAGAGAATCAACATTGTTCCCCAAGTAAGTCAGGGTGAATGTTTAGAATCATTCATACAATCCATTGCCCTGTAGAAATTATTACAAACTGCAGTTGTCGTCCAGGAATTAGCCACTGCCGCTGCAGCCACAACTCATAGTGACAGACCTGCAGGGCTAATATAACTACGAAAAGTAGTGGGTAGACCTACTACTATAGGCCTACCCATGTTTTTGGAGAAAAAAAAATTATGAACATTAAAGAATAATTCCCTAACAATGATTGAGCATTTTGTGCATGGATATTTAGTGCAGCCACTTACTCATGTACAGAACCGGTAGGCTATAAACAAGGTGTCAATGTCAAATGCACATCAGTTTGTTATTAAAACCTTACATGATAGACTCATTGTGACCAATGCCAACATATTTAAAACTACAGCCAGCCGCCCTAATCACACACATGACTGTCGTATAAACAACAAAAAAGTAGGATGTAAAGAGGATTATGTAAGCACAGACCCTGAGTCAACAACAACATGCAGTCAAAAAGCCTGCAAACATCCAACGGCCATGGCCATGTAAAAATCCATTCATATAGACGAGAGAAGTGACTGCCCTAA
This sequence comes from Ammodytes marinus, assembly GCF_949987685.1. NCBI lineage: Eukaryota > Metazoa > Chordata > Actinopteri > Uranoscopiformes > Ammodytidae > Ammodytes > Ammodytes marinus. The sequence continues at coordinate 4,637,841 of NC_137213.1, forward strand.
TCCACTGTTAGTAAGCAGATGGAACAGACAACCGTGTCCAGTTATTCAGTGCGTATTGGAAACGTGTCAGGTTCTCTGCACATTAGCACAGTTAAACTAACACACACAACAACTAACTGTACCTGCATGCTTACGTGCGCGCGCTGGTGGTGCAATGCAATGCCAAACCCCCACCGTTAGAGCAGGACAGCCATGGATGTATTACAGCCCGGAATGCGTGTGTGTGTGTCTGAGCTGGATAGAGACTAGCTCTTGAACGCCACACCTAAGCTCAAACACTGTAATACAACATTGCTGTATAACCGTACCACTCACTCTTTAGCTCAACGGACTAATGTTGCGTTAGATGAATGTGCTTTTAGTAGCTGCCTATATGGCAGTGTGCCGAACAATAGCCACATTTCCGACACGACTGGGAATGAAGGGGTGAAAAAAACAGGTCGAGCGTGTCGTCTACGGCTTCAGTAACGTTGAAGTCATTGTCGTTTTGGCAGGTAGCCATGTTAGCATCACAACTTAGCCATTAGCCCTGCTCTTACCTGGATATCCAGCTCCACAAAACAAAGGATGCTGCTGCGGTTTGTCTCCCGTTAGGTCGGTGCGTCTGCTCGGCCTGACAGCATCCTGTTCCCAGCCAGCAGCACCACAGGCTGACGGCACGGCAACGCGGCATACCGCTTCCGCTTTGAGCCTTCACAATAAGGGTCGAACGTAGTCCACAAATGCACCTACATCAACAGTATATTAACGTTTTCATGAGACTATTTCTAAGGATGTGGCCAACATAACAGATTAAAAGCCTGACAGTGGTCTTCCAAATGTAAACCATAAAGAAGGAGAGGTTAAAGGCTACAACAATGTCATTGCAATTAAGAGCCTAAAACACGTAGCCTATTGTGGGTCTCTCTAATGTCTGTTATGTAACAGTCAAAATCGGCTAACATGGTAAATATGCTCAGCTCAATATAATTTTTGGTATTTGGTAGGCCTATTTATTTACACAGTGGGCCAAGCAGTTGTTTCTAAAGTAAAGGCTTACGTTTAATCCTGCTCATGCTTGTGTTCTGAAAGGTACAATCCTACATGTTCCGGTGATTACCTAGCTTGGCTCAGCTCCCAGCAGCTCAGTGTCTGCAATGACAAGAATAGCTGCAGCTGATCGGGAGAGCCGACCGAGACAGACATCCCCATGATCGTATTTCACATTAACATAAGCGTTTACCCTCTGATATCTAGCTTTTTAATAGGATGTCCTTCAGTACATCCCCATGGCGCTTTGTATTTGTATTGAAATGGGAGAACGTCTCATAGTTAGCCAGTCAGTTATCCCCTATAATATTGAATGGAGCGGTCCAGTCATTAAAGGGACAGTGCGTGTCTTGTATTTGACAGCTGCAGGACCACATTTAGAGCTTCCCATTTATTATTGCAACCCAAGGCAAATATTTCCATTCTGACAACTGGTCAAGGACACACACGTAAAACCGTTATCTTATGTTTGAACTTTTACTTTTTCTAACCAAGAGCAAACCATGCTGTGTTGGTCACAATTTTGCCATTAGGAGGAAAGAAAACGTGTCTTTGATGGCTAAATATGGTTTAATTTAATGCTTAATACGGTATATGTATGTACATTTACTGTGGGGTTTTATTGGTGTTATGGGTGAGGCCCTAAGGCTCTAATGAAATGTTATTCTACAAAATGAATGGACTTGCAAGAGACAGGTTAAAACATTGGTTTGTATTGCAGACCTTCAAGAGGGTCATTCAAACCACATACAACAAGATACATGTATTTTTTAAATACTCAATTGCTCTACATTCTTATTAAATCCATACAATTATAGATTGTCTTGGCTTCCATAACATTCAACCAAAGTAAACAGACAGTAGCCTACTCATCAAGCAGTGCGCCTGGGGCTATCCAATGCTTTTTTTTTAATAACTTTCTAGATAGCACATTGTTGATCCTAAATGTTGAACAGTTAATAAGCAAAGGTTTATGAAATTCAGCATTATACCCCCAGCATGGGACAGCACTGACTGGCAGTAAAATATTCAAAATATTTTGTGGATTATAGTTTATTAAAGTGTGTGTTAAGAAAGTGTGTGAGAATATGTGCTTCCCTCTGATTTCCTTCATCAAACTGCCCTTCTCTTTGTGTAGTCACTGTTAATCCCCATGTGCTGTGTGGTTGTGTGTGTGTGTCTGTGTGTGCGCGTTTGTGCGTGCCTCTTTAATATGTATATGTGTGTTAGGAAGAGCGAAAGCAAAGCAAATGTGATCATATACAGTACATCAGGGGAGTGGGTGTGTGCTGAACTGTAGGCTATCTGTTTACAAAGAGGAGGAGAGAGACAGACACTGACGGATAAATTGAAAGAGAGGCGAGAAGTTGGAAACAGTGGATTGGCATTTATTTTTGTTTTACACTGGCTTCTGATTAAAAAATAAATAAATTATTATAGCCTACTGTCTTTACTTTCTCGGCGAAAGTGAGATAAGATGATCAAATATGCAGCTAGCTTAGTTCTGGCTTGAAGGGAAAGTTCAGTATTATTGAAGTGGGGTTGTATAAGGACAACTCTAGATCTTCTCTAGCAGACAACCAGCTACCCCTTGAACAGGTTCATATGCCTACCACCAATGATGTTCCTCAGTTTTCTTTTATTCCTGTGTCCTCCAGTATGGTTCTTGATGCTCTCTTAAGCATTGACCCCAAGAAATCCACTGGAGAAGACAACCTAGACCCATTCTTTCTCCAGCTTTCAGCCCCTGTAATTGCAGAGTGTATTACCCACATTTTTAATCTTTCTATATCTTCCTGCGTTATTCCAAGGATCTGGAAATCAGCTTGTGTCCTTCCTTTGTATAAAGCGGGAGAAAAAACTGACCCTAATAACTATAGGCCAATATCCAGACTGTCATGTCTGTCAAAAACGCTGGAATCCCTTATTAATAACCAATTGAAAACATTTCTCTCAAGTCACACTATTTTATCTGTTCACCAATCTGGTTTTAGAACTAACCATAGCACTATCTCTGCCATCACTCTGGTTACTAACAATATTGTCTCTGCCTTAGATAATAGTAAACACTGTGCTGCCCTCTTTATTGATCTCAGTAAAGCCTTTGATACAGTAGACCATTCTTTACTATTAGATAAATTGGCTAACATTGGTCTTAGTGAAAATGCGTGTAGCTGGTTCAGTAATTACCTTTCTGACCGATCTCAATGTGTGAAGCTAGGTAATATCCAATCTGGTTTCTTACCCATAACCAAAGGTGTTCCACAAGGTTCAATTTTAGGTCCGGTGCTATTCACCATCTACATCAATGATATTGTGTCTCTTGTCAGTGGTTGTCAAATCCATTTATATGCTGATGACACCATTTTGTATTGTGTTGCTGACTCTGCAAAGTCAGCTATTGAGAACCTGCAACTGTCCTTTAATGCTCTTCAGAATGCTCTTATTTCACTTAAACTTGTCCTTAACCAGACTAAAACTAAATTCATATTGTTCTCTAGGGCTAGAGAATTGGACAACAGTGCATGCATCTATGCTGTAAACGGTTCTTTGATCGAAAAAGTCTCTGAATATAAGTACCTTGGTATCTGGCTAGATGAAAAACTCTCTTTTACATTTCACATAAAAAATCTTGTCTGTCGTCTGCGACAAAAGATTGGATATTTTTATAGGAATAAAGCCACCTTCCCGTTGTTTAGTAGGAAAAGGATTATTGAGGCAGTTTTTATGTCTGTCCTTGATTACGGTGATGTGGTTTATCGGCATGCATCTCGTTCATGCCTTAAACTCCTAGACTCTGTATTTCACTCTGCTTTGAGATTCATTACAGGAGATGCTTATGATACACACCATTGTGTTTTATATGAAAAGGTTGGGTGGTCCTCCCTTAAGGAGAGACGTGATGCACATTGGCATATTTTTATATATAAAGCTCTGACTGGAAAGCTACCACTCTATCTGACAGAAATGCTGCTTATTTCAGATGGGCTTTATCAAACCCGCTCAACTGACATGATCATGTTATATGTCCCCTATGCCCGGTCTGAGCTTGGTAAAACCGCTTTTAGCCATAGTGCCCCTGACTCCTGGAACAGCCTACAACATACAATTAAAATAAATACACTCATATCTGTTAACCAATTTAAAAGTATTATTTTGAATCAACCCCCCTACACTTGTAACTGTTTTAATTAGGCTATTATCTCTTTCATTCAATTGATCTGAATGTTTTAAATTGTTGTTGTCTGTGTGTGTGTGTGTGTGTGTGTGTGTGTGTGTGTGTGTGTGTGTGTGTGTGTAAACTTGTTATGTATTCTCATTGTATATTGTGTATCTGTACAAACTCGACGTCATTGTAAAAGAGGGTCACCCCTCAATTGATCTTTCGAGGTTAAATAAAGGTTACAAACAAACAAACAAGGTACTGATGCATAGTTAGTGTGTTACCTTATGGAGATGGAGATCAGCGCAGTCACTATAAGGAGTTTGGAGGAGACATCGTTGTAGCAGAAGTCAATAAATCAATCAATCAATTTTTATTTATATTGTGCTTTTCATACTCAAGAGTAGCTCAAAGTGTCTTACAAAGAATAAAAACAACAGAAAGAGAAAAAACAGCTATTAAAATCAAGAGAAGAAAATGAAAAGAACCCAACCCTCCCACCCCCATAGACATGCACAGAGACATACACAAATACATACACACACTCACACATACACACGCAGACACACAAACTCTCACACATACACTAGCTGTCACTAAAGAGACATGGCTGGGCACTGAGACCTGAGCCGTGGAGGAAGCTACCTTTGGGGGGGGCCAACCACACTGGGAGTGATCCCGGTCCAAGGCCGCAGAGAGCGTCAGCAGAAGTCAGCATGTACTGCTTGCAGAGGGGGCCAGCAGAAAAACTCTTTCGCTGTATTTATAAATGCTTGTGTTTTTTGGTTGGAGTGAGTGCTCTGCTGGATTGAGGATCGGTTGAAGGTGCTGAGATTGGTTGTGATTGTTCATATGAATTGGTGCATGTTTCAAAGCTTTTTCATTTAGAGTTCAAACCGAACATCAGAATGGGGAAGAAAGGGGCTTTAAGTGACTTTGAAAGAGCCATGGTTGATGGTGCACGGCAGGATGGATCCATACTTTCATGTTGTTTACACCAAATTCTGACCCTACCATCTTAACTTCGCAACTGAAATCGAGACTCATCAGACCAGGAAAGATTTTTCCAATCTTCTATTGTCCAATATTGGTGATCCTGTGAGAATTGTAGCCTCAGTTTCCTGTTCTTAGCTGACAGGAAGTCAGTTTGTAACGAGAAATGCCGCTCACAGGATATTTTTTCTTTTTCGGACCATTCTCTGTAAACCCTAGAGATGGTTGTGAGTGAAAATCCCAGTAGATCAGCAGTTTCTGAAATACTCGGGCCTGCCCGTCTGGCACCATCAACATTGCCATGTTCAAAGTCACTTAAAACCCATTTCTTCCCCATTCTGTTGCCCGGTTTTAACTTCAATAAGTTGTCCTGTCCAGGTCTACATGCCTAAATGCATTGAGTTGCTGCCATATGATTGGTGATTATATGTGTTAAACTGAAATTGAACCGCTGTACCTAATAAAGGCTCACGGTTCAACACTTAACTCGTTTGGGCATGGAACATGTGGACACTTATTGGAGGCTAAGGCTAAGTTCCATTTGGTCATTTGTGGCTGGAGCAGAATTTAAGTTGTTCCTGTTTTCTTAAATAAAAAAGCTCAGCAAAAATACAGCCATCTTTAATAGGTTCCACAGATGGAGAGGAGAACAGAGAGGTTGAGACATGCAGAGACTTAAGAGAACGAGTGTGCCTGCTTTCACTGAAAGACAGTACTGTTCCTCTGCCATAACACACACACACACACACACCCTCACACATACATACACACACACACACACACACACACACACACACACACACACACTCACAGGTTCTGAGGCTCTGTGTTGTCATGTGGGCAAGCCTCCACACTGTTACCTAGCAACGGATGAAAACCAGGCTACAGAGGCAGCATCCTTGTCATCGCAGACTCTCACACAAAATCAGGTCTTGTGGACGGTTGTTGTGGAAACCAAAGGTTACAACCATGGTGGTTGTTGGTCCAGACAGGCGCGCACACACCCAGATACACACATAAACAACACATAGATACACACAGAGGAATACACACTGAGATACACAACACATATATAGGGAAAAACACACACCGATACACACATAGACAAATACAGAAATACACACACACACACACACATACACAGGCTGCAATTAGGCACATTCGCATATAACTGCAGGCCACATCAGAACCACAGGAAGGAGTATATATTTTTTATTAAGAATTTGAACCCTAACACACACACACACACACACACACACACACACACACACACACACACACACACACACACACACACACACACACACACACACACAGCATCTCCCTCCATCAAACAGTCATGTTCTGCTGAGATCCTGCATTCCTCAAAAGACCCCTCCTTCTCCCTCCCCCATTTTAAGTGCATAAACAGTTTATCATCATTGTTAAAAACCATAGCACTAACCATAACTGTCAAATATTATCACGCTAGGTTTATAACTGGTGGCGTATTTCTTGTGGCATTAGGAAAGTAGGACATTATAGGTGGAGTCTGCAATTCTGGAGAAAGCTTGTTCAGTTCAGTTCACTTCAAATCAGTGAATATCTCCTCAACTTCTTTCACTTAACACTATGTGCACGTTTACAGAGCTTAAGCTGTGTATTAACAGGAAAATTACTTGCTCTGTTAGCACTTTGGAAAAACTTTTAAAAAAGTGACATTTTCATAGGGGGCAAATAATTCTGCCCTCAACTGTATATGCCACACAGAAAGACTTCAACACCACCTTCATCACCACTGAGAGGTGTTGACCTGTGTGGCCGTAATGATATACAGTCTACCATCATGGCACCATCGACCACTTTTTTAACATCGGGCCAATATTCAGCTTTTTAAATACGACCTTCAGGAGCAAGCAGTCTGTGGATTAGGCAATGGTGGGCTATAAGAGCAAGACAGCTAGCAGCCTGACGCAGAACATCAAAAACAACACGTCCCCCTGATGCCTGTACAACAGGCAAATGGTGCCACCAGCCGGACAGTCTCCGTCCTGGCCAGCACCATGTCCTCCTTAAAGAGGACCTATGATACTTTTCGACTTTTATGACCTATAAACGTTGTTTTAATGATTTATAGTCATGTTTAACCATACTAGAGTATCAAGTAATAACGTACATGCATTTCGACGTATTCCCTGCTGACCGTCTGGGGTGGCTATGCAGAGCACTAAACACTATGGCAGCCGGTCGAGCCGAACTCGTTCAAATTTCCGGATAGTTTCTGTCACGCTCGTGTCGTTTCTGTCATGTTTCCATATCTGGTAATGCTGCCGCTCAGGCAAGCTCCGGCTGCATGCCCCCACCTTCCTTAAAATTTCCCGCCGCAGAGACTTCCGGGTTACAGAGCATGGGGTAGGCACGATCGCTATAGCTCCCACAAAATATTTCAGACCTAACTGATTAAACCCTATTCTCGTCGATTTTTTTTGTGCTTGTGTTGCCGGTAACACTGATACTGTTTTGGAGAAATGCCTAGAAGCAAGAAAAACGCAAAAAGATATTCGGCAGAGTCAGATATGTCCTCGGACAGCGTGGTTAGCATGGACGTTGGTGCTAGCTCAATGGCTTCCATTCCGGATCTGCTTGAACAGCATAGAGCAGCGATAGCCGCCGAGTTTAAATCATCTTTCGCCAGCATGGACGCTAAGCTGGACAGCATCCAGGCCGTGGTCTCAAGCCAGGGGAAACGTATAACCGATCTCGAGGAGAATGCAGAAACTGTTTGCGGACGCCTGGAGCAACTTGAGGCTACGTGCTCCTCACTGCAAGAAGATAACACGCTGTTGAAAGCTAAACTATCGGATTTGGAAGGGAGAAGTAGGAGACAGAACGTTCATATTGTGGGCTTACCAGAGTCACTTGAGGGTGCGCGCCCCGCCGCCTTTTTCTCCGAGCTCCTCGTCGAGGTGTTTGGTGGTCAAGTTCTCCCTTCTCCCCCGGAGCTGGACAGGGCTCACCGCACTCTGGCACCCAAACCGGGCCCGCATGAGAGGCCGCGATCTGTCGTTATCCGCTTTCACCGATACCAGACTAAAGACCTGATCATGAAAGAGGCACGTAAACAGGGCGAGCTGGAGTACCACGGCCACAAGCTCCGGTTCTACGAGGACTACAGCGCGGAGGTCGTGAAGCAGCGGCTGAATACAAGCGGGTCATGGCTGAGCTTTATCAGCGCGGTCTCCGTCCCTCTCTCCTCTTCCCTGCGAGGCTTCGCATTACTCTCCAGAACGGCGAGAGAAAGTGGCTGCGGTCTGTCTCTGAAGCATCCAACTACATATCTACACTGGGTGTAAGTCCGTAGTAAATACGATTGCCTGCTGTGAGTATACAATGTGGACTCTTTTCATATCCCCAGCCAAACTCTCAGACTGATGGTACTATACGCATTTTTTTTTTTTATTAGTAAATTAGCTGGGTGAACGTGACATTTTTGTTGCTTGTCATTTTGACGTATTGTCTAGCTCACTCGCTTTTTTTATTTGTGTCTCTATTTTAAAACGGCTAGATAAGCGTGTCTGTTCTTTATTTTTTTATTTATTTTTGCCATTTGGACAGATTGTCTAACTCACGCCTTGTTCTTTTTTTTTGTATTTCGAATTTGTTGGTTGAACATGGTATGTTTGTTTAGTGTGTTGTCATTTTGACAGTTTGCTGGATTGTTCATAGTGTTACTAGCTGTTATGGGGTGAAGACTTATGGTAAATGGTAAATGGACTTGACTTATATAGCGCTTTTCTAGCCGATTTTCTCAGCCCCAAAGCGCTTTACATTTCTTACCACATTCACCCATTCATACACACACTCATACACCGATGGCAGTAGCTGCCATGCAAGGCGCTCTCTGAACCATCGGGAGCAATTTGGGGTTCAGTGTCTTGCCCAGGGACACTTCGACATGTGGCGGGTAGACGGGGAATCGAACCTCCGATCCTGCACTCCAGAGGCAATCTTCCTACCCACTTCGCCACTGCCACTTATGTGGGAAGCTAGCACAGGCTAGAAAGTTAAGGCTTGGAATGTTTGTTGTGAGACTAGTAAGGGTCTTTCGGGGTTTGCTGTTTAGAGCAATATATGGAGTGGGTTCTGGGTGGGATGGGGTGGTGTCAACTGGGGGTTTAGCTGATGGGTTATCACCTGCTGTGTTTTCAGTTATCTGTGTTTTCCTTTTTTTTGTGTGTTTTTTTTCCTCTGTATTTTGCTACTCTTTTTGTTATCGGAGCAACTCTTTTTACTCTCACTATAACTGAGCTAGATGAAGGGCAATCTTAATTTAATTAGTTGGAATGTCAAGGGGCTAAATCACCAAGTGAAAAGGGGTAAGGTCTTAACCCACCTAAAACGGCTCAGGGCTGGAATAGTTTTCCTTCAAGAAACCCACTTACATGACTCTGACCATGGGCGACTAAGTAAATGCTGGCGTGGACAATTTTTTCATTCTAATTTCAGGGCTAAGGCCAGGGGCACAGGTATCCTTATTGATAGTAATATTCCTTTTGAGTCCTCAAACATTATATCGCACCGGAGGCGGCGTCGGGACAGAAGGAGGAAGTGGGGCAAGAGGGGAGGACTGCACGCTAGGCTACGAGCTAACCCGCATCGACCACCGCTTCCCAGTCTCTTTCTTGCCAACTGCCGGTCACTCGTCAACAAGATCGACGAAATGAGGCTGAGGATTGCATCGAACAAAATGGGCAACTGCGTGACTGTAATCACGGAGACTTGGCTGGATAACTCCGTCCCGGACGAAGCTATCGGACTAGCAGGCTACACGGTCTATTGAGGTGACAGGACTGCAGCTTCCGGTAAAACCAGAGGGGGAGGAGTCTGTATCTATGTAAACAATGACTGGTGCACAGCAACAGATGTCGTAGGGACACACTGCTCCCCAGATTTGGAATATATAGCAGTGAAATGCAGGCCGTTTTACTTGCCAAGGGAGGTTTCTGCAACTCTCATCGTAGCTGTTTACATCCCACCACAAGTGAACACCAAACTAGCTTTAGAGGAACTGTACAGCTTTATTAACAGCCAACTAAACCAGCACCCAGAGGGTGCCTTGATAGTGGCAGGGGATTTTAACCATGCAGAACTCAAGAAAGTACTACCAAAACTCCACAAAAATGTATGCTTTCCTACCAGAGATAAAAACACACTGGACCAAGTATATACAAATATACAGAGGGCATACAAAGCTGTACCATCCCCACACCTCGGATTATCAGACCATATCTCCTTGACACTGATTCCATTTTATAAACCAGTTGTCTGTAGAACCAAACCAGCTGTGAAGACAGTACAGGTATGGAGTGAGGAAGCTGTTAGTTCACTACAGGACTGTTTTGAGAGCACAGTGTGGGAGGTTTTTTCGCAGGGGGCCAACTTGGAGGAGTACACCTCTAACGTCCTGGATTACATTCAGTTTTGCACCGAGACAGTACTGAGCACCAAAACTACCAAGGTGTTCCCTAACCAGAAACCCTGGTTTGACTGTAATGTGAGGTTGCTGCTCAGGGCGAGAGATGCTGCATTCAGGTCGGGTGACTTGCTGGCCTATAGTACTGCCCGACGAGACCTAAAAAAGGGCATTAAAGAGGCCAAAGGCAAGTACAGACAGCGCATTGAGGGTCACTTTAAAAATAAGGACCCCAGGAGCATGTGGAGAGGCATTAAAACTCTAACTGACTACAAACACAAGACCACGATGGTTAATGAGGACAGGGACCTCCCAGATACCCTAAACCACTTTTTCGCCCGCTTTGACAAGCAGCACAGTGGGGTGACAGTGGAGCATCAGGTGACAGGGCCAGAGGAGGAGGAGCCACTCACTCTTCAGCACCACCAGGTGAGGTCTACCTTGAGAAGTATTGACATCAACAAGGCTACTGGACCTGATGGGGTGTCGGGCCGTATACTGAGGTCATGTGCCGACCAGTTAGCAGGAGTTTTCACAGACATCTTTAACCTCTCCCTGCATCACCTGCCTTAAGTCCACTACCATCGTCCCTATCCCCAAACAATCTGCCATTACCTGCCTCAATGACTACCGCCCAGTCGCCCTCACCCCAGTAATAATGAAGTGCTTCGAGCGGATGATACTGGCGTCCATCAGAGACCGCATCCCTGTGGACTTGGACAGCCACCAGTTTGCCTATAAAGCAAACAGGTCCACAGATGACGCTGTCTCCATCGCACTTCACACAGCCCTGTCCCACCTGGAGCATCCCAACACATATGTAAGGATGCTCTTTGTGGACTTCAGCTCCGCATTCAATACCATAATCCCCCATAAACTGGTCCTCAAACTCATTGATCTTGGTCTGCCCACCTCACTCTGCTCATGGATCCTAGACTTCCTCACAAACAGACCGCAGAATGTCAGAGTAGGGGATCTGACATCCTCAACTATAACCCTGAGCACAGGTGCGCCCCAGGGGTGTGTACTCAGCCCAGCCCTCTACACCCTCTTCACCCATGACTGCGTCCCCACCCATCCATCCAACACAATAATAAAGTTTGCTGATGACACCACTGTGGTGGGGCTCATTACTGACAACAATGAGTTCCATTACAGGCAGGAGGTCCAACACATGGCAGAGTGGTGTGTGGATAACAACCTAGTCCTAAACACCACCAAAACCAATGAAATCATTGTGGACTTTAGGAGATCCAAGAGGACCATGCAGACCCCAATTACCATAAATGGAGAAGAGGTGGAGAGGGTGGACTCTGTGAAATTCCTGGGGACATACATCACTAAGGACCTAACATGGTCTACTCACATATCCAGTCTCGTGAAGAGGGCCCAGAAGAGGCTCTTCTTCCTAAGGAGGCTAAAACAGGCTGGTTTAGCCACACACCTGCTCATTAACTTTTACAGGAGTACAATTGAGAGCATTCTCTGCCAGGGCTGCTGTGTGTGGCATTCAGGCTGCACAGCGGAGAGCAAGAGGGACTTGGCCAGGGTGGTTAAGTCGGCCAGAAAGATCATCGGAGCTGAGCTACCAGACCTGGACTCTGTGTGGGGTGACCGACTGAAGAGGAAGGCAAGGTCAATAAGTTCTGATATAACCCACCCTGGACACACCTTGTTTGTTCCCCTACCATCGGGGAAGAGGTACCGCACACTGGGGGCCCGCACCACCAGGATGAGGAACAGTTTTTTTCCAAGAGCTGTAGCCTCCATCACCCCCTCCCCTCCCCAACCCCCCTAACAAAGCATTAAGAACAACACGCACATCTACATTTTTAATCATTATAATTTTTTTATCTTCATATGAATTGCATATATGGCACAATATGTATAGGGATAATTTTTAAATTTTTAAATCTACATATCACTATTTATATATATTTTTAAACCATTTTTGTCATTTGGTCTTTGTTGTTGTGTCATCGTTTTATTTGTCAATTGTCTTGTTTTGTCATTTTTAGATATTGTTGCTGGAGAGTGCCAAACTGAATTTCGTTGTGCTATAATGACAATAAAATCCTTGAATCTTGAATCTTGAATCAGACAAAAATGGACGTTTTATTATTGTTTCAGGCAAACTTTACAATAAGTCAGTCATCTTGGCCAACGTCTACGCGCCTAACGTCGATGATGTAGAATTCTTTAAGAGATTTTTTTCTCAACTCCCCGATCTCAATTCCCATTCTCTTATTCTTGGTGGGGATTTTAATTGTTATCTAGATCCAGTCTTAGATCGCTCTTCCCCCAAACCTGCCACTCTTAGCAGATCTGCAGGTTATATCAAATCATTTCTTGCTGATTATAGCCTCTCTGATCCATACAGGTTTTTATACCCCACAGGAAGAGAATATTCATTCTTTTCACATGTCCACCACACTTACACCCGAATTGATTATTTTTTTGTTGATAATTCATTGATGTCAGACCTAAAGTCATGCAGTTATGAAAGTATTGTGATCTCAGATCACGCTCCTCTGCTCCTTCAACTGGCTTTCTCTGAAGTTGAGTATACAAGAAGACAGTGGAGACTGGATCCATTGTTGCTCACAGATGAGAGTTTTCTTTCACACATCTCTACACATATTAAAACTTTTTTGAGTATAAATAAAACACCAGATGTGTCCAATGCAACAATTTGGGAAGCCCTGAAAGCCTATTTGAGAGGTGAAATTATATCATTTGCAGCATACAAAAATAAGTGTACAAAACAGAAACAAACTGAAATAGCTGATCAGATTCTGAACATAGACAGACAATATGCTAATTCACCTTCATCTGAACTTTACAAAGAGCGTTTAAAACTTCAGACAGAATTCAACCTTCTTTCCTCTCGTCAGGTTGCTGACCAGTTGCTTAGGAGCAGAAGTACTTTTTACGAGCATGGTGACAAGATTGGCAAACTCCTGGCCAATCAACTGCGCGGATTTAGAGCGAAGCAACTCATCCCTGGAATACGGACAGACAGTGGGTGTACAACATCAGATCAGAAATTGATAAACGAAAAGTTCAAAACATTCTATTCAAATTTGTATAGTTCTGATTGTACAGTAGACGCAGCGGTGATGGAAACCTTTTTCAGTAACCTAAACATGCCTTCCCTTTCTCAAGACCTGAGACATAGCCTTGAGGCACCTATTACTCAGAGGGAAATTATTGCAGCAATAACATCTATGCAATCAGGCAAATCTCCTGGTCCAGACGGACTTCCATCTGACTTTTTTAAGAAATGTTCAGACGAATTATCGCCTTTTTTATGTTCAGTATTCTCAGACTCATTTGACTCAGGTAAACTCCCGCCGCCTGTATTTCCCTGTTGTTAAAAAAGGATAAAGATCCTCTAGATTGTGCATCATACCGACCAATTTCACTATTAAATACGGATGTGAAGATACTTGCTAAAATTCTCGCCCACAGATTGGAGGATGTTCTCCCCTCTATCATATCCCCCGACCAAATTGGGTTTATAAAGGGACGCCAATCATTTTATAATATCCGCCGGCTAATGAACATTTTATATTCCCCCAGAAATATTGAATCAGAATGCCTCGCTTCTATGGATACTGAAAAAGCATTTGATAGAGTAGAATGGAATTATTTGTTTTTCACCCTTGAGAAATTCGGTTTGGGTCCTGTTTTCACTTCTTGGGTTAAATTATTATATGCATGCCCTTCTGCCTCAGTATTAACAAACAGCCGTTACTCAAGTAGTTTTGATCTGCACCGTGGGACCCGGCAGGGTTGTCCTTTGAGCCCACTCCTTTTTGCTATTGCAATCGAACCACTTGCGATTGCCATTCGCAATAACAAACAGATTCAGGGGATATGGAGAGGAGGAATTGAACATAAGGTATCATTATACGCCGATGACTTACTTTTGTTTGTCGCCAAGTCAGCCACCTCTTTACCGGAGGCATTTCTGTGTTGGAGGTCTTTAGTCAGTTTTCTGGCTATAAACTTAACTTGAGCAAGAGCGAACTCTTTCCGATTAATAAAGAAGCTCTTAAACTTGATTACACAGCTCTCTCACTCAAAGTGGTGACAGACCATCTGAGTTACCTTGGGGTATGTTTTACCAGAAATTTTTAAAACCTATTTAAATCGAACTTCCTCAAATTATTGGATCAGGCGAAGCAAATATTATCGAAGTGGTCTCCTCTGGCTTTCTCTCTCATAGGTAGAATAAATTCAATTAAAATGACATTACTCCCAAAGTTCCTATATCTATTCCAATGTCTCCCCATCTTTCTCCCCAAATCCTTTTTTCAGGCCCTTGACTCTTTAATGATAAATTATATTTGGAATGGTAAACACCCTCGGTTAAGGAAAGCATTTCTTCAAAGACCAAAACAAACAGGCGGAATGGCCCTCCCTAATTTCCAATACTATTACTGGGCTGATAATTTCCGTTCTTTAGTGTATTGGGTGCATTTTCACCTTGACGACTCAGCCCCAGTATGGGTAACAATGGAGTCCAGCGCTGTTAGCCCATTGTCTCTATCTGCCCTCTTAAGCGCCGCACTTCCACTCTCTTCGGCTATTCCCAACAGTAATCCCGTGATTAAGCACTCCCTTCGAATCTGGACCCAATTTAGGAAGAATTTTGGAATGCAGAATTTTCACTTTTCAGCCCAATTGCAGCTAATCATTTATTTATTCCCTCTACGGTGGATGGTGCATTCAAGATCTGGCATAAAAAAGGCTTAAAATGCATCGGTGATTTATTTATTAATGATCTATTTGCTAGTTTTTCCCAATTGACAAAACATTTTGGTATCGAAAAGACAAATATTTTCCGATTTCTGCAAATCAGGCATTTTACACAGAAGTTAATTCCCCAATTCCCTTATAAACCGCCAGCCAATCATGTCGATTTTTTTCTTTTTGTAAACCCCACATTAAAAGGCTAAATTTCTGTGTTTTTCAACCTTATTTCAAAGTTGCATAGCCCCTCTTTAGCAGCTATAAGAACCCTGTGGGAGCAGGACCTAGGCTCTGCCTTCACAGATCACATGTGGGATTCAGTCCTGGATCGGATACACTCTACCTCCATGTGCGCCCGACATGCTCTTGTGCAATTTAAAGTAGTACATCGTATCCAAATATCTAAAACTAAATTAGCTCGTATGTTCCCCGATGTAGACCCGACCTGTGATAGCTGTAAGAGCGCACCGGCATCACTCTTTCACATGTACTAGTTGTGTCCCACCTTGACTGAGTTCTGGACATCAGTTTTTCAAACAATTTCTGAAGTAATTCAGCATCAAATTGAGCCGAACCCTTTCACTGCAATTTTTGGCATTGCTCCAAATCCGGGCTTGCCTAAAGTGAAGCTGAAGGTACTGGCCTTTACTTCATTACTTGCTCGTAGGGTTATCTTACTCAAGTGGAAAGATCCTGCTCCTCCTTCCCACTCACATTGGATTAGAGACATTATGGCATGTATGAATTTAGAGAAAATACGTTACACTACCCAGGGATCCGAGAATAAATTTGACAGAATTTGGCGCCCCTTCCTAAATTATTTTAAAAAACCAACAATAATTATAGAAGAGTAGCTACCCCCTCCCCTCTTTTATTTGATTTAATTTTATTTCTTTATGTTTTTTTTTTTTTTTTTTTTTTCATATTGATTGTGTTATGGTTTGACGCTGGTTGGACCCAAGAGCAGGCAGAGACAGTATTGGATAAATAAAAAGGTTTATTGAATGAGGTGGAGAAGCTGGGGGTTGATGAGGAAGCCGGGGAAAGTGCGAGGCAGGTGAGCTGGAGTGAGAGATCCGGGTAACTGCAGGCAGAGGAAACAAAGTTAGGATGATCATCAAAAGCACAACAGGAGACGAGAGAGAGAGAGTGAGAGCGAGGTAGACAAATACACTTGTAGCCAGGTACGTATAATTACCACTGAGTGCGAGGAACGCTCTGGCACCGACTGCAGGGAAACCAGGAGTAGATGTAGGTGAGTTGATTAGTGATGAGAACCAGGTGTGGAGACAGACAGGGGGAGTGGCAGAAGGAGGAGGAAGAACACGCACAGCAACCAGCTGTGATCACCACAGATTGTTTGTTTTTGTTTCTTGTGGTGTGTGTTTTGTGTTGTTGGGTGTGAGGGTGGGATGTGGGTGGGGTATGTTCGGGAGAAAAAGGGGAAACAATTTGTACTCGCTGTGCTACAATTCCGTCGTTATTAACATTTAATAAAAAAACCTTTGAAAAAAATAAATAAATAAAAAAATCCCGCCGCTGGAAGGTAGGTAACCAATCACAACGGAGTGGGGTTTGCAGCGGGGGGGGGGAGGGCGAAGAAGCTCAAAGCATTGTGTAGAGAGAGACTGCTGTGCTCCCTAGGGTAAGAGGAAGAGTGTCCCGAAAATCTACATAGTTTTTTGTGATGTGATTCGTGTCAGGTTGCTCTATAGCAGTTTTTAACAAGAAATGAAGACCAGAAAAGTAGTATAATAGGATCTCTTTAAGAACCACAGCCATCTTTGTTGACAACTTTTTTACCATCCTGGAGATTGTGCGGTATCTGAATAAAAAGAACTGCAGGTACAAAGGGACTGTTGTGACTAAAATTAAGGTCTGAAGTGCACCCTAGGGGAAACCACCTTCATGTAATCACAGCCAAATATGGGTAATGACGTCAGCCATCTGCTCGGCCGAGTGGCGCACCTCCACAGTGGCAAATAAATAGATTGGACAATGTGAATAACGTGTGTCTTCAGGTTTTGCCAGCAAGGAGAAGAGGCAAACTTTCATTTATGAAACTATGAACTGCTGTTTTATTGTTCCAACTACCCTTTTCCCTTGAATAAAAATAATAATCAATTAATTAAAGAACAGATTCTTCCTTTTTGCTTTTATACCTCAAAGCCGCAAAAGGGACCCCAAAGGACAACAGAGCAGCCAAGCCTCCACTGAAGGCCATCAAGGAGATGGTCAAGAAGGCTGTCCATCGTGGTGCCTACGATTACGTCACCAGTGGCGATGGGATACTGGCCCTCAGGTGGAAGACATGGGGATGCAGCCCAAGTCATCAGTGTCCCGGCACTGCAGTGACAACAAGAGGAAGGAGGAAGTGAGCTGCCGTGCTTTCATCAACAGCTACAAAACTAACATGGGGGGAATTCAATTGACAAAAGCAACATGCAGGTCCATCTCTACCACACCCCCCTGAGATCCAAGAGGTGGTACATGTGGATGTTTGGGTATGCCATTGATGTCAGCCTCACGAATGCCTGTCATCTACAGGCGGTACTGCAAGGTGCTTGAGATGGATGGCCGTCCCTGAATAACTTTAGGAAGCAGGTATTCAGGAGTGCCAGCAGCATGAAATCAATGTCACACACTTGACAGAGGCAAACATCTTTTGGCAGCCTCAGCACCCCTGTAGATGTCCCAACACCTGTCTGGAGCCACACCCCAGATGTTGTTGTCTTTTTGAACTATCGTTGTTCCTTGCCCCGATGTACACCAACCACCAGACCTACAAGTACTGCGACAGAGTGGGGAGCATCTTGCGGTCAAATGTTATCTACAGGGTCTGCAAGATTCACCTGTGCCTCAATTCCCACTGCAACTGCTTTGGGAGCTTTGAGCATCTGAAGTTGTATTTCAAGCAAGAATAGGAAATTATTTTGCTTTCAAAATGTCAACAATGTATGTCCTCAGTTCCCAAACGCTTACTCAGTGTTGTTTAAAGAAAGGGTGATCTAACACAGCGGTAAACATGCCCCTGTCCCAACTTTTTTTAAACATGTTGCAATTTTCAAATGGCATATTTGTGTATATTTACAAAAATAAATAAAAAGTTTCTCAGTTACATATGATGTGTTTGTACTTTTATTTATTGAATACATGTTACAAAACGTCCAAACTTTTTCGGGATTGGCGTTGTATGTATTTGGTAATGGAATCATGGATGCTGGTCCTGGGTCAGTGACAGACACAGACACACACATGAGGTATGACACCATTTCATATACTGTTAATGGATTCAATTAAATAAAGAAATCTTATACATTATGGTCAGTGGTCCACACTTTCTAACTCTATATCAGTCGATGAATGTTCTAACTAAAAGTGACTCTGTTTCCTAACAAACAGAGCAACATTAGCATATGTTTGGACTCATGTTTGTTATTATTTCATATCCAATATTAACTCTCCAATTAGCCCTGGGTTGGTCAAAATTTGCTGTGGGTTTGTCACAACAGAATAATATTAGTACAACAATATAAAATTCAAATACACCACTACAATGGTAAAATGTAAGCATCAGTTGTTATTATACAGCTCGTAAAGGAATCGAAGACTTGTAATGTTAAACACAGGTATACTAAACACATGTGACTGACAAATGCAAAATGAAGACTGTAGGCCTACCATTATCATTGCATGTCATACAGGCCAGTTTCCTCTCTGTAACCCTACCATCATCTAATCTTATAAAGACAAACATGCTAAACAGGAAATAAAATGTGAAAAAGTGATAGGCCAGCTACTATAAAACCTGGTGAGGATTTCAGGTTATTTTGAAGGAACCAAAACATCCAAAAATAGACAGAATGTTTCTATCCACGTACCGGTGTTGTTTATTTGTTTTACTTGAAGGTCTGAGGTCTAGTCAGAAATATACTGAAATATTGGATGGGTTGCCATGACATTTTACCCCACTTTTTAAAAAAATGTATTGTTAACATCAACTTCTGGTTGCCACTGGTGAGTCAGGGATATTTTCAAGTTGATATAAAAAAAAAGACTTCAAACTAGGGGGACAGATTACATTTGCCCCCATTTTTGCTTATTTACACTGGTTAATATTATACGATTCAGAAAGTTCTTATACAGTGGAGTCTTTGGATATAATATGCAATTGATTTGACTGGACAAGATTAATCCAAATTGAGCCTGGCAGTATCGGAGTATGTACTTTATGAGATAAACACAGAGAGACAGCGATGGCTCATATATCTCAATTGCTCCTCCATAAGTGTATCTGGTTGCCGGGGGATATAGCTCCAGATTAATGTTACAGGGTTTTATGGTAGCCATGGAAACCAAGGGGCACTGGCACACTTACCCAATGAAGAAGACACACAGGGTTAGTGTTTGTGTGTGTGTGAGAGAGAGAGAGATTGGGTGAGTGTGTGTGATGGAGAGTGAGTGAGTGTGTGTGTATATTGGTTTAAGAAAGAGTGAGAGGTTGTATTCCTGACTAAAACTGAAGTGTAACCTGATTTATTACGTAGCATGGACCTGTGAGTTTTCCTAAAAGTGTTAAGTTAAGTGTGAATCCGCGTATTGCACAATGATTTCAAATGGAATCCTAAAGAACCCTTATCATTATAAACATGAAGTTGCGACGTTCTTGGATCAGATAACACTCACAATGTAGACAATACTGTAAATAAGAAGGTTTTAGATTATTTCATTATCACAAAATGATATTACTTTCACATCAGTTTCATCACATTTAGTGTGAGTGAGCAGACAGTGGCCTATTCACACATCCAGCATGCACAACAACACTATTTATCTGTGTTTGTGTCCTCCTGATGGAAAGTCCAATACTCACCCATGTTTAGCTCTGCTTTGGTCTCCACTGACTCCTGAATTAAATATATGGCTCAATTATTAACCAGCTTGTCTGTAGGCCTAACTTTGTATTCCTGCTGTCAAGTACTAACCAGCTGTAGCTATAGCTATAGTGGGTTAAAGAGCTAAACAATTTGCTAAAATAGGCTAAAAAATAACTCCATGTAGTTGTTGTTAACTCTAGTATGTGTTGTCACCATACCATGAAAACATTCACATTACTCATTCAATCCATTGCTTGCATAGTTAAAGGTGGTGTTAGCGATTCTGGAGAATGGTTGTTGACAAATCACTTTTTTCTGTTTAAGTGAATGTAAAGAAAGCTGTCCCACTTTGTTTACATTCCCTTTGTTTACATTCCAGTTCACAAAGCCTAGGCTGTTTACAGCGCACGCGCACAAACACACACACACACAGTACGGACAGGTTGCAGATTGTGAGGAGATATTCACAGATTTTTTTTTTTTGTTGCATTTTTATGCTTTATTGATAGTGTAGAGACAGAGTTGAAATGGGGCAGAGAGGGGAGTGACATGCAGAGAACGACCGCGGGCTGGAATCGAACCCCTCTGCTGGCTGAGGCCCATGGGGGGGATGCCCTACCAACAGAGCTAAGGGCGCCCCCATATTCACTGATTTTGACAAAAAGTGAAGTGATTTGTCAACAAACATTCTCCAGAATCGCAGTGGAGAATGATTGTTGGACCAACCAAGTAGGCCATGTAGTCCAGTAAAAACAGCATTTGGCCTAAAATGCCTAGACTAATTCAGAGGAAGCAGAGGGTCTGTCTACACAGAGGCAAATAAAACTAATTCAATTAACTAATTAAAACATCAAAACAAGAAGGCAGGAAATTAAAGGATTCAAATGTGTGCAGTTAAAAAAAATAATAATAGTGGTTTGGCACACTGGGCATTGTTTAAGACCAACTTGTGTGTAACTTCTAAACTGAATGACTTCAATTCAATGAGCGGCCACTAGAGTGCAGCAAACACAGATACACTTTATGAGCTGGTGGACATCATGTTCAGTGGACCACAGTCCGTTTGGTCTACTCATGTATTCATGGTTTAATTCCCTGTGAATATTCTGCTCTATATAGTACAGTGTTATGAGTCTTTTTACACAGTGACTTCCTAACCACTTCAGTCATGATGGTGTACCTAAACTGAGCCTGTTGATCAGCCTGTGCTCTATTTACAGATCCCTTGCTCAGTGTTTCACCAACTTATGCAAGTGGACATGACCCTCACCATTCAGCTATGTAAATTGTTAATAGTTTTATTTTTCTTTCAAAACTTACAATATGTAATGTTCCGCTGCTAGGGGTCTCACCATGAAAACAATAGCAAAAGATGGAGTTTGATGACATCATAATGTTGCACAGGATCATGGGAGTGTGACCTGCACAACATGATACACGGCTGAGTTTGACATTGTTGGTTTATTGTGTAACTGAATGGATCAAGTGTAACATAATCTAAAGGCATGCTTTCCCACCCTGCTCTCTCTCTCTCTCACACACACACACACACACACACACACACACACACACACTACACACATTCTTCAGTGATGTAACAATAACACATCATGTTATTCTTATGTCTTGGAGCAGATGTCTGATGTTGAGGTTGGAATGGATCGCGGTTTAGATGAGCTGATTCTTCATAACATCCTGAGTGCATTGGAAGTGGCAGAACAGGGTTTGTTTAATGTAGTTCCTCTGGACATGCAAAGAGTTAACAGGAAGGAAGACCGCAGAATGTCTTCAAGAGTAAGGCTTTTCGGAAATAAAATGTATCATAAATCAACTTTCCATAATCATTCATAGCATTATTCTGAAGGTTACTACAGAAGGATTTGTTCATATGTTGTGAATTGTCTCATTTATGATACATTTTCTTCTTAAAAACATGCCGAAGAGGCAACACTATTTTGTTATAGTATTTTTTGATTTATAAAATGAAAAAAAAAGTCTGTAATCTATATTCTGTTCTGTAAAATATTTGAACACATATAAGTAGCAAACATAAAATTATGATTTGAACTTGTATTATTTCCAAAACTAGTTTTTATTTGAAAAAAATGCAAACTTACACATAATTTGTTAGATATTGCCAAATTTCCACATTTCATCAAACATTTTAATATAATAAAATATTGTTTTAATGTACGTAATCAACTGGCAAAGTTTCATGATGATATCTAAATTAAAAATGTTAGCCTATTCACATCTCCTCTATTCCAATAGCCTTTACTTTAAGAGGGGATAACCACTAAAAAGCTACCAATACAAAGGATCTATCACATCAGAACCTCTTCAAGGGATGTATAGGATATATTAAAATCACAACTAGAATTTGCACACCCAGATGGTACCGATATCTGGTCTGGCCGATGGACTAAGGATGTATTCACACTGGGAAAGTCCGCTAGTTCACTTGCTTTGGTCCAGACCATAGATAGTAAATAATATGGATGTAGCATCCGGGCTGACCTCAGTTATTCACACGGCATCCAATAATCCTGGTTTGTGCGGCATCTTGTGAGATTTTTACTCCGCCTCACTCCTCCTGCCGAAAAGGGGAATCGACGTCACGTCGGGGGGAGGGAGATAGCTGACGTATACCGCCGAGGCAAAGTGAGGGACACGGGCGGAGAGCTGTCACTCAAGAGATTGCGCCAATACATTTTAACCTCCAAAAGAATAAAAACTAGCGTGGGCCAAAAAAATTCACCCCCCTCAGTGTTGTCATGGAGATATGACCTAAACATACAGACTAAAATGGTTTTGTGGCCCAGGCTGTAAATAGGTTTAATAAGACCTTGAAAACGGCCTATCTAACAAGTGAGTCAAAGAAAAACTGCTCGTCTTGGCGCCACCCCCAGTGGCACTTTCTGGTTACTACAGTTGTAGGTCACTTCCTTATTGGATGCCGGTAAAAATCACTGAGGTTGGGGCTTGGTCCAGACCAAAGAGAGTTTAGATTTTTTTTTGTTGGTGTGGTCCACTTTCATATTGCCCCTTTTGCAAGTGAACCAGCATTAAGAAGTAAAACCACACGTGATCTGAGGTCATTTATTCATTGGACAGACATTCTGGGGTGGAGAGAAGCAGGAAGCACGAAGTGAAAACTGCGAAATATACTGTATAACTCAACATCGGGTTAAAAATAATAAATAAATAAATAGGCCTACATCTAACCTATAAATAAAATAAAAAAAAACATAACATTATTGTTGTTTCATATGGTTTTAATATGTAGGCGTGAAACATAATATTTACTGTATTTTTGCTGCTGGACGCGCGGTTCACGAGGAACAGGCTCAAGCTGACACTCAGCTGATTAAGCTGTGTATCAGCTGGGTGTCAGTTCGGCGCAGCTCAGCTCCAAATTGACACGGGGATAGTATTGACGGTCCCGTAAAATGAGAAGCAAAATAAAAACACACACTTCATACAAAGCGCAGCGTGAACGTGTTGGCACTGTGCGGGAGACACTCCCCTCTCCTTCATCTGATCACTAAACTCATCAGCATGTTTAAGCGTCCTGTCTATCAAATGTAATATATTCGCTCGGGGCTCTCGGTCAAACCACAACTAATCTTCCTAAAGGTGCGAACACACTGCACCACGCGGCGCGGCGGTTAGCCGCGCAAATCGCAGGTTCCGCGCCGCGTGATCATATTGGCTCATGTCCGCCGCCCGATGACTCATTGAATGTGCGCCCAGTTTCTTCCCGCTATTTACATCCAGTATAAATACAATTCCTCCCGCATTTTACCTTGTCTCATCATCAACCATGGCCGAGATACCCGAGATGCTCACCGTTGCTGCCACTTATTGGTATTTGTACATCCGACCCAAACCCAAACGCCGTCGTGTCTGGGTTCATGACATACTGCGCAAGCGGGCACAGCTGGGTGAATTTCATCACCTCCTCCAGGAACTCCGCCTGGATGATTGCCGGTTCCAGCGCTATTTCAGGCTGAATGTAGCGCAGTTTGATGAGTTGCTAGCCCGGGTTGGTGCCAGGATCTCCCGCCTGGATACCACCTTCAGGCGCTCCATCTCACCTGCGGAGCGCCTGTCCATCTGTCTCCGGTGAGTCGCAGTTTTCTAATCTAGTTTATAATTGCATAATAAAAGTGATAAAAATAAAAAATAATGTACCTTACATTAGCCTTTGTGAAAGACAACATTATAAAACCATAGTGAAAAAAACACTGGTGATGACGATTCTGGTCAGGTCTGCATGAATGTACATTTTGTAGGATACTATTCCTGAGTAAATCCTATCTTATGACCTCCTAGTAATTTTTAAAATGAAAATAAACTAATTTAAATCCGCTGTGTAAACACACCTTTCCTGTGCAGTGAGATAGTAGGGCTACAACTACAGATTTAGTATAACATTTTTTTGTATTTGGTATAAACAGACACTTTAAATTAAATATTTTTTTCTTCTTCTGTGCTTCAGATTCCTGGCTACTGGTGACTCCTTCAGGACAATCGCCAACAGCTTTCGGGTCGGGGCCTCCACCGTGGGTTCCATTGTGTCCGATGTGGTCACAGCTATCTGGGACAGCCTGGTGGAGGAGTACATGGCTGTGCCTACTGAAGAGGACTGGAGAGTGATAGCGGAGAAGTTTTAAAGTGGTGGAACTTCCCTCTGTGTTGTGGTGCCATAGATGGGAAACATGTGGTCCTTAAAGCCCCTGCGAATTCTGGGTCGCAGTTTTTTAATTATAAGGGCACATTCTCACTTGTTCTTCTGGCAGTGGTCGATGCCGACAAGTGCTTCCGGGTGATCGATGTCGGTGGCTACGGGAGAACCAGCGATGGAGGTATAGCGACAGCTCTCCAATAAAGGCCGCTAAGAGGTGTGAAATGTAATGAATAATTGTTTCCACAAGGTGGATGGAAGAACCCCTTTGTGGTGCCCCCGAGCTACCATCACTGGTCACCGTGGATTGGCCCACAAACAAGAAAATCGAATGTGGTGTTGAACACAGAACACGAGAAAATAAAAACTCCTAGAATGTCCGGTGATGCTGAAGATGAACATCTGCAGATCACTGAAGAGCAGCTGGCTGATGAGCTCCTAAACCTGAAGGTGAGTACTGTGAAATTGCATACCTGAGTGTACACAGAAACTATGTGGTGTTATTATAGCCCACTATAGTTAGCAATATGACCGTTAAAAGAGATGTTTGCTTACTGGCACAACAGGTAGAGGAAGTGAGAGCTCTAAGTAGAGAGTGTGGTCTGGAGAGCAAAGGGTCCAAGATGGACCTTGTCCTTGGCCTCCAGGAGAAAATGTGCAACAGGTTGACCTACAACAAGGTCTTTCAGAAGGTATGGGGTGCCTCTGGTAAGTTAAACAACAGTCTTTAAATTATGTGCCTCTGTGTGTGTGCTTGAATTTATTCTCCAAAAAATCAGCATGAATGTAATGAGTAATACACACTGTCTTCTATTATTATTTTATTTTTTAAAGGTGGCTGGGCTGTCATCACCTGTCTGTGTGGGGTGGTGTGTTCGGTGAAGTTCCTGATTAGAGAAGAGAGTCCACGTGACTACGTGGATCTCTTGCTCTCATGGAAGCACTTTCCGAATGTTACGGTTTATGATTATGCAAGGGGACTTGCCTTGCATTGTAACAAAAGGAAGCCTGAGATTTTCCATCCATCTCAAGGGAGACTGCTGGAACCTACTGCGGAGAACATCCGCCAGGCTGTAGAGGGCAAGCTTAGTGTGAGTTTGCCCTGGTTGAATAACGCAAATGTTCCCTAAGATGCAAATGCACATCCGCTCACTGGCTCTTCTCTCGAAAATGTTGCATTAAGTGACGTCTTCCACCAGGGAAACAGTAAGGACGAACGGGATGTTCTCCGCAAAATAGAGCTGGTTCCTGAGCTTGCTGGACGAATAAACAGCCAGTGTGTGGAGCAGCTGTTTGCAGGGATGAAGAAAAACTATTATTTTCTAAACACTCTACCAACATATCCATCTGGCCCTGCTCCACCAACATATCCAGCTGACCCTGCTCCACCCTCCATTATGACAAATGGAGCATGGTGGGGACAAGAACTTGAGGAAAATGAGAAGCAACAGGTGACTTGAACTTCTGAGCAGTTGTACATATCCATTCAGTGTACTAGCTCATTATAAGAGGTAATACATTTGTATTCCCCCAGCTAGTGCGGGTGCTGGACAAAAACGAAGATAGCCCAATGAACGGATTGCACTTGTGGACAACATAGTCCTCACAAGGTCAGACTTTTGGAGTCTGGGGATGTCTGAAGACGTAGATGGGACATTAAGAGTAGAGAACACGTTGTATTTATACTTTTAGGGATTATTGAATTTGTGCATGTATATTTGATAATTTACATGTTTTAATTGCATATGTTTCTGTATTCTGACAGATCTTGAACTGCTGCCTAAAAGTTATAGAAAAGGTAAGGAAAGTGTTGTAAAATGTTAAGGAAATAAATAATAAATACATTTCTGCAGTAATAGATAATCAAACTATTTGTCTGTTACAGAGTGTAACACTGTCTTTGCTGCGAGCAGCTATGCCACAGCTGTTAGGTTTCCACCGACATCAGTTTACCCCTTTGATCACTTATCGGTAATTTCTGTAATTATTAATCCATTCGTTATTGTGTAAACTATTTCCTAATAATAAATATTGTTTTCCATATAGGGGAATGCAGCAAGTCTGCAGTCAATCGTCCTTCCTGTCTGGGAACCCAGACATTGGACGATATGTGTAAGTATACTTAGTTGTGTCTTTATAATCGTTTGTTTACTACAAAACTAAAGTTCCTTATAGTATAATTAATCATGTGTCATTAACCTCTAGATCTGGTTTTCAGTATAAAGCAACCTTCATCAAAGTCATAGGTTTGAAAATGTTGTCAAAATGTGCGTATCCATATTCTGAATACATTTAAAGCGGCTTCGAGTAACATTTAAATATCTTTTGAACAGCCTCATGTTTCCTCTCATAATCATAAATTACCTTTAACAGCAAACGAGACCATCTGTGCAAAGAAATAAGTTTTTATATAGTTTTTATTACTGCGTTTGGTCTGGTCGTACACCCAGTCCGATTTTTGGTTCGCTCGTGCAGGCTCTATGGTCACATATCCGTATTGGTCGCAGATTTCAGTGTGGTGCAGGAACGCGATTTGAGAAGCCTATCCCTCCAGGTGAGGGAAGGGGAGCGGGAGCCTTGTTTGAGACAGTTATTTGTCGTCATAATGACTGATAACGGGACTGAACCATCAAAGAAAAAAAAGAAAATGCAATGAAGAAAAGCTAAAAGGGAGAGTGATAGGCGGGCGGGAGGGCGTTGCCAAGCAACGTGTTCACAGAGCGAACCTAGACTGCAGTGTTTACTCCTAAATGAATGAGCGGTAGCCTACTAAAACAAAGTTTACTTTGCCTCACCAGCATCATCAGATGACCATTATTCATCTGAAATAGTCATTATTTACAACAACATAAACACGTTACCTCATCGTGATCCATACTAACTGCCGTCTCTCGTTCATTTGCTTTCTGTGAGGACACGGAATTGTTCAGCTCCGTGAGAGGTGACACTGCATCAACTCATAGCTTGGTTTCAGTCACGTGGTTGTGAGGTGGCGCGGTTTCCAAATGGCTGTCCGGAAGTAAAAATGGCGACTACGTCTAAGGAGGAAACCGTTCCAGAGAGTCCGTATTGTAGAGATTTAGAGCCAGTTTCTAGAATACGATACAAACAATTAGTGAGCAAATATGTTGGGAGTGACCCGTACCTCATGAAGATGAGTGAGTTTTCTGGAGAATATAAGGATTTGCCGACCATCGAGGCTGTGGACATAACCAACTATCTGGTCCTTCAAACATCATACTACACAAAACAACAGATGAAGGCCTACAAAAGTATGGATGCGTACAATTTTTTTGGAAGCGGATGGGTCCACAAACTTGGTACCAAACGGCTCCACGACAGATATTGTTTGGTCTTCACCAGGGTGAGTTATATTGTTATATTATTTGATGTGTTAAGATGATAGCAGCTAGCAGTAACGGCTATACATGTAAACAAACATGCGACACATCTTAACGACGACGTTAGCCTGACAGTCGTTTATGTTTCAAGGTAAATCACTCTCAGAGAGCAAACGAAACACCGCTGAAGACTTGGATAATTGCGAAGGAGGATGGGGATGTATTTGCAGCTCATTGCAATTGCATGGCAGGGTTAGTAAGTTATGTAGGCTAGGATGTTTACCACGAGATCACACACACACACACACACACACACACACACACACGTACTGCTAGCATACTGCCAGTGTACTTCAGAACCTGCGGGGAGAGTTTTAAGGGATAAAAATGTTAATTGGTGTAAAGTGATACTCCATATTAGTATAGGTAGGCTATATTGCAGATTATCAAAATGTGCTGATATAGATTTAACGTTGCCCCTGGTGTAGATTGCATTTGAGGTTTAAAAATAAATAAATGTCATATTGTATTCTATTCACAGACTTTTAGAATCTTGTTCTCATGTTGGGGCAGTTCTGTTTTCCGTTGAAGCTGGGGTTAAGATGAGAGATATAGCTTCCTGCACAACTGAGCAGTGCAAGTGGCTGATGCCATCACATGTGAAAAAGGTAGGGTGACACGTTCACAGCAAACCAGAAATGGACCACAGAAATGTGGACTTATTGATCTTCTTTGTGCTAATTTATTTTCAGATTCCTGCTGTTCCAGTAGCTGAGATTAACTTCTCCTCTGCAAAATCCAAAAAAAAAAACTTGACCGTTCCATCGATGGCGGGACAACTGTAAACAAGGTTGGGGAATCACTTCCATGCCCAAAAGTTACGAGAGGGTCAGAAACTTATGCTAGGTTTTTTGATACTTTTAACAAAAACTTCCCAAGGAGTGCAGCGTTGATGGCTAGGGAGCCGTACTACAAAGATTTCATGCTTCCAAAAACTCTACTTGAATACAGGACACAAAAGACTCTGCAGCTACCCCCCAAAGACCTTGAAAAGCTATGCCAAGATTTCCAGCTGGAAGAGCTCACCCTGTCCCAGGTCCAGTCTGTAGAGAGGGCAACTCGAAATCAGAGTGCAAGCATTATTTGGTTTAGGCAGAGAGCTGGACGCATTACTGCCTCTAAGCTAAAACAAGTGCTTAAGACCAACCCCCAGCAACCATCGAAGAGGTTGATCAAGGCCGTATGCTACCCAGAAGAATTACGGTTCACCACAGCCGCTACAAGGTATTTAGGGTTTGAATTAGGGTAAGGCAGAGGTAAGATTTGTGGTTTGAGGCTGTCCACATTAAGAACTGCAACTAAAAAAGTGTTTTATGAAGTGGGAGAAGAGTCCATACCATAACTATGAAGCTCGACATTTACTGTTTTCATAGTTAATTCATGGTATGGACAGCCCTGAAGGGTCAACATTAGTTATAGGCAGGGCTGTACGCTTACATTTAAAAGTGGTAGCACTGGTGCTAGCAAGCCAAAAAAATTCAGTAGCACAAAAATAATTTTGATAGCACACATACTATAGTCAAAAAATATATTTTATTCAGATATACAGTAAAGTGACAATGCACATATTAAATAGTAAAGTGACTGATCAGCAGCCATAAGTGGTGAACACATTCAACAAAATTCAACACAGCACTCATACATTAAAATACATAAATAGCCAGGGATAACACAAAAAAGCCAGAAGGCTCATTTCCATTGTGGTCCCTGTTGAGCAGGAGCAGAGGGTAAGTAGCAGCAAATCACACATCAAACAATCA
The DNA here is from genome assembly GCF_949987685.1 of Ammodytes marinus. Classification (NCBI taxonomy): domain Eukaryota; kingdom Metazoa; phylum Chordata; class Actinopteri; order Uranoscopiformes; family Ammodytidae; genus Ammodytes; species Ammodytes marinus. The sequence goes on from NC_137213.1 coordinate 4,667,961, forward strand.
CACAATTTACACAATACATAAAAATCACACACATAATAAAAATCACACACATAACAATGAACACCATTAAAACAAGTCTAATATTGTCTCTATCTTATCGTTTAGTCTTTCAACATTTTACACCTCTGGAATAAAGTGTGGCCACTCCTTGTAGTTAGGTCTCCTGGACCGTTGAGGAGGAAAGCCACTGCATTGCGGAGGTCAAAACTCTCCAACGGACATCCCTCTGTGCTGATCCTTATCAGGTCTTCTGTCGTGGAGACGTGGAGACTGCTTCGAACAGAATTTTTTATTCTGTACTGTGCAGAGAATCCTCGCTCACATTGAGCCGAAGAAATTGGCAGCAGCAGCATGATCTTCACATTTTTGAATAAATTATATAAAGATATTCTACAGATATGAATGACATACTTCAAAGTCTTGCTTGTATGGCTCTTTGGTAAGAAGAGTCTGCCACAGGGCTAGATAACTGTTGTCACTGAAGGTGTTGGCAACAAGGACCTTCAGTGCCTGCCACTCATCCTGGACTTTGTTCAAGTTGCAACCTCCCCTACAATGAGTGGAAATGATAAGAAAGAGGTTCAGCTGTTGTAATACAAGGAGATGTAAATTTTTTATCTCAGCGCAACGCACATGATTATCATATGTCGGATTTATTTGTACACCATTCTTTTTATGAAGTAAAATTAGTGAAGCGAATTTGGTGAATGGGAGCTCCTCCTTTGCGATGCAGTAGGCAATATTCATTTTCATTTCCCTAATAATTTTCTCGTTCACGCTTTTGTTTTGATTTATCACAGCAGCGGTGATGGAACCAGGACGGTTGACCTGTGTTTTTGCCAAAAACGTCTCCCGGGAAGCGATGTGTCGCTTTGACATGTTGTGCTTGTTAACATTGTCCCTCTTGAAATTTGTGTTGCCTGTAATGTAGGGTGTCTTACCAGCTGTCTTTTCCCCTGCCTCAAGGCAATATTTACAAAACATAGACTGCTTTGATTGGTCGTAGACCAGCCAATTATAGGATTTTAACCACTGGGGGTTAAACCTGTACGTCTTCTCTTTGGCCGAGAGGATATCATTGGCGGAGCAGGCTTCGTCCGCTGGTGCCGGTTCTGTGGAAGTGGTCGCCGAGATTGACTCTTCCATGCGTTGATTCTTTTCTGAGTTTCCATTAGAAGAACTTCCGAGAACGGAGAAATACCTCTTCATTTTTCAAAGTTTATTTTCCCCTCGACCGTAACAAATCCTCTTCCGCAACGTGCGGATGTTCGGGAAATGTAGTGTTTTAGTAGTTGAGCGGAACTGGCGAGCCTAAAATTCGAAATACATTTCCCTAGATGCACCATTGTTTTAAAGATACACACACTCGTCCTTAGCAGTGCCATTGAGAGCAATACAGAAAGACGTATATTTTTTGGCACGGGTCCTTAACAACCAATCGCACCAGTGCTAGTGGATGTGAAATTATTATCGCACGTGATGAATTTCAGTAGCAAATGCGATCAAAACTGTCGCACTGTACAGCCCTGGTTATAGGGTTATAAGGCCAGGGTTATGCAGGAGTAGGACTAAATTTAGGGGTTAGGGTAATGGCATTTAAATCACTGAACTGGCTCTACACATCCAATACTAAGTAATAATTTCCTGTGCATGTGTACTGTTTACAGTTATGGATGCAAACATGAAGCACCTGCCAGAGGAGCATATGAGAAGCTGATTGGTCGGGAGCATGCAGGCTTCTCATGTATTGACAGTGGTCTCTGGCTGAACCCCAAGTGGCCCTACATGGGATCCTCCCCTGATGGGATTGTCACTTGTGACTGTCACGGAACTGGCATCTGCGAGATTAAGGTAATATTACAGTCTCTGTTGTAGTCAAGTAGTGCTAAGTAATTGTAAGTTAGGAGAGGAGGTACCATAGAAGAGAATGCTGAAGTCTGATTCAAGTCCAAGTCCTGGACTCGAGTACTACAACACTAACGAGTGACTGACTTGAGCTTGGAGGACACAGACTAGACTTGTATTCATTCTTGGCAGATGGAGATGAGGTCGGGTCATAGGTAACACTAATAGTGTTACCTATGACCCGTCCTCTTTCCATAAGAATCAGTGAACTGAGCAAAAAGGCAGAAAATAATTGGCTAATCTATTGTTCACTTCCTTCTCAATGTGATTTTAGTGCCCACACTCTCGCCAAGAGGAGACCAATCTGCGTTTGTGTGCTGACGAAAAGGGCTTCTGCCTCATCAATGATGGGGATAATGTCATGCTGGACCGGAGTCATGAGTACTACTACCAAGTTCAGGCACAGCTTCACATTGTAGATGCTGAGTACTGTGACTTTGTTGTGTGGAACCGCAATGACATTTTTGTTGAAAGGATTTTGCCTGATCTTGAATTTTGGGATGATGTGATTCCTAAAGTTGAGTGCTTTTTTAGAAAGAGTATACTTCCAGAAATACTGGGACAGCAAGTTACAAACTTGCATGTGTAATGTGATGAAAGGATATAAAAAGATGAAATGCCATTGAGAATACAGAATAATACATGGTGGTTTATTTACAAGATTAGATGTTTTAACAATTGTTATAATAAATACAATATGTGCAATAATACATTGGAATCCATTTCATTGTATAAAATACATATCGCCAGTACAATTGGACGAGTGGAGAAAAATATTAACATATTTACAGACTGATGTGTGTCAGGTGAAACTACTACTACTGTATACTCCTCCCCTTCCCCCCCTCCTGTGAGCCAAGCAGGTGCTCCAGACCAACATGTTTTAGGGCTAAACCTATGACTCTCTCAACATGAATACGCAAATTCGCTATTTTTCTAGTTTCTGCCACCTCGTACGCTGACAGCTGTTTTCTCCCTTTGGTGAATGCAGGTATCTGTACAGAAGCACAGTAAAATCCAACAATATCACCAATATTAAACCCACGGTCTGCTAGGACAACATCCCCGGGTAACAGGTTTTTAAGGAGGCCACTCTCTATTGTGATCTGTTTATCACTGACTCTCCCTCCCCAGGCACAAGATATGTAAGTGACATAGCCTTGGGGTGCAATACCAATCAGAAATTGTACAGTATGGTGATGCTTGTAGTTCGACCATGTCTGTGCTTGGGCAAGTAAATTAGAGGGCCTCTCAAAAAAAAACTTCAAAACAGTCAATTATCACAGCAACTCTACGTCCAAATGACTGTCTGAATCCCATTGGCATTGTAGCTTGAAGTACATGTCGCTCTGGCCACTCAATTTGAAATTCTAACCTTTCATGAAGTATGTCAATTATTTTATGCCAAACTCTAGAAGCAGTGGGCACAGAGATCTTGAACCTGAAAGCTAAATCTTTCAGCGGGAGATTTAGTCTCAGCCTCAGCAAAACCAACTGTTCAAATGTAGACAACACAGACATAGGGCCACAGGTGATATAGGGCTCGCACAGCTCAAAAATCTGAATTAAAACTAAGAAGTTGGGGAGCCCTGTGTAGAACTTAGTCTTTTCTTAATTTTTTTCAAATGACTCCTGGTTGAACTGTGTGTCCAGTGCCTTGGTCCGAAGATCTCCCAGCTCTGTTGTGTTCTGTCTCAGAACATCCTCCATCTTCTCGATGTCATCCATCGTTAGCTCAGTCTGGCATCCGGCATCTGCATAGCCTGCAATATTGCAGTGGGGAGCATAATTAGTTCATTCATGAATATGACTTAAGTGAATTCTTGTGAAGTTATCTTTTTTGGCAACCTTTTTACAAACATGCAAGTTCTCTGGTCCAATTATACAGGGTGTCCACTGTCCACAAAGTCTCTTTACCATTTAAAAAATGTATCCTAAAAGCAGTTGATATGTTAATCAGATTTGTTCTATGTATTCAGTGGTTATCAAAGTTTTTAATCACATTGCACTTGTGTATTTCAATGAGTATTGTGGTTTATTGAAACACAATCAGATACGCAGACTCAGATAAACTACAGGATTAAGTATGGCAGACATCCTAACCAATAGGTGCATCCCTGACAGACAGGCCACATACTAACCCTTAGCATTAACTTATGGCCTGTCTTTCAGGGATGGACCTATGGGGGAGGAAGGCTATAGGGTCTATTTTGAAAACCTAATTCGAGGTTTGCCTATATTTTCTGATAATTACATTTGTATTATGTAATAATATGCTGGTTACACATCTTAGTACAATAGTTTACCTTGATAATTTAATGTTACATTCCCACTGATGTCCTCTGATTGTGGGTTCTCAGCTGGCTGCATCAGATCTGGGCTCATACCTGGGCTCTCAGCTGTCTGTTGGAGATCCAACATAGCCACTGCACATGCCGACCGTCTTTGTTGGTCCTCCTTCAGCTTCATCCTTTGCTCTCGTTGAAGAGATGCCTCAGATTTCGGCTGAGTGGTTTCGTAACCGAGCTTGACCGTCGGAGCCCAGTCTACCGACTCAACGTCACCCAAAGCACTAGGGACGCCTAAAAAATCCCAATGAAGCCCATATTAGACTACAGGTAACTTAAATCATTACTATTACTAGTACAACACTCTAATGCTATATAAACACAGCCACAAAAAACAAAGTTAGTTAGCTAGCTGCTAACATACCTCTGACAAAGTGGTCGCTGCAGACACGAGAGTAAACAGACTCTGCTCCTCCCGACCGCAGACGTAGGTTTAAAATCCACTTTTTACGGCGTTGTTCTGTGAGCTTTTTACATTTCTCACCTTTATGGACGACAACCTTTGGTACTCTAAAAAAAACTCTTTGTCTTTTTCACGGGTAGAACGATTTGAGCAGCCGTAAACTGCACATAAGATAGGCATCTTGACTTATTCACACAGCAGTTATATGGGCAGACTTCACTTCCTGCCCACCATCTGGATTTCGCGCGTTCGCGATGCAGCAACGTGACGTCACGTGAAACCCACCTGACTGGCATTAGTTGATGGTGTTTCACTAACCACTCTCACAGAGCCGAAAAGAGTCCGGTGCCCTCACACTTTCAACACACGGACATGCACTATATTGCTTCCTGATCATTTGAATCTCGCACGCCTGGCACGAGTTAGAAAACAGCTTCACGACAGCTGGCGTCGTAAAAATACTACCGCTTTTGTCCAAAGGGGACGCTAACGTGCCATTTTACTTGTAGTGGCTTTAACAGATACTAAAGGTGCGAACACACTAGGCATTTTACACGCGTACAGACGCGTATGAAACCCGCCCCTTTTCCATAGGGAACCATTGGTTTACGCGCGTACATGGCGCGTAAATGCGTCACTCGCGCTAAAGCAACATTTTCACTCGCGCTAAAGCAACATTTTTACGCGCGTAGCTTTACGTGCGTATATATTACGCGCGTATAGCTACGCGAGGAGTTCAAAAAATTGAACTTTTGTTGCTCCTACGCGAGACGATTAGCCGCGTTGGCCAATCAGCGTTGAGCTTGACCCTACGTCACATACATTGGCAGGGTCGGAGAACAGTGTACTGTACACAGAGGCTGATGCGAGACACCGAGGAGTAAATGTATTGCGGCGGCCGGTGCTGTATGAAGCCGCTCGGGGTTATACGTGGGGAAAGTAAACCAGGAGAATGGACTTCCTGGTTAATTCAGTGAATATGTGTAGCTGTGCTTTAGCCGATAAACAAAGTTAGCGCCGTATAGCATTAGTTAACTCACCCTGTTGTGTGCGGGCGGCTAGCGCCTCATATTATGAACCCAAACATGACGACTGTCCGCGGGACTTTCACGACAAGTACACGAAGCACCGGTGTTGATCTACGCCAGCCACGGTCCCCTGTCACGGTCCCCTGTCACAGCCAGGTAGGGTAATTTTGGCTACTTGCCTTTATGTTGTGCCGCCGTGCACCGATGCTGCTGTAACTGTGTTTGTTATGTAGCTGCCGTGAATATGCAATGCTGTTTTATTGCTAGGCTATTTGTGCTGTTCAGTTTGTCTTTTGGCACAGTTGTTGGCCGTATTGTTGTTGTTTTTGTGTGGACATGCACGCTGTTGTGTCGGGTCGGTTCTGATCGCAGCCATAGTTGATAAGGGAAATACAATATCGGGAGGGAGACTCGTCACATTACGCGCGTATAACCTTTTTTGACACAAAATGATCAAGCAACATTTTAGCCGCGTTACGCACGTAAATCTTACGCGTGTAAAATGCCTAGTGTGTTCGCACCTTAAGGCCGCAAGCTAGGGAGATTTTCTTTCTAGATCCGCTCTTCTGTGGCACTGGCTGGAGGGATAAAAAACGGACCGAACTATTCAGGTTTTTAGGGCACTCATGATTTCATCCATCTGGATAGTGGTAGTTCAGTTTTAGACCACTTATCCTTTTTTTTTTATTCATTAAAGCGACTCTTACCTTTGGTGCATTTTTACACTTTTTTTGGATTAGGATAAAATGGTATTAATAAGGTAATTACACTCTAAAATATAAGACAGACCCACCAGGAGTAAAAACAAACAATGATTTCAATCTCATAATATTATGAAAAACATATATAAAATTCAACCAATCAAATCGTTCGGACCGAACGATTTGATTGGCCGACAGACCTGTCTGTTTGCGGTCTGCTTCTGTATTGCGCATTCTCAACTAGAGGGTTTGTTTTGATTCCACGGCAGACAGTAGCGAGTAGCGACCATTGTAGAAAAGGCCCCAACGTTCATAAGTTACAGTGTTGTTAGTTCTTACAGTGTGTTAAAATGTGTTTTGTTCAGTGTGGATAGCAGTCAGTTAGGGCGACGTCAGTCGGACAGAGAGCCTGTTTAGTTTCCGTTCTCTTCTCCCTCGGTCAGATGTGTGAGCGTTGCCGCAGTAAGCGATCATTCCACATGGAAACGTGTTTATCTGAGTTTAAATGTGAATCACCCGTGTGTGAGTATGTACATGCAGTCCCGATCGCTGTTATAATATAGTTTGCATGTGATTCGCGGGTCGCAACAGCTGTTGTAACGTCTCCTCACGAGCAGAGTTTAAACCTTTGTTCTTTTCCCGCGATCTATATGCGACTGTGCCTGTGAAAGAAGGAAAATAAAGAGCGGATAAAACCCTACTCCTCCTCTCCTAGTCTCATGCTTATAGTCTGACGCCTTTGGCCATAAGTGGTATTCTGGCCGACACCTCTGAAGTGAAACCAGTGATACAAGCATGGAACGAGGGTGTGGGGGCATTGGAGGGAGGCGGGATGGTATGATAGTGTAATTCTCAATTGCACGATGGGTGTGAGTCCCTTTAATTTATTAATATATGGCTCTGTTTTACCTTGACTAAAGCGAAGTGATTTTTTTTTAAATATGTATGTAGACACACTAAGGACATATCATTTTCCATTCGGGGCCCAAATTGGGTTGACAGAACCATAGATTAGATTTTAATCAGTGGGACAGTTCTTGTTTCCAATATGACAAAAAAAAATTGTAAGTTGGTGTTCGATCCTCTGGTATAATTCAGTTCCAACTGTGTTTAAAGCTGCTATGCATTCTTGGAGTGTATAAAGCTGTTTTTCCAGAGGATCTCGGGGCCGTGGACCAATATAGTGGAGGTGCTGGGAAAGTTTTGTATGCGCTTCATTTAGCGGAGAATATCTCAACTGTTATAGACTTATATGAGCTTAAGTGAACAAAGTGGGATGTGTGACAAAATCTCTATCCGGGGCAAAGTCCTGAAAATGACCACAACAGGTTACACTAGTATCACACTACGTGGTGAATGGGACTTTTTTTTCCCTTTATAGATATCCTCATACTTTTTTACCAGATTAATCTTCATATTAAGAGATATACTTTTTTTATTACACTTTGTCTAAACAATTTAATAAAATATGCAAATGAGGCAATATCTCATTCAATATGCGTAGCCTACATATAAACCCTAGAGGTCCTGGATACGATTTGTATGCACTTCATTTAACGAAGATTATCTCAACTGTTAAAGGTCACATATTATGCAAAATGCACTTTTTAAATGTGTAGGAACATAACTATGGGTCCACGGTGTGCCTAGGGACTGCCAAAGTAAAAAAAAAAAAAAAATCGCTCCTTTCCTCACCCTCCCCCTTTCTGAAAACCTCTCCAATATACTCCAGTCAGAATTCTCGCCGACTGTAACGTCACAGTCGGCACAGCCACTTCCCCATATTTTCCCCATATATGTCCATGCTTCCCCCCCACATTAGTAACTAGAAACTTCCACCGTGCAGTAGGGGAGAACGGGGTAATTTGTCACATGGGTTGGACGTCACATTCGTTATATCTCGCCACCAGAGCGCGCTAGCTCTGAAATGTTGATATAAAAAAGGTCCAGAATTGGGATCAGAGGTCACATACATAGACTTCCTTGGAGGAAGACAGCTGCATTTCAGGTGAGAGGATGTTTTGTGTTTTTCATGTCAAATTCAAAATATTTTGCTTCTCAGTATTTTTCTTCTAGGCTTTTACACAATGGGTTTATAACAAAACACTTGTTACCCTCAGAAAGTGTGAAGGGTAAACTATAGTTTAGATTGTGGTTAGCAAGCTAATTAGTTGTCAGATGGTTGTTGGCCTTGATGCTAGCAAGAAATTCAAGTTGGGGTTGGTCGTCAAATTTTTTGGGGGGTTGGTTGTCACATGTTATCTCAAGGCTGCAGCCAGAAAAGGAACCCAATAACGAAAGAAATTGTCAAGTTGTATCCTCACTGACACCCCAGAGAAGGAAAGAATAGAGCAGGAAAAGGCAGCTAGCAAGCAAAAGAAAAAAGGGCAACAAAATCAAAACAACCCAGTGCATCCCAAACTAGACCAGCTGCCAAGGCTACAGAACGTTATGTAGGCCTATTTGTCAACTTGACAATGCAATTAAACATTCAAATTTGGTTCTGCCTCCTTGCCTTCTTTTGACGATTTTTCCCATTAAGATAACATTGTGACAAACAACCCCATAGTGTGTGACAACCGACCCCTTGATGGGGTTGGTTGTCACAATGTGTCAGAGTGTCTTTGATGGTAAATTACTTCTTCATTACAATAAGTTGGAAAAAAAGAGAGACACACATTTCTAGCCAACACCTTAAGCTTCAATTTAATGTAGGAATGGCTATTGACAGATGTTTTGGTGATGAGCAATTCTCACTAGAGTAAAAAGTGTGCCTACTTACCCCGTTCTCCCCTAGTCTATGATCACCCCACCCCCCCCCCCCCCCCCCCCCATTTCTTATTGGTCCACGGCCCCGAGATCCACTGGAAAATTTTCCGAGCGACAGCCATGTTGTTTTCCCCGCTAAGCGACAAGATGCCCGTAGTACAGCAAAGCATGCTGAATGTTACATACACCAACACAGAAGGCTTTTGCTCATACTTCACTAATTTATCTTAATCACAGCAGTCTATTAATGCCTGGTTTCTAATAGCACAATGGATAGGAAGCTACTTGTGCTTTTTTTTAAACGGTGAAACTAAAATAAAACATTTTATTGGTATTTTTGCCTAACTGGTGTATAGCTATTAGCTTTGGGACAAGCATCCAGCTTTTGCTCATAATAACCTATTCATATTCCCCACAGCAGTCTGGCAATGCCTCATTTTTAGCAAGACAAAGCATTGGAAGGTATTAGTGTAGAAGTCAAACTACAGTCTTAATAATGCCGCGTTTATAACGAGACAAAGCTTAGGGAGCTACTTGTGTAGTAATTCCATCGGTGAAACTAAAAGGAATCTCCTCAATGGTTGTTTGCCTGTTATTTACCTAGTGTAGCATGTAGCTTCGGGAGTAGCACCCAAGGTTTGCTTCTATAACACTAACTTAGCTTTCCCATTGCAGTCTAATACTGCCTCGTATTTAACACCACAAAGGGTGGGAAGTTATTCCTGTAGAAATCAAACTGTGAAGCTACTGTTTTCACTGGTTTTAAATCGTCTGAGTATTATTTTTAGCCGTTAGCGCACATGTAGCTTCGGATGTAGCATCCAGCGTTTGCTTCTATTACACTAACTTAGCTTCCCCATTGCAGTTTAATAATGCCTCGTTTTTAATACCACAAAGGGTGGGAAGTTATTCCTGTAGAAATCAAACTGTGAAGCTACTGTTTTCACTGGTTTTAATCATGTCAGGTCATGTCAAACTGTTCAAAGTATGGCTTTGCTCCGGGTAAACACTGTGTTCGCAGTCACGCAGTGTCTCTCTAGTATCACGAGACACGGCATAGACGGTGGGAGGGGCCAGCCAGATCGCTGGCTGCAGACACCAATATAGGTCATCCTGAGACCAGAGGAAAATCAGGGTATAGAGGCTTGCTACAATAAATGATCTGAACGGGTTTTTCAGCAAACATTTAAAAAAATAAGTATGAGGGACTACTTACACCAGTGCTTCTCAAATGGTGGGGCGCCCCCCTGGGGGGGCGCGGGCTGCCTTGATTTCCAACTGACAAAAAAAAAAATATATATATATATATATTTAAGTGCTAGCAAGTGCGATGTGTAATTGTATACGGTCATATCCGCGCGAAAGGGCGCGATTTGCAGTAAATAAATGTCCACATGTCTCCAAGTGTCTCTGTAGGCTATTTAAAAAGAAATCAAGCAAGTAGACTAATAATAACATTAATGAATACTTGGTTATCTCATCACAGTAGGCCTATTGGCCTATAATAATAAAATAAAACTGTAATAAAGTCCCATTCACCACGTAGTGTGATACTACTGTAACCTGTTGTGGTCATTTTCAGGACTTTCGCCCCGGATAGAGATTTTGTCACACATCCCACTTTGTTCACTGGGGTCATATTAGTCTATAACAGTTGAGATATTCTCCGCTAAATGAAGCGCATACAAAACTTTACCAGCACCTAGACTAATAAGAAATAGGGGGTGGAAGTTTCTGGATACTAATGTGTGGGGAGGTGGCTTCTCTCGCTATGACGACATAGCGAGCAGAATTCTGAACGGAGTACATTGGGGGTAGGGGGGAGGTTTTCAGAAAGGGGGAGAGTGAGAAAAGGAGAGAGTTTTCTTTTTTTGATACTTTGGCAGTCTCTAGTCTCTCCGTGGACCCATATTTACATGGCTCCAGACTAACTTTTTCATCTAGGTGCACCAGCATATATTTTGGGTGCACCCAATTACTGCTGTACGTTTTTGTAAATTGTGTGATTGCGACTATAGTGGCCAATATTGCGAAATAAATGGTATTATGATTCTTGGTTTTCAAAGAAAATTTTAGATTATTGATATTTGTGAAACCTGATCTCAATTTAAAACAAACGCATATTAAGAATCATTGAAAATATAAAAAATAAAGCTTGTATTAGGCTAGCAGCCTACACTTGGTTTACAAAAATGTCTAAACGATTAGAGCTTGCAATTTTTTGAGTGTAGGCCTACACATTTAACCGTAATATGGGGGGGGAGGGGGAGGGTTCAACGGCGTGCAGTTAAATATTTCAATTAATAAATATTGTAACCAAACACAATAATGTGTTGTGTTATCTGCTTTAGTAGCCTACAGTTAATCACATCGCCCACCACTCCTGGAAATAATTATTTTCCAAAGTAAAAAAAAAAAAAAAACAGTTTTCATTTATTGATTTTTTCCTAAACGTTTTGATTTACCAAACGAGTATACAGGTACTCGTGCACACCCTTTACCTACACTGTTTGCAAAATAATAAAACACTTAATTTAAAAAATCCCCATGAAAATAAAGGCATTCCTCCAGAGACGATAGTCTCTATCAATTTACTGAAACTTGAGTGGCCCTTCACTCTCATGCATCCGACTTTTCTCCTCACTGAATTGATACTCACTGGGCGAGTTGCCACCGGTCGCCACGCGACATATAGCGACTATAACTTTCCAAGTTTTAGACAGCAGTTCAATGGCCCTCATTTATCAAACTTGCGTGGAAACTGGTGCAGATTCTGGTGCAAATACCTCCCTACGCCAGGTATCGCGTGGGAGTTATCAAACAGTCGTATCTCGCCAATCTCGGCGTACGCCAGGCCATTATTGATAAATGCGGCGGCTGAAAACAATCGTATCACGCCCCTATATTTTCTCAGTTTAGAGGCCTCGCCCAGAGGTTTTACGACATGGATATGCGCATTACGGCACAGAAGAGGAACTTGTCTGAAGTAGAAATTGACAAAATAACAGCGAAAGAGGAAAAAAAAAGAGTTTCATTTCGGAGCATTAGAAGCGGCATCAAAGAACGACAGAAGGCAGCAGCTAGGAAGGAAATAACTGCTGCGGTCAACAGCATTGATGTTGACAACAAACGATCTCCAGCGCTCAAATGCTATAAAACAGCATATACAATTATATGTCGCCATTTCTTTACATAGGCTAGATGAAGAAAAAGTGGTCGACTCAAAAATCGCCACTAAAAAAAGCGTGTTGCTGTTCTGAAATGCAATCAACGTGCGGGCATAATATAGAGGTAGAGGAGAAAAAGACGCACCAACTGTCCGATAATGGTCCCCATAAAAGAAATACACGTCTGCAGAGATTTGAATGATTAAAATGTATTGGCCCTTTTACATAGCACTACTCAAAAGGGGTTTAAAAACTAAAAATAACACATTTTGCATTGTACTGTAAGACAGCATGCGCTTGGCACGAGTGGTCAGCCCGGCCGTCAGCTGCACAAGCCGACCCGGCAACGATCAGCTGTGAGAGCGCCCACTGTCCTGCTGAGCTGCTCCACTAGCAGATCGGAAAAACGTGCCGGTTAACGGTGGAAATAAATCGCTCGCTTGAGCGATCAATGACACATTAAAAGAGGAACTAACATCTAAAAAGTGTGTCAAATAAATAAAATGTTAAGTTGAATGTTGTGCCGTGTATTTTTTATCAAAGAGCAGTGTAGGCCTACTACATATTTAATACTTAGGCTAAAATTTTGAATGAATGCAGCCCCCGTGCCTCAGTGTCCCCCCAGCTGCTCCAAGTCGAAGATAACTGCCCTTACGCAGTCCCATGCAGCGCTCCTAAGTGGCCGGTGTGCGCACTATTGAATCAGCTCTCCTACTCAGTTGCACACCATAAGCTGCACAATTTTAAGTGATTAATATCTTTATTTCGGTCTGAGCAAAAACTGCATTTGTATTACCTTCTAATAATTGTCCAACAAAGTCATCGGCTACCCGGCACAGCCTGCACTGCGAGTCCATGCTGTTTACAAACTTGCGTACACGAGCTGAGAGCTGGCGTGGGATTTGAGCGTATCCTACGCTCACGTCCATATTGATAAATGCCGAGATTTGCGTGGAAATGTACGTACACCCATTTTTCTGGTCTACGCACAGTTGATAAATGAGGGCCAATGTGTTCAACCTCACCGTACTGGATCTTAAAAATCCCCATATAGCAGACGTTGGCTTTGATTTCCGTCACAGTTCAGCGTGGATGCTGATGATGCGCGTCGGAGTCCATGTTTGTTTGTTTACTCTGCTGTCTGCACCATAGTCCGCACCTGTCTTGCACGCCGTGCGCACGCAGCTACACACACACGCACTGTCAGAGGAGCCGAGGGGCGCTACCAAAAAGACGGGAGGAGCGGTTGGAATGTTTAGACACGCGCGCACATTTACATTAAATCGCAATCGCAGCCATTTGTGCGGAATGTAATTGCACTAGCTCACATTGTGATTAGATGAATCGTGCAGCACAGCACCCAATATTACATAATATGACGTGAAAAATGTCAGGTGCACTGGTGCGACCAGTGAAAATATCTGGGCACACTCACTCAGATTTTCAGGCGCAAATTAGGCGCACTCTGGAGCCCTGATTTATGTTCAAAAACATCGAAAAAGTGCATTTTGCATAATATGGGAGCTTTAACAGTGTGATAATTTTCCTACAAAAAAGGCAGCATAGAGTGCTTTACATATAAGAACATAGCCATGATGACCCCCTCCCCTACCTATCAACAAACAGAGCAGAACATTGCAGGTTGCATAATAAATGTCAGTGTTTCCCCCAGCGCTTTATAGTTAAGGCAGCCGCCTTAGCAAAACCAGCCCCCCGCCTTGACTACTGACCGACCAAAAAATAAATAAAAATAAATTAAATCTTTAATTTTTTTATTTTTAGTGCTGCACAATTAATGTACTAGCAAGCGCGATGTGTGATTTTTCATGGTCAGAAATGCGCGAAAGGCCGTGATTTGCGGTAAATAAATGTGCACATGTGTCTCCAAGCGTTTCTCTCTGCTCAGACTATCAGCTGCTCTGTGTCGGGGGCTCTGCGCGCGCGACCGTGCCGCGCTGCGCGTGACTATGTACGCGGGAGAGTAAACGAGCAGCAGCAAACCGACATTTAACCGGTGGCGATAATAAACGCAGTGCGGTTCTATGGGGATTTAGCTGAACAGAAAGAAGTGCTCTGCAAAGCTAGACTAGTTTAAGACTCCACATCACCGTGGCAACACAACTTATCGGCTCATACAGCGCAGAGAAAAGTCTGATACATGCATGAGAGTGATGGCCCAGGCACCTTTCAGTAAGTTTACAGAAGTGCACACTGTAACTGTCTTTGAAATGCATTAATCATTTTAAGGGGAAAACACTTTGTATTATTTCAATAATTGAATTATTTTTCAAACAGCATGCTTGTGTAGGCCGACAAGATTAATTTTTCTGAATTTTAAATGCTTTATTTTTATGTTTTAAATTTGGAAATACATGTTCCAAAACAACCAATAACCTCTGCATTTAAAAAGAAATCAAGCAAGTAGGCTAATAATAACCATATATGAATTAATCGCATCACAGTATGCCTATTGTCCACAATAATCTCACAACAGCCCCCCATCCAAAAAGGAACTTTAAAAAGCACTTTGATGTGCATACACATGTTAAGTGTATGGTCCATTATTTTATTTAGTGTGTCTGCATGGTATTGCACCAAAACAGTAGAATTTCTTTAATTGTATTTTTTTTGTCTGCATGTTTGCACAAAATGTGCACATAGCAAACAAAATTGCACAACTGTAAGGTCAGTGTCATTCAAATAAACAGAACTATTTCTTTAGTGCGCATTGGCATCTTTGAGCAAAATACCCCCAAAATTTTCGCCGAGGCGCCTCCTGTACGGCTAGACAGTGACCACCTTGACTAAGACATTTCCTCGGGGAAACACTGAATGTTTAATCCCTTATGTTGGGGAGACCGGGGGACAAGTGTAAAACGTTTTGGTGTTGGTGTCATTGCTCAAAAACATATTGAACAATTTGAATATCCAGGCCCCCAGGAGCAGTGCCTTTGCCCTGAATCCAGCAGTGCTCAGTAGACAAGCCTGGTATCCAAGTTGTATTGGCTGGCTGGATCAGTAAAACAAAAATGGAAATCATACGAGCCTGGAAGCAGATATCCCCGTTCACTCCAATACAACAGGAATGTGTCTCCACAACTTTTTTCTGGATATCAATCAAAGGCTTACGGCCTCCACACACATCCTGCGTCTACCTCTGGAGCGCGTCGCCTTAAGGCTGTTACATACTCCGCGAGAAGAAAGAACAAAGTTCTTTGTGACAGAGCTGCGAGAAGAAAATGACGTCATTTTCTTCTCTCAGCTCTTGTATAGCTGTTCTCGCAGCTTGTTCTCGACACATCACCCGGGCCGAACTTTCTTCTCGCAGCTTGTCCGAGAACTATTGTGTGATTGATCAGTCTGAAGTCAATGAGGAAAGCGAAGTGAAATCAGCTGGCGCTACTGAGTAAATTACCATGGTAACAATGCGCCGCGGTGAGGAATTCGGCAGTTGAGTTCTCGTGAAGTATGTAATGTCAGACCAGAAAGAACTTCTCGCAGCTCTGTCACCGAGAACTTTGTTCTTTCTTCTCGCGGAGTATGTAACAGCCTTTACCTTACTGCTGCGTCTCTCGGACTTTTCTCGGACACACATGGAACGTCTCAGCAGCTGCTGCTGCTGCAGCGCTGCTTCTAAAAGCCCTATCTTTCTACATAGTGTTTTCATAGATAATTCCCATTAAAAATGAAGTTATTTCGTGTAATTTATGATGCATATGATTTATATTGAGTCTAATATTGAGTCTGGACAGTAATCCGTGCGCCCCATTGCCTTTTTAATTTACATTTTTTTTTGTCATATTTTCGCTTGTTGGAAGTTTTATTTTGAAAGGGACACACCAGGAAATGGTGAAACTACAGCGAAAGCTGCCGGTATGAAGTCAATATGACTCTCAGCAGAGTATTTCTCTATCAGTTAAAGCAGAGACCCAAGAGAGACGCGCGGCTCTCAGAAAAAAATAGGCGAGCCTCCTGAGGTAAAGGAGAGCGTCGCTGCAGATGTGTGCCCGCTCTAGGTTGATTACACGGTCAGTGACAAAAAGTCAGACGCAGACGTGAGGTAGACGCGCAGTAGAGGTAGGATGTGTGTGGAGGCCGTTATACTTATCTTTAGACCATGTAAATGTTTCAATTGTTTTTTGTTTTTTTCTTCTCTTCACCTGTTGTTGTGTATTTGATGTATTTGCATTGAACATTGTGTATGCATTGTTGTTTTTCCTTGGAATTTGTTTGAACTCGACACCATTGAAAATGAGGGTCACCCCTCGATTGGTCTCTCGAGGATAAATAAAAGTTAAATGAAATGAAATGAAAATGAAAATGTGATAATAGAATGGAAGTTTTCTTTTTTCAAAACGCCACCGCAAGCATTTAATAACCATTTTAGCCGTTAGCCCGAGGAGGGGTGGGGCCTATGACTTCTAGCTCACATCTACATCCGGAACGTCATGAAACGTGCACTGCGCGTCATGCTTTACGGTCGTGTTAGGCACCCATGGATGCGGAAGGAAATTCTGATACTATATGTTGCACTGCTCCAATGAGCAGGTAGGAATGAATGGGTGCCATGTTTCAATCCGGTGTCCATTCCTTCATATGTCCATGCTCTTAACAGAGTATTTCTCTATCGTGTAAGCAGAGAGACCCAACAGAGAAGCGCGTCTATTCGAAAACTAGGCAAGCCTTCTGAGGTGAAGTGGAGTGTCGCTGCAGACAAGCCTCCAACGGGTGTCGGCAGGGCGTCCAAGGTTGAATGTGTGGAGCTGTAGTGTGTTAATACGGTCGCCAAAATAAAAGTCAGTAGACTTTGTGTTCCAGGGGTGCTGTAGGAGCTGAACTGGAAATAAAATTATCATATAAAAATACACTTTATTGACAGATTTCATGCTATGTGCATGAACACAGCCAAAATTATTTAAAAAAAAGAATGAAAAGTGCATATAACGCGCTAGACACGGGCCCAGAGGGTTAACATAGCAAATACAATATCAGTTATAATAGTAGCATTTGACTAAAATAGCCCAAGTCTGAGGTAGAAACTTAGGTATCAAAATATAGCCCACAAAAGTAGTCTATATGTGAAATGAAAGTAACACGCATCATGTATCACTCTCATCATTCTAACCTCTCCCTGTCCCCCTCACCCTAAACACCCAGCTGTGATGCCTGAACCTAATCACCATTTTCAGGAACATGGGACCATCGAGCTACACACACACACACACACACACACACACACACACACACACACACACACACACACACACACACACACACACACACACACACACACACACACTGATCATAAAGTTTCTCACGCCAATATTCAACACATGACTTAGACGTGGGATGTGCAAGACAGGGGCTTTCTTGTCTTTTCAGAGAAAACATCTGACTTCAATTAACAGATAAATAACAGCCTCAGAAAGAGTTCCTGATTAAATCTAACTTGTTACTTTTGCACCATGTTAGTATACCTCAGTAGAAATCCTTATGACAATGACTGGATGTGCCAAAACTTTCTTCAATTAAACAACGACAAAACTGAAGTCATTGTCTTTGGCAGTGTTGGGAACGTTACTTTAAAAAAGTAATTAGTTATAGTTACTCACTACTTGTTCCAAAAAGTAACTGAGTTAGTAACTGAATTACTTTATAATAGAAGTAACTAGTTACCAGGGAAAGTAACTATTTGCGTTAGCCTACTGTAAAAAAAAAAAAAAAGTTGCTATATGTCAACAAATTTGTATTTTTCTGAGCAGGAGCAGTTTTCACAAGTCAGTTGAAATGAGTAGAACAGACAGGTAGGCCTACTTGTAGGCTACATAACCTTCAATATTTATTGCACATCAACAGACAGCAAGAGGTTTATCCTGCACTTCAAGTATTTTGTTCTCAACAAAAGTAGTAGAGGAAACTGCTGAATGTACCGTGCTGATCTGCTATCACTGGATTCACTTCAGGGGTGTCGGCTAAAACACCAGTTAAGGCCCAAAACGTCAGACTATGAAGCATGAGACGATGAGAGGAGGAGTAAGGATTTATCCTGTTTATTTCCTTCTTTAACATGCACAGCAGCATACAGATCCCAGGAAAAGAACAATAGCAATATTCGGCTCATGATGACACGCTAAACAGCTGTTGCAACTGGCGAATCGCGGCCGTTTAATAACGTGCATAAATTATAATTTATAGAGATCGGGAAACTCCATGCACTTACTCACAAGGGCGATGCAAAAAACTCAGGGAGAGCACGTGTTAACCGTGGATTGATAGGCGGTTACTGCGGCAACGCGCATGCTCACACAACAGAGAGAGAAAGAAAAATAAACTTCACTAAACAGGCGCTCCGGCTGACTGACGTGACGGCGCTAACTGACAGTTATAATGTCATCCACACTGAATAAAACACAACTTAAAACACACCGGTCTCCTCACTAGCAGTTTGAGTAGTATGGAGCCAGGGGTGCGTTTGGATTACACAGTTTATTCAATCAATTGATAGTAACGCACCGCATTTAACGTTCAGTAACGATAACGGCGTTGTAACGACGGATAAAGTAATTAGTTAGATTACCCCGTTACTGAAAAAATAACGGCGTTACCTAACGCCGTTATTTTAAACGGCGTTATTCCCAACATTGGTCTTTGGTACCAGGGATGAACAATTTAAAAAGTCAGCACACAGCTTAAATCTGTTATGTTAGAAAGCACACACCAAGCTAGAAATCTTGGAGTAGTCATAGATTCAGACTTGAATTTCACAAAAACACATTAAATCAGTCAGCCTACTACCACCTTAAAAATATATCAAGAATTAAAGGGCTACTGTCTCAGCAGGACTTAGAAAAACTTGTCCATGCATTTATTTTTTAGTAGACTTGACTACTGTAATAGCGTCTTTGCAGGCCTTCCTAAAAAATCAATCAGACAGCTTCAGCTAATTCAAAACGCTGCTGCTCGAGTCCTCACTAGGACCAAAAAAGTAGATCACATTACCCCAGTTCTGAGGTCTTTACACTGGCTTCCTGTCACTCAAAGAATTGATTTTAAAATATTGATGTTGGTCTATAAAGCCCTAAATGGTTTAGGCCCCAAATACATCGCCGACCTGCTGATCCCA
This sequence comes from Ammodytes marinus, assembly GCF_949987685.1. Classification (NCBI taxonomy): domain Eukaryota; kingdom Metazoa; phylum Chordata; class Actinopteri; order Uranoscopiformes; family Ammodytidae; genus Ammodytes; species Ammodytes marinus. Next base: position 4,687,405 of record NC_137213.1, read on the forward strand.
TAGAAACCAGTCAGAGCTCTCAGATCGTCTGACACTGGGCTACTGACAGTCCCCAGAGTAAGGACTAGACAGGGAGAGTCAGCCTTCAGTTTTAATGCACCCAAACTCTGGAATAAACTTCCAGGGGACTTGAGGTCAGCTTCGACATTTGGCTCTTTTAAATCAGGTCTGAAGACTTTGTTGTTTCCGTTTTAACCTGTAATTTTAAATTTTTATTTGTTTTTATTCTTTTTAAATGTTTTAATTATTTTATGTTTTATTTATATTCATGTTTCTCATTTGCTTTTTTTTTTTTTTTTTTGTGCTCTATACTTGATGTATTTTGTTTTTGCATCTGTAAAGCACCTTGAATGGCCTTGTGTCCGAAATGTGCTTTAGAAATAAACTTGCCTTGCCTTGCCTAGTAAATATGATTAATCACTTTTAGCTGGGACTCTAAAGCTAATGTCACGTGACATTCAGGTTATGCAAATTAAAGAGCTTCAACTTGTATGACCTTTAGTCATGTTTAAAGGCCTACTTCACCGGTTTGAATATGAAGGTGTATTGAATTCTGAGATCCTATGTAGTATAAATGTGCAAAAAAAATTGAAATTGGTTCATCCTAGCCTGAGAAAAGGCCGAAAGAGTGTTTTTTTTAACCCTATATTAATCTTACTGTGACATCACAGTAAGATAAATATAGGGTTAAAAAAAAACCTTACTTTGTAAATATTACTGTGATTTCTCCTACTGTGACATCACAGTAATATTTACAAAGTAAGGTTTTTTTTTAACCCTATATTTATCTTACTGTGATGTCACAGTAAGATTAATATAGGGTTAAAAAAAACACTCTTTCTGCCTTTTCTCAGGCTAAGATGAACTGATTTTTTTTTTTTTTGCACATTTATACTACATAGGATCTCAGAATTCAATACACCTTCATATTCAAACCGGTGAAGTAGGCCTTTAACCATACTACCATAGCCTATACTGATTTTAAAAAAGATATAGAAAATATAGAAACAGGGGAGGAGATTAAGATTGTTTCCAGCAATTATTTTCTTCATGAATGTGTGGCAGTTCCATGTGCAACAGGGATGTCACTTGCTTTAACGGAAGGATATGTGGGGTGTCTGTATCTCTGGCGATGCCACAGCGATCGCAGGGACTTTCACTTGTGTCATTAAACTTATAAATCTGACTGTATTTCATATCACAGGGACACAGCGATGACTGTATTAAATATCAAACTGATAAAAACGATCCGACTGCAGGCTATAGTGTATCACATATAAAGTATTTTCATATTGACGGACATCGCATCCATTCAGTTAATGCAAGTCAGTTAGATGACTAAAAAGTAGCCGACTTGTTTATATAGTTTGATCACTTTGTGAATCAGAGTGAATGGTATTCTGCTAAAATATCAAATAGCCTACTTTAAATATACGTGATATACACTATATACAGTTGGATCGTTTTTAACAGTTTGTTATTAAATACCGTCATCGCTGTGTCCGTTTGATATGAAATACAGTCAGATTTATTAGTTAAATGACAGAAGTGAGAGCAAACATCCCTACGGTAGAGCTAAGAAGGCTATGAGGGCGCTCCAGCCCAACCTTACCAACGTATGACGTACGAAAGAGATTCGTAGCAAAGAACGTTTCTGGAAACAGGCGAAACGTTAGGTAGGTACTCTACGTAGGGGTTACGAAAGACGTGGCGTTAAGAAGGCTTCGGGAAACCGGTCCCAGAAAAGTAGTACAATAGGAGATCTTTGAGGAAGAAGAAAAAAAAAAGTCAGGGGGAAAGGGGCGAGTCCTGTCAAACATCACATTTAGTTTATTATGGTTTTCGCATTTGTGGCACCCCCTATGGATTAATCTTGACAAGCTTTAAGAGACATGCTACCACATGTCTTTGGCACATATCCAGTAAATTGTATGATTATAGGACCTATGGTCAATGAGTCATGGCCAATTTGCTGATAAGCCCCACTCCTAAGTAAACACTTTGGTCAATGGCGGCCATGTTTTTCAAGCTATCCTACTAATCTTTTACATCCGCGTCTTGCCAGGTGGAGTTGTATGTCGAACCAAACTTTCTGGACAAGTATGGCTGTGTTTGGAGACAGCACTTCACAATCCCTGAGTAGGTGCAAGTCAGTTTGTGACAGGGTGGGATGGTGCTGGCTGACGTCCTTTCCATTTTTGCGTTTTTTCTTTTTACAACCGATTTAAATACGCCGTTACTGGACTTGAACGATTGAGAATTTATGATATCATGATTGGTAAAGTAGCGACATATTCCAGACCTCAATGCAATATAATTGGCAACAGAGTAACTGTTGCCGTCACTTCTCTGCACCGATGGGTAAAAAGGCCACAGCAAGCTGTTCAGGTTTTCTGCCCCGTATGGTTAAAGGTTTGTTGAATTTTTTTTTTCCTCAAGCCAATCTTTAAAGGATGTGATGGCCCATACCGTATTCCTTTTTGTATTGATTGATTTCATGGCGATCTTCTTCTATTTGGTTGACATCTCGTTCGTCCAGCTCCTTGTGTCTTTTCTTGGCTTTTCCTGGTGACTTTTCCTCCCTCAGCCATGTCTCCAAGGTCCAGTTCTCTCCAAAAATATTGAAATTAATGTTTGGAAAATGTTCCATTTTAAATAAAGTGAATATTAGCCTACCAAAAAGTCTATCAGCAGAGAATGTGAGAAGATGTGAAAAAGCCGGTCAGAACATCTCTATAGCAACAAAATTTCATAATCATAGCAACAGTTAGCCTGGCTCCGACCACCCGCCTAGATCCGGCCAAATTTAATTTTCCCTTCAGTAGTCAGTCTGGGTGTACAGTGCATTTCCCAGTTTTCGCCGGAGAATCTACAGTCGTCCAATCAGCGAACAGAGCGAGTGGCTGAGAACGATGACGTCGAAGTCGCGCTCCAGTTTCAGTTGAATGATGCGTTCCTTTATACTCGGAAGAAGGAGATTTCCGACTTGGTAGTTCCGAGTTCCAACCTGTCTGTTCCAGTGCATCTGCTCGCGAAAGTATGGACGCCTAAAACCTTTCTTGTCCAAATAACTAAACGTTAGGCTCTAACAAGATACTGTTGCCAGGTACCGGTAGATTCATAGACTACAATATGTAGTGAAGTCGGAAATTTCCGAGTTCCCTGTCCAACTGGAACGCACCGTCAAAAGCCGGCTCATGACACACGTGACGACCAAACGTGATGCGATTGGTTGGCTAATCCAGAGTGGCACTGGGCAGATCCAATAGTTTTAAACTTCGACAGACACCCGCCTCCAAGTGAGTGAACGTTTGCCAATTACAGCACTTCCAGACCTTCTGTACAAATGAAATGAAGTACGATGGTCTGGTTGGACCAGGCTAAGCAACAGTCATTATACCCTTGACAGTGGTCTGTCTTGCTGGAAAAACAGACCTGTAGAATGCTGGTTTTTCTAAGTGCCATGTAATAAATACTAATATTAACTCATTGCAGAAAGAAACAACAACAGTGGCTTCCTGATTGGAACATCATCATGTACACCACAGCAAGCATCTGTCTTGACAGATAGCATCCTTAACATGCTAGTGACTGACATGGGGCCTCTGTCAATGGTCCAAGATGACGGCTTCAGGACGATGATTCACACCTTGAATCCTGGTTACACTCTTCCCTCAAGGACCCATTTCACTAAGCTTATGGAGAGAAAATATGACAGACATTCAATGAAGCCCACAGAAGACTGCTTTAAACAACAAGAACAGCAAACTTGCTCTCACCACTGATGTTTGGACAAGTGTAGCCATTGAGGCCTATACCTCACTTTGCCACTACATCACAGACGACTGGGACATGAAGTCAATCTGCCTCACTACCATGCCACTGCAGGACAGACATACTGCATCCAACATTGCAGAATGGTTGGAAGAAGTTGTAGCCAGGTTTGAAATCCCTCTTAGCAACATCATTGCCATAGTCCATGATAATAGTGCCAATGTTGTGGCTGCGGCACACATCCTGGAGGAGAAGAATGGGTGGTCCTCTGTGCGTTGCACTGGTCATACCTTGCAACTTGTGATCAATGCTGTGTTAAAGCATCCAAGCATTGAAAAGGTTGTCGGGCTGCAAGATGTCTCGTGGAACATTTAAAAAAAGTGAGCTAGCCAGTAGTAAGCTATGAGCAAAACAACAACAGATGGCCCCACCTGAGCACTGCCTTGTTCAAGATGTAAGCACAAGGTGGAACAGCACCTTTTATATGGTCAGTGGACTGATGGAAAAAGGTAACTTGATTTGAAACCAGAATAGTGGATCCTGCTAGAAGAACTTTTAAAAGCCCTCAAGCCTTTAGAATGTGCCACTTTGTTCATGAGTGCAGATAAATGCACAACAATATCTTCAATACCTCCACTTGTGAAGGGGCTATTGAAGTCCACCCTGAGTGCTACCTTTGAGTCTGGCCCGTTGCAGACTTTTCAACTCACTGCTACCAAGTAGCTACAGGAGCGATGTAAAAGGGAGACTTCTTTTTCAGACACAGCAGCAAACACAGTGATTCTTGTGTCAGCACTTGACCCGAAGTTTAAGAAACTGAAGTTTCTTTCCCCTGAATAAATCCTTCATGTTGAAACCACAGTGCAAAGACTGGCGCTTGGAAAGATAGAGATGGCTGTGCAGCAGCCCGTCACATCCACCGATACAGCTTCTGAATCAGGCCCAGTTCTAGACAGTTAGATTAGAGTTGTCTGGTAGAAATCGTAGAAGAAATGTTTTGCCCTTGTAAGATCTCTGCGTCTGCTTTTTGGCACAGTTACTGTAATGTTAGTTTTTAGACACATTACTGCTGAAGGGGGGGTTACCATGATAACACTGATACTAGAAGCTTTCCATATCAGCCAGAAAAGCAGAAGTATTACATTTTCTTAGAAAATAAATAGATGAAATATACAGAATAATTTGCACAAAACCTTCAGAACCTTCACAAAGACACCTCAGAACTTGATGAAACTAGAACAAAGCGCACTTTGGGCGTTTTATTCCATTCCTTGCGATAGTTTTTCCCCCCCTCATTGTCTTGATATTGCAGAGCAGACATACTACTCACTTAACTATCTCAGAATTAGCAGCATAACAGTTGTATGTGTGTCTAGATCAATGCTATTAACAGAATAATAATGGGAAGTATTATACCAACTATACACAATCCTGAAAGCTTGGCATTTGTACAATGTGTTAATAAAACACACTCTACATTGCACAAAATTATTTTGTGCAATGTTATATTATTTTTATTCACTTTTATTTGAATGAAGACAATGACTTAAAGAAGCTCTTGATAGACAATGTTGTCTGTGATTCCTTCATTATCTTCAATAAAAACTTTGATGCTGCTGGCACGCTTTCCCCTTGAGAAGGCTGTGCACAGCTGACATGTGCAAAGACTGGTTGAGGAAGGTAGATGCCAACTCGGTCATTCTCTTGCCCTTGACCCTTGTTGATAGTCACTGAAAAAGCCAGTGTGATGGGGAACTGCCGTCTCACAAAGGTGAAGGGTAGCTCAGCAATCTCAGAAATCAGGGATGCCAAATCAGTCACCAAGTGCTCTGGAGGAATTTGTACCTGCAATTCACTGTCCTTGTGATGAATGTTACCTTCTCCTAAAGCAAGTAGGTAGTTGGAGAAATCATTTTCTGCATTATCGGTCCTCATGTTCACCTTCAGCTTTTTGTCCTGCAGGAGGGGATAGAGGGGAGACGACTGGATGCAGGCTTTGACAATTTGAGCCCTGCCTGCTCTTTTGACGACTGGTAGCGTCTGTCTAGGGTCTCCCCCAAGCAGGACAGGTTTTCCGCCCCACGGTTGGTGAGACTGCATAAAGTCCCTCAGAGCTCTTTCCACACACTCTATATTAAAGCGGTGAACACTAAAAATCTCATCCCAGATGATCAACTTGCTTTCTCTGATGAGCTTAGCAAGGGAGGACTCAGCTTTGATGGCACATACAGAGTCTTCAAAAATAGGGATGGGGATTTTGAATCTTGAATGAGCTGTCCTACCACCCTCAAGGTTCTGAGCAGCTAAGCCTGTGCTGCCAACACAAAGAACAATACCACCCTATGACCTGATCTTTGCTGAGATCACCTTCAAAGTAAAGGTCTTACCGTAGCCCCCCTATAAACCCTTGTCAGCTTTTATTCCTCTGTGAGTAGTCTTGGCTGTGGCGTGTCACTGCATTTGGTTAAAGGTTAGGTTAAACTTTATTGTCCCCGTGGGGAAATTTGTCTTGGGCACAGTGCATCATTGCTTTCTGAAACATACAGAGTACAACAAAAACACAAGAACAGACACAACCACAACCAGACAAACTAACATTTAAACATTGAGAACATGATATACTTTAAATGGCACTTTGATGTAAACCATAGAAATCTACAGTGTGGAGCTAGAGTACTAGTGTGCATTGCACTAGAGCTCATGGATAAAGTGCTATGTGCTAAAGTGCAGTTCTAAAGTGCTATGTGCTAAAGTACTATGTGCTAAAGTGCTAACCTATTTATTGCACATTATTCTATTGCACATTGTTCGTCAGTTTAATGGAGGCTGGGACAAATGACAATTTAAGGCGGTTAGATTTACATAGCGGCACCCGGAGTCTTTTCCCTGATGGCAGGGTTTCATATTCAGGGAAGAGTGGGTGTTGTGAGTTGGAAATGATTTTCTTTGCTTTTTTCCTAACTGCCTGCTCATAGATGCTCTGTATAGGCTCATATTCTTTCCTCCCTACGATTTTCATTGCCGTTTTATGCATGCCGGCCAGTTTGCTTTTTAGCTTAACGGTTAGGTTGCCAAACCATGAGGTGATCCCATATCTAATGATGCTCTCTACAATGGCACGGTAGAAAATCATCATGATGTGGCTGCTTACGCCGTACAGTCTTAGTCTAAGCAAAAAATATAGCCTCTGTTGCAGTCTATTGCACAGGTTGTCAATATGTGTCTTCCAGCAGAGAAGATTATCAATATGAACCCCTAAATACTTATAAGAGGATACCTGGATGATTTTCTGATTTTTGATGACCACTGGCTCATGGTCAGTCACTTTCCTCGGATCCAAAACCATTTCCTGTGTTTTGGTCACATTTAGAATAAGATGGTTGGTATCACACCACTTAATGAATATGTCTATCTCATCGTGGTACACAGAGGGGTCCATATCCTTGTGTAGAAGGCTCAGGAGCATGGTATCGTCCGCAAATTTCACCATATAATTGTTAGGGTGCACAGTCCTACAATCATTGGTGTACAATGTGAACAGGGTTGGTGATAAAACGCAACCCTGTGGGACTCCTGTGTTGCAGTGTTTGGTGTCTGACAGTGTTCTGTTGACCTTCACTTGCTGTGTTCTGTTTGTTAAAAAAGAGTAGAACCATTTGATCAAGGTGGTGTTTACACTCATGTATTTGAGCTTCTCTAAGAGTATGTGAATTTGCACTGTATTAAAAGCTGAGCTAAAATCAACAAATAAAATTCTGGCATAAGCTTTTGTGTTCTCAAGGTGCTTGGAGATAAAGTCCAAGGTGCAAAGGATTGCATCATCAGTACTGCATTCCTGCTTATACGCAAACTGGTACACATCTAGCTTTGTCTCGACATCCTTCATGAGCAGTGACACAATACATTTTTCAAAACATTTCATAACAATCGAAGTGAGAGCTACGGGATGGAAATCGTTGTTTACTGTGGCACAGGGCTAAAGCTAAAGTACCTCCCATTTGTGCAAGTTCATCCTCCATGGCAAGTAGCACCAGATTTTTGATAAGGTGCATGTCTATGTCTTCTCTAGAGCAGCCTTGCGCTGTGGCCTCATTTTGGACGATATCATCACTGAGGTGTTCAAAGAATCATTCAAAGAGATCCACGGACTGTGAGGGGGTTTCTTGCATATGTTTTGTTTTCAAACTGACCTCGTTCTCAGGCTCAGCAAATTGCTCCTCTACTGTCCACTCTCATTAGGTAGGCCAGGCGTTTCAGATGAGGTATCAAGATAGTTGTCCGTGTGTGAGTGGGAAGTTGGTTATACTTATACGGGGACACAAATCTGTTTGGTGTGTGCCGTGACGGCGGTCGTCGTAGATGTCGTCGGGCTTCTTTTGAGCCGATTGAACGGCGGCGGGCAGTCTTTCAGTTGGAGCAATTTGATTGGTGGAGGGCTAGCGAATCAGTGAAGCCCGGAAGTGAGACGGGTAGCACAAACAGCTAACAACAGCTAGCCATTGTTTAAATGTTTGTTTGTTTCGTTCAGCGAGTACTCACATGCATCAACCCTTGTTGACTGCTCGACACTCTCTGCTAAAAATGGTGCTCTTTATGGTCCATAAATATAAATACGTATTTCTATCTATGTTTATGGTCTAGAGAGCCGTCCCATCATTTCCGTCTTCCGTATTTTTTGGGGCCACAATACAGATTAGCGCCGCCTGCTGTTATGGAGACATTACGTCCCGCGCAAGTGTGACCTTTGTAATAATTATTCTACTGCTGTTTGAATGAACCTCAGGACAGGTTGGATGAAGCACTGGTCTGGTTTTATTTCTGCAACATGGAATAGCAAACACAACCAGTGTGCAATTAATTGAAAGGCCTTGCAGTCTCTTCTCGCTCGCACTACAAAAGAGGAGCTTGGCATTAGCATATACAGGTCACGTACACCTCGTGCTGAAAGTAACTAGCTAGTACATCCTCACACATGTTGGCTGCTAGCCCAAAGACTCTTTAAACACTACGGCAACAATTAGTCACAGAACAACGAAACTACTAGTTTTACAGATGCCTCATTAGTCAAGCATGTTATACGACAAATGCTGATAGTTTACACATCATATGAACCGTAGTTTTCACTTATTACTGACTTAATGTCTGAGCGAACAGAGCAGCAACTTACCCACAGCATAAAAGCATTTTACTTCTGAGCGCAAAGCAAAAATGCCCAGCATTAAGTATGAAACCAACTTTTGCTGTAGACTTCCGCTATAAAATACACAAAGAACCTTTTGTTGCAGTCCCAAGTTTGACAGGAATTTAACATTAAAACCAAGTTATTGTTTACACTGTTACATACACCCCCTATACATTCTGTTAAACTCCAGACAAATCCAGAGTATCATAACGAGAAAAGAAATAGAGAAAAAAAAAGTGAAACCATATCACTGATGTAAATTACAGTCGATTAGAAAATCCTCCTTTAAGGAGTGCCAAAGGATCAGGTGATATCAAGCCCAATACTTTACACAGACCAGAAGAAGATGCCTTATACACCTTCTGAACACCAAGTTCAAGGCAATACACATTGCATACCCAAGTTCACAAAAACAAACAAATAGAGTTCTCATCAACATCCTCTGTGAGAGTCAACTGAGACATACCTGGCACAGGTAGAGCAACACTGACAGACACTGAGTCAGGAAAATTAGCTACACTGACAGACACTGACGGACACTGACAAACACTGAGTCAGGGATATTTAGCTACACTGACGGACACTGAGTCAGGGATATTAATCTACACTGACGGGGACTGGGCCAGGGGAGCGCACCAGCCAGTCCAAAGTCCGGTTGCAGCCATCTGTCTCGTCCATCTCCACGGAGTCCCGATCACCCGCACATGCCACAGCCTGGCATGACGCGCTTGCTCGCCAAGGGTGCGCCCCCGAGCAATCCGTGAGGCTTCACCCAAGTACTGAAGTAGAATGCTGCCACGCTGGCGGCGCGAGTGAGAGCAGACCGCAGGGCCCCTTCATCTGGAGGAGCAGCAGTAGCAGAAAGGATCCCCGGATCGCGCTGAAGGAGCCACCGTCCAGCAGGAGATCGATGAGTCACGGCACCAATGTGACCTTTGTAATAATTATTCTGCTGCTGTTTGAATGAACCTCAGGACAGGTTGGATCAAGCACTGGACTGGTTTTATTTCTGCAACATGGAATAGCAAACACAACCAGTGTGCTATTAATTGAAAGGCCTTGCAGTCTGTTCTCACTCGCACTACAAAAGAGGAGCTTGGCATTAGCATATACAGGTCACGTACACCTTGTGCTGAAAGTCACTAGCTAAAACATCCTCACACATTGTTATGCCCCTGTCTAGGGGAACCAGAGACACAACACAAATGCAACAAATACCCACTCCCCGATCCCCAAACCACCACGCACAGACTTCTAAAGTAGAATAGATACCAATTTATTTAAACTGAGCAATAATAAACAAAAAGCAACATAAATCTTCAGGGTGAGTTAACACCAAAACAACCTATACTGAAACAAAAGAACAAGTAAACCCCTAACCTAAACAGTGAACAAAAACTAAGAGACAAACTCTGCAAAAGAAATGACAACTCACCCCTACACAATCAAATACAATAATTAACACATAGTAAACAATAGAAGTGGTTCGGGAATTTGCGAGCGAGTGCTGCTGCCAATCATGCCACCGGCTGAGTGAATCCAGCGGAGCCATTGAATGCTCAGAGGCTGATAGTGAGCCAATCAGATTCCGCCACTTACGGAGCCAATCACCCGCACCTGCACCTGTATAGCAAAGCTCATTCACACGCAGAGGTCTCACTCCCACACCACTCTCAGAAGAAAACAAAAGGAAAACAGCACAGAACGAAGAACATACGACCAGGGTCGTAACACACATGTTGCCTGCTAGCCCAAAGACTCTTCAAACACTACGGCAACAATTCGTCACAAAACTACTGTTTCTACAGATGCCTCATTAGTCAAGCATGTTATACAACAAATGCTGATAGATACACATCATATGAACCGTAGTTTTCACTTAAAGGCTCATTTATGCTCTACGTTACATACGGATACGGATGGAGCCTTCTGTCCGTACTCTGTGTACATTACGTCCGTATTTCTGCACATATCCTGCAAGCTTGCGGATGCGTACCAAACGGACAGAGCGGAGCATTACTACCGAAGATCATGGGGGGCGCACAGCCAACAGTTCACTTTCACTTACTGTACATTAGTTTACAAACACAAACAAAAGACATAATACTTTAGAAAAGGTCTTAACTTTTGAGGAGAGGTTTTTGTGAGTTGGTACGAAATTACAACACGGCTGGGGCACAGGGACAGACAACTACAACATAGCAGCATGAGCGGGGATCGCACGGGGAGGAATGTCAGCTAGACGGCAGGCTGTCAGCTAGACGGCAGGCTGACGGCAGCAATAGAGAAGTACCGGAGGTCCGTGCGAGACTAGTTTGTTTGACATGTCGTGATTAATGTCCTCAGACCCCCGCTGTCTAAAATACAGCCTCTAGTTTAGCCTCTTCCATCTCTACGGTAGAAGGTCTATATCGTTAAAGCTGTTTCTTCCATGGATCTATTATAAAATATGTATTCCAGTTAATTCACTGTTTGACTCTTCTTCTTCCTATTTGAGTAACTTTTTACTCTGAGCGGCGCTGCTGCCCACTAATGGTTGATTTGCTTAATGTCCATTCCAACCTAAAGGACGCATGGAAGTATGAGGGCAGTGACGGATATAACGGTGTAAACGTACGTCTCTATTTACGCAGGGAATTGGAGCATAAATTAGCCTTATTACTGACTTAATGTCTGAGCAAACAGAACAGCAACTTACCAACAGCATGAAAGCATTTTACTTCTGGGCGCAAAACAAAATGCCTAGCATTAAGTATGAAACCAACTTTCGCTGTAGACTTTCACAATAAAATACACAAAGAACCTTTTGTTGCAGTCCCAAGTTTGACAGGAATTTAACATTAAAACCAAGTTATTATTTACACTGTTACACAAGCGCAGAGTGTACGGAAAGTCGGCTCGGTGTGTTCTTGGCACTTTTTTGGCCGCGACGGGCAGACTGGAGCTGCCTGAATCGGCAGACTCCATTTTCGGGTAGTCGGACCGGTGTGTCCTGGACTTAAGTCGGTTTGGATCAAGTAGGAAGTGAATTAGCTTTTGCCATGGACTTATAAAGAAATGGACAGCGGATTGAAAACCGTTGGAACGTGAAGCGCATTCATTCCTATGAAAGCTGCTCATTTGCGCAGGGCAACAATCCAGGAAGTATTCCTGGCTTTCATGGGTGCCTTACACACCCCTAAAGCATGACGCACAGCGTACGTTTCACTGACGTTCCGGATGAAGAAAGCTGTGTAACATTCTAATATGTTCATGCATTGTAAGCTAAGCGGAGACGAGCACAGTTGTATTGTTTATCTACCATGGAAGTATAAGTTACTTTTCCCCGATGATTCTCTATATGTAATCTTAAAATGACACCCCGTTGTTGTAAAGTAATATAGTGATTCACAAGTTCTAAAGAAAGACTCTTCCTGCCATCAGGGCAGCAATATTAGTTAATATAAGCTAAACCAGCTAGTGGGTTAGCGCTGTTTTCGTAGCGTATGCTGTTAGGTGAGCAAAGTTCTTAGTGCTCTATTGAAATAAAGCAAACAAATGTTCAAGTGAGCTTTTTAAAGTTTAATTATAAGACCAAATGTGTGGCTGTCAAAGCAATTACCTAATCAGAATGAGTTAGAATTAGTTTTCATACATTTGTTTCACTACGACTGTTCGGCTGCCCACCCCTCCTTCTCCCGCAGAAACAAACGGCTCAAAGCCGTTGGGCTAATAAAACGCTTGAGGTGGCGTTTTGAAATGAGAAAACTTCCATTTTATTAGTACATGGTCTAAAGTTAAGTATGAGCTTATGATTGATATCCAGGAGTGTTTTGCGGAGACACAATCTTGTTCGCCACTTGTGTGAATGGGGATATCTGCGTCCGGGCTCATAGGCCACTGAGCACTGCTGGATTATGAGATAAGGCACAGTCCTGGGGGCCTGGCTTTTGCGCACAGCATTTACTAACTGAAAGAACAGGTTAACGTGTGAGAAAAGTCGCCTAGTAGCGGTAGTGTTCTAACTGTCTTTGCAAAGGAGAGACTGCGCTCACATGATTGACGGTTGACAACAGAAAATCAGATGATTTGTGAATTTGGAGGCGGGCTGTCGCCCTGCCCACCCAATCAGAAGCTAGGAATGGTCCTGATATAGTAAATACACATATTCTAATTGGCTGAAAAAAATTAATTTTCTTACGTTTTGATTGGGTGGGCAAGACCTCGTTCTGCATCAACAACTCCTGCCACTCTACTTGATTCACTCCTTGGTTCCAGCAGTGAAGAAGGGGATGGAGCAAGCAGAGATGATGATGATGTCAACACCAAAGAAGAAGTCCTCAGATACTTTGGAGAAAAGAAACTTGCTATGGAAGAAAACCCATTGCAGGGGTGGAAGAATAACAAGGACAAATATCCAATATTGGCCAGGCTAGCCAAGTCCTACTTATGCATCCCTGGCACCTCAACACCATCAGAGCAGCTGTTCTCTGCAGCACTGGGAAGCCTGTGTGTTTACTCTGCAGCGAGTGTATATCGGTGTGTAAAGAATATCATTTGAGAAGGCATTTTAAGACAAATCATGCCAGCTTCGACAGCACTTTCCCACTGGGTTCTGATGCTCGCCGCCAGAAGATTTTGGTGCTAACTTCATGCTATGAGCAGAGACACCGAAACCTGTTCTGGGCTTGTTTGGAGCAAGAGAGAGCTACAGCAGCATCACTAATGCCTCGTTTCCACCGAGTAGAGCGGGTCGGGTCGGAGCGGCTCAGAGCGGGACAGCTCACTTTTAAGAATCTCGGTGTTGTTTCCACCGCCGACCCTACCCTTACTGGTAGGGCGGGGTTTATGACCCTACCCTTTCTGGTGGGGCGGGGTTTAGGCTGGACTGCGATAACCGCCGCCAGAATGTGGGTCAAACTATCAGGCTGTGAAACACCTTTGGTCAAGCCAGCGGTCTCTCGTTTTTGCTTGGTCAAACCAGCCGCTTCTTTATTTATTCCCCCCGTGTTGTTGAGAGCACAGAGACGGCTCGGTGCAACTGATAGAGACAGTGAGCGAACAGCGCTGGCTGCGGCAGCTTCGTGACATCGTAGCAGTGGGACACAGTGTAGCCAACTGATTCATTTAATGACGAGGAAAAACACCACACAATAAACAGTTTCACATTTTCACAGTTTCACATTTTCGCCAAAACACACTGACTCTCTTCACTCTAGCCGAGGTGACTACACAAGGCGGAAATGATTCTTTCGACCAACTGTGGTCAAGCCAGCGGTCTCTCGTTTTTGCTCGGTCAAACCAGCCGCTTTTTTATTTATTCCCCCAGTGTTGTTGTGAGCGTGTATTTACTACTATCTAGGCTATGGCGTAAACACACAGAGACAGCTCGGTGCAACTCATAGAGACAGTGAGAGAACAGTGCTGGCTGCGGCAGCTACGCAGTGGGACACAGTGTAACCAACTGATTAATTTATTGACGAGGAAAAACACCACACAATAAACAGTGCTCTGCTCACATTTTCGCCAAAACACAAGACTCTTGCCGAGGTGACTACACATGGCGGAAATGATTATTTCGGCCAATCAAATGACGGCAGTGTGTAGCTCCGCATTTTCGGCACCCTTTCAGGCGGCTAGTACCCCTACGGAGGAGTACTGAGATTTGGAGCGGCTCAGAGCGGTTAGGTGCGCTTAAACCGTACCCTACCCAACTTTTGGCAACTGAAAAGCCAAACTACCCGGACCGAACCGCTCCGATCCGACCCGCTCTACTCGGTGGAAACGAGGCATAAGAGTCGCCTGGATATTAGGCAAAAAGAAAACGCTGTTTACAGATGCTGAGACCGTCAAAGAGTATATGCTTGCATCGATCGATTGACATTCAGTCATCAGCTGACCTGCGACAGTCATCATCAACATTTATTTAAACAGGCAAAAATTGCTAAGAAACAATGTCTTATTTAAGCAATGGCCTGGCAGGTTTGGAAAAGTTCTGAACTTGTGAAGTCAGAGACCAGAAATTCCCTCAATCAAGGCATCTTGCACTTTTTGTCCTCACTATGTTTGGATCAACTTACACGTTTGAATCCGTATTCTCACGCATGAATGCCATTAAAACTAGCAATCGCGTATTGCAGTCAGCCTATGTTTATTAAAGAGCACCTATTATGCTTTTTCAACTTTTATGACCTATAAACGTTGTAATAATGATCTATAGGCATGTTTAACCATACTAAGGTGTCAAATAATGACTTACATGCATGTAGACATATTCCCTGCTGACCGTCTGGGGTGGCTGTGCAGAGCGCTAAACACTAGGAACGCCAGTCGCGATTCACTTGTTCAAATTTCCGAGATTTGTAGATCAATACGGATTTTCCATGTATGGTAATGCTGCAAGGTGCTCAGGCACGCTCCGGCCATGCCCCCACCTGCCTGCTCAAATCAGGACAGGATTCCTCCGACACAAGGACAGAACATCCATCCTACAGCGCACTAAGGCACTCAAAGGAACCAGAATCTACATAAATGAAGATTTCACAGAATCTGTGAGGCAAAAAAGGAAGGAGCTGATGCCAGAGCTAAGAGCTGCAAGAGAGAGGGGGGATATAGCCTACTTACGCCACGACAAGCTGGTTATCCATCCCCGTACCAGTACACCAAAACCACAATAACACACTCATCCCAGGCATAATCCAGATACGCACATAATCTACAAACCAGGTACGTTAAATGCACTCTGATGACAAACACAACTCACACATATCCCGGACAGAATGATTTATCACAAAGGATTGCTGATTATGAGGATGTGGAACTACGGACCTTTCAACACAGTAACTATCACGCACATGACATTGAAAATGATATAGATCCTGAGACTAATTTCTTTTACAGCATAAACAATGACTGCCACTACTACAATGAAGAACAATTCAATAATACCATCAAGACCCGTTATAAACTTTCAATCATTCGTTTCAATAGCAGAAGCCTGAATGCCAATTTTCACAACAAAGTATTACCCCGGACAATTCTCGCAGCCATTTAACATTATTGCCATTTCAGAAACCTGGATTAACAATGACAGGGGCATAGACTTTGAACTCGAAGGGTATGAAATGATTTGTAAAAACAGAGAAAGCAAGAATGGAGGTGGTGTGGCTTTGTTTGTAGATAAAAATCTCACCTACAAGGTAGTAGAAAACATGTCAACAGTGATAAATGATGTTTTAGAATGTGTTACAATTGAAATATTAATGGAAAAAAAGAAAAACATCTTTGTGAGTTGCCTGTACAGAACTCCAGGCTCCAATATAGATTATTTCATTAACTGGGTTGCAGAAAAAATTGCAAAAACAAACCATAAAACCATGTTTATCTGCGGAGACTACAATATTGACCTTCTGAACCCAAACAAGCACAGAATGACAGACAAATTCATTAACACCTTATACAGTCTCAGTCTGTACCCTAAAATAACTAGACCCAGTTGAATCACCTCACACTGTGCCACGTTAATTGACAATATTTTCACAAACGTCCTAGAAAACAACATAATAAGCGGATTATTAATAAATGACATCACTGACCATTTACCTGTATTTATAGTCTATAACTGCAACTACAATAAAACCTACAAAGACAACAGACCACAATACAGACAAGTCAGAACAGAGGAATCAATGATTACATTAAAAACTAATTTGATTGCATATGACTGGGACTCAATATATAAAGAAAATTATGTGAATATAGGCAAGGCAAGGCAATTTTATTTATAGAGCACATTTCAGGCACAGGGCCACTCAAGGTGCTTCACAGGGTTAAAATCAAATAAAGAATACAAATACAAAAAAAAAAAAAAAAAGGAACAAATTTAAAACATGGATAAAAATACAACATTTAAATAAAAGAATTAAAACATTTTACCAAAAAAAAAAAATTACAGGTTAAAAGGGAAACAAGAACGTTTTGAGACCCGATTTAAAAGAGCTGAGAGTCTCAGCGGACCTCAGACTCTCTGGCAGTCCGTTCCAGACATTGGGCGCATAAACGCTGAATGCCACCTCTCCCTGTTTAGTCCTAGCTCTGGGGACTTTTAAAAGACCTGTCCCAGACGACCTAAGGGCTCTGGGCGGCTCATAACGTATCAGCAGATCAGTAATGTATTTTGGCCCTAAACCATTTAAGGCTTTGTAGACCATCATCAATATTTTAAAATCAATGCTTTGAGTGACAGGAAGCCAGTGTAAAGACCTAAGAACTGGGGTAATGTGATCTACTTTTTTGGTCCTAGTGAGGACTCGAGCAGCAGCGTTCTGAATTAGCTGAAGCTGTCTGATTGATTTTTTAGGAAGGCCTGCAAAGACACTATTACAGTAGTCAAGTCTACTAAAAATAAATGCATGGACAAGTTTTTCTAAATCCTGCTGAGATAGTAGCCCTTTAATTCTCAATATATTTTTAAGGTGGTAGTAGGCTGACTTAGTAATTGATTTAATGTGTTTTTTGAAATTCAAGTCGGAATCTATCACTACTCCAAGATTTCTAGCTTGGTGTGTGCTTTCTAACATAACAGATTTAAGCTGTGCGCTGACTTTTGATTGTTCATCCCTGGCACCAAAGACAATTACTTCAGTTTTGTCGTTGTTTAATTGAAGAAAGTTTTGGCACATCCAGTCATTGATTTGTTCAATACATTTACTTAGTGCTTGAATCGGACTATAGTCTCCTGGTGATATGGTTATGTAAATTTGTGTGTCGTCTGCATAATTATGGTAGCATAATTTGTTTTTGTTCATAATCTGAGCTAGCGGTAGCATGTATATGTTAAACAGAAGAGGCCCAAGAATGGAACCTTGGGGGACCCCGCATGTAATATTTGTTTGCTCGGATGTGAAATTGCCTATTGACACATAGTAGTCTCTTTCCTTTAAGTATGATTCAAACCAGTTTAGCACAGTTCCAGAAAGTCCAACCCAGTTTGCAAGTCGATCTAGCAATATGCTGTGGTCAACTGTGTCGAACGCAGCACTGAGATCCAATAAAACTAATACAGAGCTTTTGCCACTGTCTGTGTTAAAGTGGATGTCATTGAGGACCTTAACCAGAGCAGTCTCAGTGCTGTGGTGTTGTCGAAAACCTGACTGAAAGACATCAAAGCAGTTATTCTTTGCTAAGTAGTTATTTAGCTGATGATGAACAGCTTTTTCAATGATCTTGCTTAAAAATGGTAGGTTGGATATCGGCCTATAATTGTTCATGAGTGATGTATCTAGATTTTTCTTTTTTAGGAGTGGCTTATGAATATAGTATATGATACGTTTGTGAAATCTTTCAAACAGTTATATGATGGAAGACAGCAGAAAAAATAAACATAAAAATTATCCATGGATCTCAAAAGGATTACAAAATGCTTGTAAAAAGAAGAACACTCCATATAGAGAATTGGTCAAACACAGAACTAAGGAGGCAGAAAATAAATATAAGAAATACAAAAATAAGTTAACAAGTATTATCAGAATATGTAAAAAATAATATTATAGTACAATATTAGAAAATAATATTAAAAGCATATGGACCATATTAAATAATGTGATTAGAGATACCCCGAGACATATCACTTACCCCCAGTATTTCAGCGAAAATTATAAAAAAAAAACTAATAAAATGGAAGAGGTGGTTAATCAGTTTAATAATTATTTTGTAAACATTGGACCAAATTTAGCGGAAAAAATACCTATGACAGATACTTCAGCTCATGATGATACACCTATTAAGAGAAACACCAGCTCAATGTACCTCAATCCTGTTCTTGAGAAAGAAATTATAGATGTTGTAAACAAATGCAAAAACAAAACTTCCATTGATTGTGATGACAATGACATAAACACTGTTAAAAGGGTAATTAAGGGTATCTCTAGACCAGGGGTGTCCAAACTACGGCCCGCGGGCCAACTGCGGCCCGCGGCCCGCTTTTTATTGGCCCGCGGCCGATTTTAAGAAAATAATGTAATATGGCCCTTTAAAAAAAAAAAAAAAAAATTTTTTTTTTTTTTTTTTTTTGCATTTCTTAGTTAACCCACTAGTGCAGGGGTGTCAAACACTGATTGATTGGCCTGTGGCACATTTTAAAAATATAATGTAATATGGCGCTTTTAATTTTTAAATAATTTAAATGCACTCATTATATTACAGAGAAATATGTCCCATAAAAGAAAAAGAGCCCATCCCAGAGGACCCTGCATAATATTTTATTTTAAATTAATATTATTATGGAAAATCTATGTCCTTCTCCAATAGCTTCTAATTCATCTGACACAGTGTCTCCATTTTTTTTTCATACAAAATTAATACTTAAAACTTAATTTCCCTCTCAAAGTGCACCAGATTCATGCATTTCACTTTAAAAACATAAAAAAAATCTCCCGGGGGGGCATACCCCCGGACCCCCCTAGGAGGGTCGAGACCTCGGCTGGATACTATTTTCACCCTGCTGGATATTGGACGCAAAGGCAGAAAACACTGGATGTATCATTGGCATATAAGCAAGAGGGGAGATGTGTCTGTTTAATGTGCAAGGAAAGTGTTACCGTGAAGAAGGATTACAATTTACGAAGACACTATGAAACTAAACATCAGAGCAGCTACATGTCCTGATAAATGTGTTATTTTTGCAAAGTGGCCCGGCCCTTCGTAGATTTTTCTGTATGTGGCCCTCAGTGAAAAAAGTTTGGACACCCCTGCTCTAGACCATTAGCACACATCTGTAACCTGTCATTCCAAACTGGACAATTTCCTAATTAAATGAAAACAGCCAAAGTCATACCGATGTACAAAACTGGCAATAAACACCACTTCACAAATTATAGGCCAATCTCTCTGCTCCCACAATTCTCCAAAATTCTTGAAAAACTCTTTAATGACAGATTATGCAAATTCATAGAGAAATACAAATTACTCACCGACAGTCAATATGGATTCAGAGCAAACCGGTCAACAGCACTAGCCTTAACAGAACTCACAGAAGAAATCACTAACTCCACGGACAATAAGAAATTTGCGATCGGGACATTTATAGACTTAAAAAAAGCATTTGATACTATAAATCACAATATATTAATTATAAAACTAGAACAATATGGGATCCGGGGGGTAGTTTTGAATTGGGTGAGGAGCTATTTAGAGAGAAGGCAACAATTTGTGATGATGGATGGATTTAAGTCAGAATGCTTGGACATCGTGTGTGGGGTTCCGCAGAGGTCAGTGCTGGGACCAGTGTTATTTAACTTGTATATCAATGATATTTGCAATGTATCGAAATCTCTAAAATGTATACTTTTTGCAGATGACACAAATATACTGGTTTCTGGGGGAAATTTGCAGCAACTTCTGTCCACATTGACCGCAGAGATTAGTAGACTAAAAAAATGGTTTGACAGAAATAAATTATCTCTAAACCTAAATAAAACTAAAATTATGATATTTGGAAACTGTAAAAAATCGGAAAACATTGAGGTACAAATAGAGGGTGTAAACTTAGAAAGGGTATATGAAAACAAATTTCTAGTAATCATTGATGACAGAATTTGCTGGAAACCTCATATAAAACACATACAAACCAAACTATCAAGAAGCATTTCAGTCCTGTCCAAAGCTAAGCACTTCCTGAATAATAAATCACTCCATATTCTTTATAACTCATTAATATTACCATATTTGTATTACTGTTCAGAAATCTGGGGAAACACATACAAAAGCTCTTTACAACCGTTGTATATTCTTCAGAAGCGAGCCATTAGAATAATCCATAATGTAAATTATCATGAACATACTAATCAACTATTCATACAGTCCAAAACTCTCAAATTTCCTGATCTGGTTGAATTCAAAACTGCCCAAACAATCTTCAAAGCCAGAAATTATATGCTACCAAAAAACATACAGGCAATGTTTTCTGAAAGGGAGGGACGTTATAAGTTAAGGGGACAGCTGAACTTCAAGGTCCACCATACACGCACAACGAAAAAGAGCTTTTGTATCAGCATCTATGGAGTTAAATTGTGGAATAAGTTAAGTGTGGAAGTACAGAAAAGCCAAAACATAAGACAGTTCAAAAACAAATATAAAAGACATCATCTTCACAAAGTACAGAAATTTAGAAAAGCCTCTGTAACATGGACATATGTAGACTGTAGTTTTGTAATATACATGGTATTTGTATTTATATATATATATATAAATATTTATATATATATATATATATATATATATATATATATATATATATATATATATATATATATATATGTGTATATTAGGGCTGTCAAACGATTACAATTTTTAATCAGATTAATCACAGGATTCCGTGGATTAATCACGATTAATCACGATTAATTCTACCATTCGAAATAGGCCCAAAAAAAAAAAAAAAAATCATACTTAAATTTGGCAGTCTCTATTCAGCAAATATAGCATAGGCTATAATGGCATGTATTGAGTGAATCCATGGTTTTGCATTCCTGAATACAACCTGATTGCAGTTTGTTCGTGTGTCTGTGTGTAGAAAAGGCCCCAAAGTTCATAAGTTAGTGTTTGATATTTTTTACAGTGTGTTAAGATGTGTTTTATTCAGTGAGGATAACTGTCAGTTAGGGCCGTGACGTCTGTTTAGTAAGTTTCCTTTCTCTTCTCCCTCGGTCGGATGTGTGAGCGTTGCCGCAGTAATCGATCATTCCACATGTGAAACGTGTTTATTTGAGTTTATGTGAATCACCCGTGAGTGAGTAAGTAGCCTACATGCAGTCCCGATCGCTGTTATAAAGTAGGCTATAGTTTATGCATGTTATTAACAGCCACGATTCGCGGGTCGCAACAGCTGTTGTAACGTCTCCTCACGAGCGGAGTTTAAGCCCAATTGTTTCTTTTCCTGCGATCTATGCTGCTGTGCCTGTGAAAGAAGGAAAATAAAGAGCGGATAAACCCTACTCCTCCTCTCCTAGTCTCATGCTTATAGTCTGACGTTTTTGGCCATAAGTGCTGTTCTGGCCGACACCTCTGAAGTGAAACCTGTGATACAAGCAGATCAGCGCGGTACCGATACATCCACCAGTTTCCTCCGCTACAGTGTGTGTGTGTGTGTGTGTGTGTGCAGGGCCGCTGCTACGCTTTTGGGTGCCCTAAGCAGAAATTGTCGGCGATGCCCCCCCCCCCAAAAAAAAAAAAACACCCAGAAGCTCGCGTCCGCAGGGCGCGAGCGAAATTTTTTTGCCCTTGCAAGATCTCTGCGACTGCTTTTTGGCACATTTGCCAGCATTTACTAACAGAAAGAACAGCTTAACTTGTGAAAAAACTGCCTTTGCAAAGGAATTGAGTGATAGGATCATAGACTGATTATGAGATAATGGGCCCCTGGGCTTACACTCTTAAAGGGCCCCCCACTTGTCCCTATCCAGTCAGGTACACTGAATTTTCTACACGGATACATACAATTAATGGCAAAAACATATTAAGGAAGTCAGTGTTTCCCACAGGATTTTGGGGTATTGTTGGAGGGACCCTGTACCTTGTTGGGGGGTGGGTGGAATTGTTTTTACCTTTTTAAAGTAAAATGCATCAATCTGGTGCACTTTGTGAGGAAATTTTAGAGACTAGAGAGATATCAAATCCTGAGATGCAGAAGGAACATTATTTTTCAGATTTTTCTTAAAGTGCGTATTGGAAGTTAATGTTTTTAAAATATTTATACATAACATTCTCTGAAAATTGCCCTTAGAAACTAAAATGCAGGATTTTATCAGTTTAAAAAAGTATATCGGCAAAAAAATCCAGTTTTAAAGTGACTATTTTGAGCAAGGCTTCTAAAACCGTTTTTTTTTTATGTGATACGTCAAACGCGTCATATTACGTCAGAAGGGGTCGCTGTTGCTGCCTCAGCTCTATGCGTAGTTGTGAGTAGTTACCGCGGCGAGCGGTCTTGTATTCCCCCCCCCCTTGTGGTTTTTTGGTTTTTCTTGGCTTAATCGACGATATGAGGTTTTGTGTATGTGGGGGTTGTTCCAACTCCAAACGCCTGTCCGACCATGTCCGATTTCACAGTTTCCCCGATAGGAGAAAGGATGGAGCAAGCTTTCGAGCCTGGGTGCATTTTGTACAGGTGAAGAGAATGGACTTTATTTTCGCCTCTGTCACTAAAAACACGGTCATTTGCGGGGCTCACTTCAGACCAGAGGACTATGTTTCCGGGGACATGATGGAGTTCAAGATGGGTTTTCGGAGCGAGAGACGAGTGAGGCTGAAAGCCGGTGTGGTTCCCTCAGTTCATGCCGCTCCAGCCGAAGCTTCGGGCTCAGCCACCGGCGGCAGTGAAGCTCACGGACCGGTCAGAGATTCATCTATTCGGAAACGTGAACTGTGCACTGTAAGTTTTGTTTTCTGACGTTTACTAACTTCCTACATGAGTTAACATAATGACTTATGGTCAGTATCTTTTATTGTAAAGCAGATTTGCTGTCTTTTAAAATCCATCAGTTTATACTGTAAACATGCTAACATGTTAGCTAGCAACAGCATCCTATTTTATGAAACTTTTATGAAATCATCGTCATTAACAGTTACCTGTTTAGCCGTAAACCGTCGACTAGAACATAAAGCAATGAGTACTACCAGTTAAACCATTCAAAATGTTATAAAACAACTTAAAATAATACAATTTAATTAAATATATATGGGATAGGGGGTGAGTCAGCGATTTTTTTGGCTAGGTGATTGACACTGACAGGCTGCCGTTTCTGAATAAACTAGTAGACACGGTGTTTGACTAAGGTGTTGTTTAATCTGTAAGCAGTCATTGGTCGGTTAACAAAGGTCGGCTATCAGGGATTTTAAACAGTTTGAAATTAAATTGTAATGTTTGTCTTATTAGTTGCTGGGAAATACGGCACGTTTTGAAGCCACAGATGCGCCTACAGCCAGTGAAGACTCGGAGCAAGAGGCCGTCGCTTCACTGGCTTCTCAGCCAAAATCTGTGCGTCACTTTGGCTCACAGTGTCACATAAGACCTTCTTATCGTTCATCAGGTAATGTGACTTAACTCTTATATCTAGCTTTAGCTCTACATGTTCTTAGCCAACATATTCACTCTTTACATACTGTCACAATAATTAATTATCTCATGTACGCTGGGATAGCTCAACAGTATAACCACTTTAATTTACATGAATAAGAACACCTCAGACCATATGACTACAAAAACTAAACAATACTTTGTAAAAGTAGATTTTATTGCAGGTTTGTCGTATCTGATTGCATTATATTGTATAGGTGTAGTGGTCATTGAATATATGATGTTTTACATTTATATTAAGTAAATCTCTTTCAACCTAGCTATCCAGGTACAGACACAGACGGTCAGTGTGGGGACACAGACCGAACTGTGTGTATCATCAATTCCACTGCCCAGTCCAGTACAAACAGAGGATGAATCATCCTCTGTTTCAACCGATCAACCGGATGACGGGTCATGGAGTGAAGCGGAAGAGATGAGCGTGTCATCTTATGAGGAGGAGGAGGAGTCAGAGCCACAGCAGGGTTCTCAGTGGGACTTCGGGTAAGACAACTTCCTTAACTTTTAGATTTAGTTTTTTCAAAATTCTGTTCGTCAGAAATAATAAGTGTTTTGTTTTTCCAGAGTTGCAGACAAGTTCATTGTCTGCCTCATCCAGCTGATGGCTCTCTTCATCATTTGTCCTGCCTGTTGTGAGGAAACCTATGGTAACGTGGAGCAGCAGAAGGGAACATTTGTTCAAATCAAACAAGTAAGAGGATATTGTACTCGTATAAAAGTAAAGATGTGTGCTAACCTGTATTTATATTGTGTGTTTTTTGTGTTGTCATTTTTTACTTTATCAATTCACTGTGCACATATTTCATGGTGTTTCACGGTAAGGCAGATTTTTTGACTGTTTAAGAGTTCTAATGGTAATTTTCATACACATCCCTTAGGTCTGTGCAGCTTGTGGGTTTGAGCGTGTCTGGCAGAACCAGCCAGTGCTGCATAAAAACATGCCATCCTGCAACCTGATGCTTAGTGGGGCCATCCACTTTTCTGGTTGTATGGCTACACAAACACTTAGGATGTTAAAACTGTTTGGCCTTCAATGTTTTAGTGTAAACACATTCTTCCGCCATCAACGCCTTTACACAATTCCCACCATTGTGCAGGCGTGGAAGAATGAGCAAGCTGGCATAGTCAGCCAGCTGAAGGAGATGGGGGGGGGGGGGTCTAATCCTCTCAGGTGACTGCAGGTATAACACCTCGCTTGTATACTTTTATATGTTACCGTTACGTGCCGTTGTGTGTTGGTTGTGGGCTTGTTTTGTTTTGTGTTTTTTGTTCAGGCGTGCCCCGTACCAGTGACCGCCAGCAGCACAGGGCCAGCTTCTATTGGTCGCCAGTGAGGGTGCCGTGTGTTGTTTGCTGATCCTTGCCAAATCTTTGCATGTGTACCGTCTTCGCGTGTGGAGATCGCCTTCAATTTATTTTTGTGGTTCCGAGTAGCTAAGTAACAGTATCCATTGCAGTGTTTTTTGGCTTAAATGTTTGAATTAATTAAGCTATTCATGACATTCATAGGTCAGACTCTCCTGGTCATTGTGCCAAGTATGGGACCTACACCGTGATTGAGGACCGCATCAACAGGGTTTTGGATCTTCAACTTGTCCAAGTAAATTACCATTAGTGGACACACAAATCAGCTGTTCTCTTTTTGATGTGGCACACTTTCTTATATGACTGATTAATGTTTTTTACAGAGCTCAGAGGTACCAAGCAGCAACTGGTGTGAGCTGGAGGGTCTGAAGCGAAACATAGCGTTTCTCAAGGAGCAACACTTGCAAGTTTCAGCCCTTATTACCGACAGAAATCGCCAGGTAAAGACAAACAAGAAAGACATATGTATCAGTGTATTCAAAATATGTTCCCCTACATTAATTTTACAGTTGATTTTGACATGCTGCAAATGCTCAAAACAGCCTTACTAATTTTTTTTTTTTTAAGATATTTTCTTTGCTTTATTAGACAGATTTGTACCCACTGTGCCACGGGCGCCCCAGCCTTACTAATTTTAAGAAATGTTGTCTCATTCTTTAGGTTGCCAAGTGGGTGCGGGAGGAGTTGTGCCCTGAAGGAACAAGTCACTTCTTTGACATCTGGCATGTTGGTAAAAGTAAGTAACTTGATGTTAATAGGTTTGTTTAGGTAAACACTTTAAAATAAAAAAAAATAAATTGTGTTCATGTTCTCAAACAGGCATAGGAAAAGCGCTAGATGCTGCTGCAAAGGAGAGGGGTTGTGAGGACCTTAAGCTGTGGAGGCCATCAATTGTCAACCACCTATACTGGACTGCAGCTTCCACACCTAATGGGGATCCAAATGTAATGGAGGCCAAGTGGCAAAGCATGGTGAACCATGTTCAGGACATCCATGAACATGACAGTCCTGGATTTCCCTCCTGTGCACATCTCCCTTTGGAGGGAGAAGCAAGGAACAAGCAGTGGCTGGAACCAGGTACAACATACTACTACATGTGTGGCTGAATATGATTAGAGGTCAAGGTTCTTGTTGGTGAGTTGTTAATTTGTGTTCCACAGCACTCCATCAATATACAGCCCCGGGGGGAAAAAAATTAAGACACCAGTCTGGATTTTTCTTAAATCTTCATCTCTACATTACTTATTGAAAATGCTCTAAATGACAATATTTTTACTGTGAATTTGGTAGAAATGTTGTCATTAGTTTATATTATAAAATCAAAATGTTCATACTACTCAAACGTATGCCAATAAAGAGTAAAACAAGAGACACTGAACATTTGAAGTGGTCTCTTCATTTTTTCCGGAGCTGTATAACCCAGAGTGTGCTCACACATAAACAAAGTACTGTTCTAACCTGTGTGATACTGGAAGTAATTATATAATCATGCCTTATCAGTGTATGTAACTAATGAATATATGGACAGTTCTATTAACATTGGAACAAATGTTATGTTGTTGTTTATGCAGGATCAACTGTAGCTATTAAGTTGGAGAGTGTCACTACAAGAACAGCATTGTTGAAGGATGTTCGGCAGTTGTCCCCACAGCATCAGACCTTTTCCCTGGAGGCCTTTCACTCGCTTATCCTCCACTTTGCACCTAAGCACACTGGCTTCTCCTTCCTTGGGATGTACAGCAGGTAAATAGTGTGATATTAAAATGATGAGTATGGTATAGTGAGGCTGCAACTGCATTCATTTTAAATTGGTACTCGAATATAAGAGCAGCTTGTGAATTGCTTTTTCTACAGGCTTCTCTTGGCAGCCCTGCATTACAACCACAATGGAAGTCGAGAGGTTGCACGAACACGGGACGGCGAGGTTCAATATGGAGTTCGTTACCCAAGGTTCCGCAAAGGAGGCTGGGTCGTCCGCCCTGTCAAGGAGAAGCCATCGTACGGTGAGCTGTTTTAGTTTTTTATCACTTGTTATATGAGTTAACTATAAAGTCCCTGAATGGGATATAAACATTTGTTTTCTTTCTTCAGCTTATGCATCTGCCCTTATGGACTCTCTGATTGAGGCCTACTCCAGGTCACCAAGGAGTCTACAAGAGAGCTCAGCAGACTTGTCCTCCTCTGCACCTGCCCCCCTTTCCACATCCTTCCAGATGATCAGCAAGGATGAAGCTGTTGGCTTGTATCTTGCACGACACACACGTTTTAACACAGGAAATTAGTGTTAAACACTGTTAGGTATTTTGTACACTACATTGTAAAGCCACATTTAATCTCAGAGATAGATGTGGGACCATGGAGTTACGTGGTATCGGCATTTGCAACCAAGAGAAGGACATAACATCTATTGGCACATTGATCCATTCAAGGAGAGATCCCTCTTTAGTTGAACTTCTGGATTCTTAAATTATTTCCCCCATTCTGATTATCTGCATTTTATTATCAATGAAGTTAATAACAAAACAATCTCTATTCTTTCCCTAGGTTTTTTCTGGAGGTTTGCCTGCGGTTACCACCTGGTCCTGCTTGACACTCACTGTCACTAATGATATTATTCACATCATTTTATTATCACTATTGTTGTTGCTGTCTCTGTGTGCGTCTCTCTCCCCTCTCTCTCTTTCTCTATCAACCCAGCCGGTCAAGGCAGATGGCCGCCCACCTAGAGCCAGGTTCTGTCCAAGTTTTTCTTCCCGTTAAAGGGGAGTTTTTTCTCTTGCCGCCGTGCCAAGTGCTTGCTCATGGTGAAATGTTGGGTCTCTGTAAATTCAAAAGTATGGTCTAGACCTGCTCTACAAGTGATTGGCGATATATACAGTGGTGGACAAGGTTTCTAAACCTTTGTCTAATTGAAAGTACAAATACCACACTGTAAAAATACTCTTGTACAAGTTAAATTACTGCATTGAAATATTACTGAAGTAGTGTCAGCAAAATGTATTTAAAGTATTAAAAACAAAAGTACTCATAGGGGAAAACTTGACTATTATTTGTTGTATAACATTATAATAACTCATTAATTTTAAAGCAGAATTTATAGCTTGATAATAAGGATTTTGTATGGGACTGAAACTAATAATATTTGATTTATAAATTGACTGTATGATTAGTTAAAAAATGTAATGATTAAAAGGAAAAGCAGCAAATCCTCTTCACATTTGAAAAGCTTGTACCATGAAATCTTGTTTACATTTGCATAAACAATTACTTATGTTTAAACTATTGTCAAAATAGCCAATTATCTTTCTGTCAATTAAGACTCATATTTCATCTACTGGCATGAACTTTTTTGAAGTTTAGATTTAAAAGTTGTTTATTAAGCTTTTAAAAATCGTAATTTGTAAAGAAACTAGAAACTACATTTATCAATTAATTGTATTGGAGTAAAATTATAGAGTAACATCAAAAGTTAATACTAGGATTCCACAGCTTTGGTTGAAAGAAGGCTCTCTAAGCGTTCTACAGTTTATGTATGCTACACAGGAATATTTTATAAAGTTCTAATCCTTAGTTTTGTTGCTGTGGTTAATTTTACGTTTAAATTTGTATTGCAGTATGTTCCTTTTGTTTTTAAACTGCAAGAACTAAATATTAAAAGAAAACAACTTCATTAAATGTTTCTATAAAATAAGACACTTCGTAATTGTGATTATTTTTATTGACTGTCATTTAAATTAGGCCACTTGAAACCTTTATAAACCCCCTGTTCCTCTGGAAAGTGTTGTCTGATGGCAGACACAATACATGCAGGTAAGGGCTTCCTGATGTGCCTGCCAAGAATTCCATAGGCCCAGCGGACAACCTGCCTGTATGCGGTGTAACGATACTGCCTAAGGATAGGGAAACAATATCTACAGTTAAACGTTGTCATCTAAAAGGGTGATATCGTTAGTGGTATTAATAAGGTAAATTACAATAGATATTGATATCGCTACCTAATTAATGTATTTAAATGTTTAATGTTTTCAGTTATATAAAATTGGTAAAGTCCATTCAACATATAAAACAAGTCACAAATTCTGGGGTTCAGCAGGTTTCAAAACCCCAAAATGTGTCACTTGAGCTCAAATAGAACCTGATTTACTTGGTAAACTAGGATATTTTTATAGTTATTTGAAAGTGGATAACATACTCGTGTCTGCTGGCCTGCAGAGGGCCATGCTCCTGTCTGAAGGCCAAATATGCTATCTGGAGCACAAAGGGGTTCAAACAGCATCCCTCAAAGCCTGGATGCTGTGTCAGGCATGTTATGTCAGGTCTGGGTCCGTCAAGCGTCTCCACCAGAGCCCAGAAGGGATCCACCTCTCTGCAGCACATGCTCTCCTCAGCTGAGCTCATTGGCTGGCATTTCCCACACAAGCACCTATCAAAATGAAATGTGAAGTAAACTTCGCTCGTTTCTTTCAGTTTGCTCGCTCGCTCGCCCACCCGTCCGTCCGTCCGCCCTCCATCCCTCCAGTAGTAGTTATGTTACAGATAGTGTGGAGTTATACATCATGTAGATTCATATATAATCTAGTACTAGTAAAGTTATGCCTGTTAAATTTTGAAACGTGGCCATCATTTGCTGTCATTAGCTAATATTAACTCAAGCTAATGCCAGTCACTCACCAAGACACCTGCCCAATTCTCCACTGATTCTCCCGACATCACAACTCTATCTCCCTCCTACTGCCATGGTGTCTCCCCCTATTAGGTGGTTGTTGTTCCACCTCACGGCTAGCTGGCTCAAAATTGTACGGGAGTGGTCCGAAGCTGTTATCCATTGTTATTCATAGACCTATGCTAGGCTATATTGCAATGTAGTCTATGATGATTAGCGTCCCCATGCTACGTCACGTTCGAAAACTATTTTTGAGGCGCGGAAGTAAAATTTAATCACAAAAACGGCTCAAGAGGCCACTTGTAGTGTAGATTTATTAAAAACACAAAAAAAATCGTGAATCAGAATGTTTTTCCAATATGCTTCTTCACTGCAGTATCTAACTTCCAATACGCACTTTAAACAGGTAGCACTCTTTACTCTGCAACTGTAAAAACAGTAGATTGGTCTGCAGACCCATGTTCTATGATGGAGGGGCCCATTTCAACAGATAAAGGGTGGATATGAACAATTTAGAATTCACACATATAAAGTTTATTTGTGTATGTGTGAGGGGGCCTTCAACCCCCTTAGACAGAGCTACTAATGCTGTTGTTTTTAACTTGCTTTTGTATTTCTCCCCTACTAGTTGAGGGGCCCATGATGATTTCTATCTTGTTACATTTTAATGAGTATTTATATTTAGGCTATTCCTTTTTGGACCCTGTTATTGACATCAGTGACTGAGCTCTTTGACTATGCAACATGAAAAGTTACTATCAGTATCTCTGGCTAAGGGCCCCCCTGAGCCCTTGGGCCCCTGGGCCTGTGCCCGGTGTGCCTGTGCAGTAATCCACCCCTGGATAGGTTACACAATTAAGAAAAAACAACAATGGGCCTGTTCATAACTAATTTATATATTTTTTGTAATGTAATGATTATCATGAACTTTAAAAAAAAAAAAAAAAAACTATTTTGGGGGGCCCCCGGACCATCTCTTTTTCCTTTTTAATAAAAAAAAAAAAAATTATAATTTTTTTTTTGGGGTGCCCCCCCCCCAGGAACTTGGTGCCCTACGCAGTCTGCGTACTCTGCGTATAGGGAGCGGCGGCCCTGTGTGTGTGTGTGTTTGTATGTAGCCGACGTTGTTGTCACATACACACACCTCTGAAAACTGCAGACGTTTGTTTCCTCCCGTGAACGGAGCAGAATGTTCAGACCGACACAGACGTGGCTGTTAGCAGCAGTTATAGGTCCGTGGTTAGTAGTTTAAAACATAGACTAGCGTGCTGCTATGTTTGGCTGTGCGCAGCTACTGATCCTGGGTCAGCCACAGCGTAAGAGTGACTGTAGTGTAGAGCGGGTGGGATGCACGGGGCGGATCATTCTGCACATGCGTTAAATGCGTTAAAAAAAATTAACGCATTAATTCCAGAAATTAATCACCCTGCGTTAACGTGTTAATTTTGACAGCCCTAATATATATATATATACATATATATATATATATAAATATAAAATTGTTTATAATATTTGTATGTGATTATATTGATTATTTATGGATATATGTAGATATATATACACGAAATTATTCGGTATTCATGTAGGCCTATATATGCATTATTATTGCTTTTTATTATACTGACATGTTAATAACATTAAGGGGTGGGACTAGATACGTTTTGTTTACTTCCTCCTACCCCCTTTCGAGCATGTAGAAATGGTGTTTTTCTTATTCTATTTCTTTTTTGCTTTTTGTTTGTTTTTTATTTATTCATCTATTAATATTCAAACTTGTTTTGTTTTTTTATTGCTTGCATGTTCGAAATAAAGACAATCAATCAAAATCTGCCTGTGCGCCGTTGAAAGTGTTCCGGAATGTATAACCAATCACAAAGGAGTGGGGTTGGCAGAAGGGGGGCGAGGGGGCGGAGAAGGACGAAGCCCAGTCTTGACAGATAATGCTGAAAGCCCCAGATGAGAGGAAGCATTTCCCGAAAATCTACAAGCTTTTTTGTGCTGTGATTCGTGTCAGGTGGCTCTATAGGAGTCATTAATGAGAAATTAAGACTGTTTTTGAAAAGACTGTTGCACTTAGAGTAATCTATTACTATGTATTTTGATAAGCTGTTGCACTCTTGAGTTAACCAATAACTGTATATTGATAAGCTGTTGCAGAGTTAACCTATTGTCTTTTCCTGAACTGATAAGCAGCCTATGTTAATCAAATAGGGATTGTTTTTTGATAAGCTGTTGTACTCTATATGATACAATAAAGACAATATATGCACTATTATGTCGTTGTAGTGTTTTACAGTATCTGTAGCTATCAATGTGATGCTCATCAATTTTAGGCATTTTGTTCCCTAACTAGTAATCCAATGATGTAATGTAATGGCATTTAGTTCCTGAAAACTAAAGCACAGACGTTCAACTCATCTTTATTGAGTCAGAAATCATGAGTGGGTGAGTCAGATCAGATTTCAAGTTCACACACGTGCGTACCGGCACGCTGAGCCTCCTGAAAGAAACACACATTCCTTAGATGAATATCCCTGATGGAGTTTTACACATCCCAACATAGGGAGGACATCCTGCTGAAATATAAGTCTGAGTTTGTCCAGACTCCTTGTCTTATCCTAATGTAACAGGCCAGCGTAACAGGCCAGCGTAACAGGCATTCACACTTACGCTTGATTGTCCTGAGTCAGAGTCCAAGTGCTACACAGACAGGGCCGGTTCTAGTCAGTTAGATTAGCGTGGGCTGGTAGAAATTGTAGGTGGGAAACTGTGACTGTAGGTAGCCCAGAGCCTAGAATAGTGGCCTAGTAGCCATGAAGCCTAATCTAGCGATTTAAAAGGTGCAGACACTTGAAACCGGTAGAGAGGGGTTTGACATGCAATACAAGTTAGTGGCTGGTAAGCTTCAAGCATGCTATTGTGAAACCCCACATGTTGATAATTATGTATCTCACTATGTATTTTATTTTGACCAACTGTTTGACTCACCGTGCCTGGCCTGTCTTCAAGTAGTCATCATCTTCTATTGGGAGGATGTCTTCTTATATAAAACTACAATATCCCAAACATATTTACAAAGTCAGTGCACTGTGACGGAGAGAGACCCACACCTAGAACGTAGGATTCTGTACTCTCTCTGAACCCACCCATATCCAATGTGCCAAAAGTGTGTTTTACACCGTCCTGACTGCACCACAACACTGGGTTTGAGAAATGGAGCATTGCAGCATTGATTACATTTTGTTGATGCACTACACTTTCAAGACCACAGTGTTGGTCATTAAAACAATGTAATATTCTCTGTTTGCCTTTGGGGAAGGCTTAACTATGGGCAGTTAAAAAGATTCCTAAGTGATGTGAAGCAGCTGTGGCTTGGTTTCATTGCAGCATTCAGGGACATAATGCTCTGACTGTAATCGTTTCAGGATCACAGTTCCACCAGGCAAGGCGAGGCTAGTGCGATTGAAGTCAGGTTTTACAGATTGCTGAATAAATTCCTCCCACGTTGTGAAGGAAGGATTTCTTAATATGTGAGAGGGAGAATCCCGCCCCTCCTCACACAGACAGAGCTCCCACACCTCCACTCAGATAACAGGAACATGTCTTGACAGGACAGTTTGTTTTATTTTCATACTGTTCCAGAGTCATGACTATTTCAGATGAATTGGACCAATGGAAAAGCTGCTGATTACCAGTTCATCATTTGCTGAGTGGAAATTAAAATGAAACATCACTAGTCATACATTCTGGTATAAAAGAATTGTCTGCTAAACCAGTATTTTGCAACTTGCTGATAGTTAAACATTTAAAACTTTTTTTTTTATTAATAGATACACTGACGCTAGTACAATGTTTGGAACCGTTTTGCTTTCAGACTTACCTTAATTCTATGATTCAAAAAGCAGCTGGAAACATTCCTCAGATTTTGGTCCATGTCAACATGATAGCATCAAGCAAATTCTGCAGATTATTGGCGGCTGTTCATGGGTTGAGGGGTAAAGAGATATGTTTTAATTTTACAAAAACACTTAATAAGCAATATTCACAGACAGTTCAATAACATGTTAATGCTGCAACTCCCGTTTTTTTCTAGTTTGGCATTAATTTATCCAAAATTTGAAAATGACAATATACTCAATTTACTAAAGGCACCAATGCAGTGTCATATCTTCAATGTTTTTTTTTAATCTGTATTCCAGCAGAGCCAGACTGAGCTGGCTTCCTGTCTTTCTCCATTTTCTCTTGTTGACCTTGTTTTAAAAGAAAGAGATCACAATCACAAAATACTTACAACAAAAACCGGATTAAGAACAGAACTCAAATTAACTGTCAGTCAAAAGATAAACTTTACAACATCACTAAATGCTCCTGTTTGCTTGTTTACCACATTAGCTTTTTTTTATTTATTTTTTTATTTTTTTTTAACCTTTATTTATACAGGTAAATCCCATTGAGACCAAAGACTCTTTTTCAAGGGAGACCTGTTTTCCTTTCCCACCTTACCATTCACACACACATTCACACACCGATAGCAGGCTAACTATTGACGTTCACACGAGGCAAAGTGGGTGAAGTGTCTTGCCCAAGGACACAACAACCATGACACAGGTGGCAGGGTGGGGATCAAACCTCCAACCCTTTGATCATCGCCAACCCGCTCTACCAACTGAGCCACAGTCGCCCCATCTTGTGCTCAATATTTTTACATGCTATGTCATCTTAGAACCAAATACATACGTGACTGCCACAGGCACTTCCTGGTTTCTTTCCAGTATGTATGTGATTCTAACGTGACAAAGTGTAAAATGTATAGAGCAAAACATAATGTAATAAACAAGTCCCAACAAGCAAACAGGAGCGTTTAGTGGTGTTTTAAAATGTATCTTTTGACATGCTCCCCTTGACTATCAGTGTTTGAGCTAAGCTAACCTGGATGAGCTAAGCTAACCTGGATGAGCTAAAATAACCTGGATGAGCGACCTTTGCCCATTTCTATGTCAAAAATGCACGCGCAGATACAGGAACAGTTTCTGTCGCCTTTTCTAGAGACTAGAGAGTGGGGCATTTAGCTAAAACATTTTTTTAACTATTCCTTTAACCAACTAATAATCGACTTTTAAATTGTCTGCAACACATTTTGGACTACAACGATTTAGTCACACCCTTACACCACACCACCCTTTCATGGAAACGAGCACAGAGCCTTGTGAAGGAAACCGCTGACCGGATTCACATCATCTTTGATTGGGGCTTTAGATTTGGTCAGGCAGAGAAAGCCAGGCTCTATTGAAGTGGCTTTGAACTACACCACACAACTGAATATCAGTGTTTGAGAAGTAGGCTAATAGTAGTTAAGTGCAGGTCCTCAATTATTGTTATCCAACATACTTCTTATTATGATAATTTCTTTCGCCGTTTTTCCACAAGGCGCTGTTATTAAGCCCTGAATGAAAAAAGTTTGAGAGGCCACGTCTGTCTTGATTTCTTTACACAACAGTTTATTTTATTCATGTGTACAGCTGAGTGAGTACCTTTGCTGTTTGAAAGGTGACTAATAGCGCTTTTCTACTGCATGGTATCAGCTCAACTCGACTCGACTCAACTTGCATTTTTGGCGTTTCCACCGCGAAAACATGGTACCTAGTACCTGCAGCGGCTGCTTTTTTTGGTATCGCCTCGCTCTAGGTTCCAAGCGAGCTGAGCCGATGCTAAAAGGTGACGTCGACAGACGGCCGGCCGCTGATTGGCCAGACGGTAGTCTCTGGCCAATCAGTGGCCGGCCGTCTGCCGACACTTCTGATTGGCCAGAGACAACCGGCTTAATTCTGATGTTTATTCTCCCCAACTCTCCGGGACTTTTGAGTGTATTTACACCGCGTGCAGCCTTCTCCGGCTCTCTTTCATTTGATTTGCATCACAGATCCAATTTTTTCCCCCATATATTCGCTAAGCTCACCCAGTTGTGTTGGTTGTTGGGGAAGTTACTTTAAGCATACGAGAGGAGACATGTAGGGCAGCTAGGCTAAATAGCCTATAGTAGCTGGGACAGACATGATAGCGAGCGATTACATTACAAGCCTCGGACTGAACTGATTACCTCAATAAAATATTCAGGCTGAGACACGGCTTGCATTTGAAAACATGTATCCTGAAACAAGCACTAAACAGTCAACTTTATCATGCCCGTGTTTACGTGCATAGGGATACGTGACGCATCCCTACAGCTGACTGTGTGGCAGAGTCACACATCGGGACACCAACCCTCCCTTTTAATGGCCCGTCACAATATTCTTCTACTTCTTTTAACAAGCAGATACAAGCGGGTATTTCTTAAACATTTTTCATCCGTGTTTTTGGCGGTTGGTTCAGTTAATAGTGCAACAACTGCTCGTAATTTCTGCTTTGCTACTTTGCTCCGGAGTTGGCTTTCAGCCCCTTTCTATGACGACCCCGCCCACGTTCAGAAGGTACTATTTGCAGTGGAAAACGACCCGTGCTGCTACCAAACCAAGTTGAACTGAGTCGAGTCGAGCTACATGTGCGGTGGAAAAGCACCATACAATATTGTGTGAATGTGCGCCATTATCCTCATATTAAAACCATGATTCTGTCTCCCCCCTCCAGAGGCTGGGATTATGGGGTTTAAGCCCTGGATGTTTCCAACAAGGCCCTAAATCTTTAACTGTTCATTATGGATGGATCTGGGCAGTTATACTAACCAAGCAAAGGCGTGTAGTGGTTTTGCTTAGCTGGTGTGGTTATTTATTTATTAATTTTTTTGCCTTAAATTAAGTCACACTATCTGGAATGAATGAAGTCAAATGGAATGTAAATTCATTGAGACCACTGGCTAGGTGGAGTTTCTCTGATAGTTTTTGAACACAAATATGTTTTGCTAAAAACAATGTGAATTAAACATTATTATTATTAACCTTTATTTTTACAGGCAATCTCTTGAGACACATGGTCTCATTTTCAAGAGAGACCTGTTCACATTCCCACGTTACCATTTACACACATTCATGCACAGATACACGGTGAAAGGTAATGTTACTATGGGGAGCATTTTGCATGGGGGGTTCAGTTCAGCTGATGAAGCGGGGAGGCAGGGATCAAACCACCGACAATACGATTACTGGTAACAAGAAGAAATGCAGGAATTATGTTGTCATATAGGGAGGGGCCCATGCTGGTGCATACACAGCACAGGATGGTTTGAGTTCACAGCCTGGCTTACATCTGTTGTCAGGGAAACTAAAACACTTAGGTGACTGAAAGACGGTGGTTTGGGCTGAATAAAGAACAAGTAAACAAGTGTAAAGTCAGTGTTGACTTGTTCAGCCCAAACAAGGTCAAGTCTCTTCCTAACCTTGACCAACTGCACTGGGTCTCCTGGAAACAACTGTATAAAAAAGTTAGCTTGTGTAATGTTTAGGTGACAGAGCTGAGTCATAAAAACAGGGCTCTTATTCTCTCTCCCTCCCTCCCTCCCTCCGTGTGTGTGTGTGTGTGTGTGTGTGTGTCGCAAGGTCCAGCTAAAGCAGCCAGATGTTTTCTAATTGCTACCAGGAGGATTCCTCAAAATGGTACACACACTGCTGCAATGTTCCCACACTATTGCTTAATGCAATTGTATTAGTTACAACAGATTACTGAACATCTCTGGTTGACCCCAATGCAACTAGCTTAGAATGAAGTTACTGGCATCACTGCTTCCCACAAGGATCCCACATGCCTAACACTGCTTTAGCTGTGATCCCTAGAAATGTCTTTGCCTTTGCCTCAGACCCACATTCCTTGGCTTCTTTCCCCGTCTCTCCTGTCCCAGGGGGGCAAGTCGGGAGAGGATGGCTGTGGAGTTTGTGAGCATATAGCAGCGTTCACAGGACTTTGTGACTTTGACAAAGAGTTTGTGAATCAAATCTGAAGACTTTTGTTTCCCTTTTAACCTGTCATTTTTATTTTACTTTTTGTATTCGCTTGTTTTTTATTTTTAAATAATTTATGTTTTAACAATTTGTCTGCATGTATTTGCTCTTTGTTTTTAATGCTATGTCTAATCTTGATGTATTTGATGCCCCTGTAAAGCACTTTGAATTGCCTTGTGTCTGGATTGTGCTATAGAATGGTATTATCAGCATAATGATCACAAGTGACAACCACAACACATTTTCAAAGTTCAGAATTAAAAAAACAAGTCTTGATTCTTGCTGAAAAAGACTGTCCTAGAACATTCAGTGAACTCAAAAAAAGCAGTATCTGATCAAATGTTATGTGGACTCAACTTCACTGGAGCCACCTTTAAAACCCACAAGGCCCAAATGTCACTGCTGCAGGAGGACAACTAGTCAGACAGGTGGCAACTCCACCACAACACTGAATATGTTAGCAAACTGTTGCCTAACCATCAGACAACATTACTGACTGGAAGTCCAGTATTTAGTGACTGTCCGTTGCCCCTGATGGATGGAATGACTTTCAGAGGTTTTTTAAAACTTGAATGTCTCATCATCAGTGGCTGGCGTAACAATGTAAAAGACGGTCTTTCTACAGAACTGTTCTCGTGATCTGGATTCTGTCTTCCTCAAATCGAGCTAAGGGTCTAAGGGCAGGGTGTCATACTGTATACTGTAGAGAATGTTAAGCCCACTGAGGCAAATGTCTATTTGTGATATTGGGCTATACAAATAAAACTGATTTGATTTGATTTGATTACTCTTAGTGAAGCGGACACACTAGGACAGACAGTTTATGTAATGTGTGACCAGAGAAGAAAATCATTTGGATAACACAACTACACTACAGTCAGTTATATCTTATATATTCTATGTACTATCTATGGTTATATCACACCATCCTGGGACACTCTTCTCCAGAACTACCCGCCTCAAAGGCCCCTTACTCCCTCGGGCTGATATAATACTTGGTTATGTTTGTGTGTGCTCTTTGTATTTCAATGTGCTTTTGTTTGTCTGGCAATGTTTTTCTTTCTGAAACATTGTGGCTGACCATTCTCCCCCTGGACACAAACTCTTTGAGACTGTCTTCTCCCACAAGAACTACTTCTTCCTCTCAGCAGACGGCCTCCTCGACAAGACCTGGTGCCCCACTGACTCAGACTGTCTCTCTCCCACACTCACTGCACATTATATTAACGTAAGACTCCATCAACAGTATGATACATTTACACACACCCTTACTGTATGTTCAACAACTGGGATCATTGGCACATTCCTGAATCATTATACTCACTCTAAAAAAAATGCACAGCTCTACCTTATAACAAATTTATAATTCCACAGATTAGATTAGATTTGACTTTATTGTCAACCTTGGTGGAAGTTAGTCTTGGGCCTCTCCCAATGAACACAAGAACACATGTTACACATAGCACAACACACAAATAAAACATAGAAATACACATCAGAAACAAGTTAAATAAATAGTCAAACATGGTTGGAAGTTGTTTTTGTGAATAGCAAATCACCTTCCCCTGCAATAATCACTATTTTGGAGAGTTTGTTTTTATTTGTCAAACTCAGGTTTGCGTACCAGATGGTTTTGTTCAAAGATGACTCAAGTATGTGCTGGCTTACACCTAAGGGCTGTTTGATGGCTCTCTTGAAAATGCTGTCACATGGGGGTGCCCTTAGCTCAGTTGGTAGGGTTCCAGTCAGTGTACACATGGGACAGTCACAGAGGAAATGTTCCAAGTTCTAAATAGGTTTGTGTGAGTAAGGCCAAGAAGAGTGTTGATGTCGTAAAACCTGTGCTTTGG
Organism: Ammodytes marinus; assembly: GCF_949987685.1. NCBI lineage: Eukaryota > Metazoa > Chordata > Actinopteri > Uranoscopiformes > Ammodytidae > Ammodytes > Ammodytes marinus. The sequence goes on from NC_137213.1 coordinate 4,727,276, forward strand.
TAACATGAGGAGGAGTTCACACTGAGCAAAGCGGAGTGGAATCCTCCATCAGCAGGCAAGCAGTCAGGCAGGCAGGCAGCCATGTGGGAGGGAACCAGCAAGGCGGAACCCTGAACAGTGCCCCACTCTCTCCATCTAAAGCTCCCACACTCTGTCTCAACCCTTAAACCCTCAACACCAGCGCCAGTCTGAGCAGCAATTTCCCCTGTGCTCAGACCGTTTCAACTGGATTAAAAAGGAAAGGAAAGGGTGGTGGGGTTGTGTTAGCATGGCGTCACTGAAAACTCTGTTCTATCTGGGAGTCTGTCTGTGTGCTTGGATAATCACTACTGCAGGTAAGACCACATGATCAGATACAAAGATTGTATGATTGCTTGATCTCCTTTGAGTTTGTTTTTGAATGATCCTGTTGAACAAGATATTCTGTAATAAGCAAGTGTAGTGTAAGGTTTTAAGTGTTTTTGAAATTGCGATGTGACTAGAATTTCCTTATTTCAAATGCATTAGGCAATGCTAGAAATGAACAACCTAATAATAGTCAAAAGTCAAAGTCAAAATGATTTCTATAGCACATTTAAAAACAACATCGTTTGACCAAAGTTCTGTACAAGATACAATACAAAATAACATATAAGATACATGACAAAAAAGTTAGGAGTGTCAAAGTCTCAACTTGTGTTAAAGGTCAATGCAACACAAGTGAGTCTTTAGCTATGTATTAAACTGTTCAACTTTACAGGGATCCAGGTTCTATTCATTCACACACAGTCAATAATAATACAAGAATGCTAGTTGATAGCTACACATACATTATCTCAAACTGTATAAACACTATTCATAAAACGGTTTCTGTTAAGTAACAGTCTCACCTTTGGTTGACAATGTCTGACTTGAATTATGGTTTGTTTAAGAGAAAAAAGATATTGATGGGGGATGGTCAATGTTTTCCTTTAACTTCAAGTTAAAGTTACTACACATTTTGGTTTGGCACTGCCAGTGAAAAACAACTTCAGGATGGAATGTAGAATCATGGATAAATGGAAAGTAATGTTGCATTTTATTTACAGATATAAACTTGCCCGCAGCAGAGAATCTACACTGGGTGTCTATTGACTTTAAAACTATCCTCAAGTGGACAACTAAAGGAGATAAGCACACCGTATTGTACACTTGGTGAGTTCACACGCACGTACACACACACACACACATATGTAATATATGTAACATATGCTTTTGCTCAATTGATATATTGACGTATACTTGTAAACTTGCTACACTCACCGGCCACTTTATTAGGTACACCTGTTCAATTAAAGACAAATAGCTAATCAGCCAATCACATGGCAGAAACTCAATGCATTTAGGCATTTAGACGTGGTCAAGACAACAACGATCAAACCGAGCATCAGAATGGGGAAGAAAGGGGGTTTAAGTCACTTTGAACTTGGCAATGTTGATGGTGCCAGAAGGGCTGGTCTGAGTATTTCAGAAACTGTTCTACTGGGGTTTTCACTCTAAACCATCTCTAGGGTTTACAGAGAATGGTCCAAAAAAGAAAGAATATTCAGTGAGCCGCAGTTGTGTGGACGAAAATGCCTTGTTGAAGTCAGAGGTCAGTGGAGGATGGGCATACTGGTTCGAGATGAAAGAAAGGCAACAGTAACTCAAATAACCACTCGTTACAACCAGGGTATGCAGAATACTATCTCTGAACGCAAAATAAAACCAACCTTGAAGCAGATGGGCTACAGCAACAGAAGACCCCACCGGGTGCCACTCCTATCAGCTAAGAACAGGAAACTGAGGCTACAATTGGCACAGGCTCAACAAAATGGGACAATAGAAGATTGGAAAAATATTGCCTGATCTGATGAGTCTCGATTTCAGTGGCGAAGTTCAGAGAGTGAGGCCAGAATTTGGCCTAAACAAAATGAAAGCTGGGATCAATCCTGCCATGCACCATCAACCATGCCACGTTCAAAGTAACTTAAACCCCCTTTCTTCCCCATTCTGTTGCTCCGTTTGAATTTCCACAAGTTGTCCTGTTCAGGTCTACATGCCTAAATGCGTTGAGTTGCTGCAATGTGATTGGCTTATTAGTTATATTTGTTAACAACACATTTAACTGGTGTACCTAATAAAGTGGCCAGTGAGAATATATATTTTCAACCCCATTTAAAATGTGAATAAAACAGAATGTGATCATCTCCTAGAGTGATTATCACTGACTTTAGACTGACTTCCACTGTCTGCTTTGCAAGGCTCCAGCCGACCAGCTGAGCGATCAGCTGTTTGACACTGAAATTAACCAATACTAGTTCCTGGCTGGGCTAACTTAAGATGGAGCAGCCAAATATAAATGAATAAATATTGTTACTAAACACAATTAATGTGTTGTGTGATTTGTATCCAAGAGTACCTATTTGCAGACCCAGGGAGAAACAGAGCTCCACCGGAAGCACGATGGGGCCACGCCCCGAACTAATTTCATTGGTCAGAATTGTAACCTACTCTGAGATTGTTTTCACTTTACGCTGCAGCTCCGACTGAAGAAAGAGTCTGTTACAACGCGTCCCTGTACCGTTTAAAGCAAAATCACTCCATAGAAATCTCCATCGGGATGTTTTTATCATTTCCTGATGATTTTACATTTGACCGATCATTTATCTGATCAGTAGCGTAGTTCTCAGCCCTCGTGTCGTTCATATGCGGCCACTTACACATCGTGACATGCTCTACATTCAGATTAATAAACCTATTGTATTGTATGTATCTCATTATTTATTTATTTATTTATTAACAGGAGTTTTTTAACGTCTGTGCCACTGAACATGGGCTATTTATGTCAGGTTGAAATGTAATTCTGCGGCTGCACACGATCGTTACTGTTCACTTGCGTGATGATCAATAGCCTAATATGAATATAGAAATTATATAATAATTAAAACTGTGATCACTAGAGGACAAGGGATCTGGTAATAAGTCAATCAGGATCTACAATGGAAACTGTCACCTAATGTGTCAGACGTTAATGTCTTTCACCCCACTTTTCAAAATTAGCTGTTTATTTTAATGTGGTGGCACTTTTTGTGTTTTATTTATAAGAGTTTATATTTGTATGTGATTGACCTACTTGTTATGATTGTGAATTAAAGAGACGGATTTCGGAAGATGTACACAAAGCTTCGTTGCTTCATTCATCTTCTACCTCAACATCTCCTTTGTACCACCGTCCTGGCCACTTGGGACCCTTAACAAACTGACGTATTTTACTGTGTACTAGCACCATAACCGGTGGAAACTGTGTATTATTATTCACCGCTAGGTGAACTCCGGCAGTAAAACAAAAAGAAGAAAACAAATTCAGAGTAGGTTACAATTCTGACCAATGAAATGAGTTCGGGGCGTGGCTTCCGGTGGAGTTCCACTTTCCCCATGGGTCTGCAAATAGGTGCCTCTCTTTGTATCAGTAGCCTACAGTAGCCCACATTCTACAATCCGCTCGCCACTAACTGCTCTAAATTGAGGACCTGCACTTAACTAGAAAATGTTTGCCTTTCTAGGTGTAACGGTGTGGGAGGAGATAGAGCTAGAAAAAAGTCATGGAAGAATAATATGAAGAAGTATGGTGGTTCAGTGCAGGCACCCAATACATTGAGGGGCTGCACTAGAACTAGAGATGTAAATCAAATGACATAAACATCAGACATGTCCATGTTTGCAAGTGGCAAAATCTACGGATGATATCCCTGACAAGTAAGCAACAATGAACAACATTCTCTTCATGGGGATTACTGACTTTTCTTGTAGCCATACTAAATGAAAAGATTCCCACACACTATGCGAGCTTCATGATTTAGCTCGCATTTGATTTGTAATGCTGGGAAAAGTTGAGCCTGGATGGAATTATTTTCTGAACAACCCAGATGTTAACAGCAGTAACATTGAAATGAATTAGGGTCTGTGTTTGTTTATCAGTCAGTGCGGTTACATGGCACAACTAGATTGGATTATCACATATATCGAACAAGACACTCGAACGGACCGTGTCACTTGTCTGAGTATACATGGCCTTTCAGAAATCGGATAAATGTCCGATGCATGGCTGTCTCCACTATGCTAGGTGGCGCTGTAGCCCTTTCAACCATGCTTTCAACAAGTGGTTTTAGAGCCACGGCCGGTTCTCTTCCGTCAATAACCCATGGTGTAGCCTATCACGCGCAGGCACACAAGCACAGAACGAGAAGTCCGATATGCGATATCCGATCCCTGTATACATGCAGAGAGAAAGCCGACAATGAACGAATTATCTAGGTGTTCTTATCCGACTTCTCTTGTCCGTTATTGTGCCGATTTGTGTCCGAAGTAGATCGGATAAAGGTGTTTACATGCAGTTTAAAAGTCCTGTTGAGGTCTTATTCGTTTAGTTATCCGATTATGAGTCTGCATGTAAACGCACTGACTGAGAGCTCCTGGAGATATTTCCTTTAATAATGTCTGAATGAACACCAACTTTCAGTCTGTTAAGTCTGATTAAACATCATAAGCAATTTTTTAAAAATGCCTCATTATGCCTTTATTTCAATATTTCACCATTGTGTTAACACAGTAATGGTCCCAACATTGAGGGCTCCAGCAAACTATACAGGATTGCCTGATGTTGAACCTCCTTCAATATTTTCCATAATGCAAAGCAACATAAGCAACCCAAGACAGAGCCAGCACACAGTGGACAACCAAACATAGATGATAGGGAGCTGGACATCCAGACCCACATCTAGAACGATATAGGGGGGTCGGCCACAAGCAATTGACCTTCCCAACTCAAAGGGCGGCACCTATGTGTGCATTTCAAGTACCACTGCAGGCTATTGGATAGCACTACAACCAATCAGAGCAATGAACAAGGTGACATATTAAGTCCTGTTCGTTTAGCGGTTAACTGGTAAATTAAACCTTTGCCATTTTCGGTCGACAACAGAATTAATCTTTTTTGCCAATGCAAGATTTGAGTCCTGTCTTTCAAATGGTTAAGTGTCGAGGCCAAAGCCGTTTCAAACTCAAACAACATATCCGCAGCCATCTTTTTTGTTTACCATCACAGCTTTGAAGGCACATGCCCAGCACTGCCGTCTTTCGGTTACGTCTGCTCCAGAGCACCATAAGTAGGGCTCTGGTCCACCCATGTCAGATGGTAAGATTTGATTGGTAGCTCGGAATTTTCCGACATAGTTAATGAGCTCCAATGTAGGCCAGGCAAAATAACGAATTTTTGGGCCAAAAAACAGACAAATTGTAAAATATTTTTTTTCAGCTCAGATAATTTCTATTAGGTGTCCAGAACAACATACTTTTTTTTTTTTTTTTTTTTTTTTTTTTTTTTTTTTCAAATACGGGCTGAAGTCCTCTCGGACGTGGATTTTAACCTTGTCTTAACACAACTTAGACAAAACTAGCAGCGACAACATGGCTGTCCTCAGCTGACACTGACAGCGTGGGAAAAGAAACCCCGACAACAGCACTATCACACTCACGGACTTTAACAGAGACCAGTCAACAGAGACCAGCAATGGCACCACTTACCTCTCCATCTACTCCCTGCAATGGCTGTTTTCGGCTGAGCCAGAAAGTCGCCGAACTTGAGGGACGAGTCTCTCGCCTCTACCAGATTGGAGAGGACGAGCGGATCCTCGACACAATGCTGGAACAAGCGCAGTGTTCCAGCACCACGGCGGCTGCAGCAGGTGAGGCTGCTGGAGACCTCGATGACACGGTGCCGTGGACCAACGCCACCCAGCCCCCGACTGGAGACCAGTGGACCCGAGCGGGAGCGAAACCTAAGGCTCTACTGTGTTCCACCCCGGGGCAGTCGGCTCCATGGACGCAGGTTGCTCATCGGGGAAAACACAGCAGTAAACCGGGGAGACCATCGCCCCCGTATCCTCCTGCGGTTCCGGATCAATGCCTCTCCAATCAGTTTATCGTGCTGGGTGAACAGGAGTTTCCTCCACTTGATGGATCCACGCAACGGGCCCCAGAACACAGGCTGTCTGCTCCCCTGACCAGCACCAGTGACACGGCTGGCTCCATGCCAGCGGCTCGGCCCTCTACTCTCCAGAAGGCTGTGTCAGTAACGTTCACTCCTCGGCCAAATCCTCCTACAGTCGGTTCATCTGCTCGCCAGACCTCGAGCACCCTGGCTTCTCCTCCCATCAGCAGGACCTCCACCCAACCCGGCCCAGTAGCCACCGCCAACAGAGAGTCGCCGCCTGACCGGAGCCTTTGGAAGTGTCCACCTGGCGGGCTTGGTCCTCGGCAGCGTCCACCTTACAGCAGCACGGGTCCTCGTCCTCTAACCACGACGCTCATCATCGGGGACTCGATCATCAGGCATGTGAAAACACAATCCTCCACAACAGTGTGCCTTCCCGGTGCAACTGTCAACAATGTTGCTGATGAAATCCGCAGCGTTTTGGAGGCCCACCCCTCTGTGAACACCGTGGTGGTTCACGTTGGAACCAACGATGCCCAAAGGCAGGAGTCTGAAATTTTAAAGCAAGATATTGTCCGGCTTTTTGGCATTCTGAAGCAGGCCAGAGTGAGAGTCTTCATCTCCAGAACAGTCCCCACCCTCGGCAGCGGAATGGGGTGTTTCACCAGGCTGCTAAGCCTCCACACCTGGCTATCCGCTACCTGCCAGGAGCATGGGGCAGTTTTCATTGATCATTTTAATCTTTTTTGGGAACGCAGGGACTCTTTTAGACACGACGGCCTTCATCTTAATTTCAGGGGAGCGCGACTTCTCTCGCGCAACATAAACTTCTCCGTCCCACACCACATGAATCAACACGCCGCTGAACAGCTTGGATCATCTTCATCATCATCATCATTCACCTCATCACGTGATTGACTGACAACATATCCAGGTACACTCTCCACTACACCCCATAGTATCACTAGCTCCCACTGCAGAAATCCCACTGCGGAATACACTGACCACTCAAACATTCCTGTCATAATCACTCACAGACACTACATTAAATGAACCAATGGAGTAAATTCCACAAATCTAAGATCCCTTGACATGCACAACACAATAGCTACTAAAAAATAACAACCCAAAAATACCACACCAGTAGCTCTGAATATGGCCCTTTTAAATGTGAGATCTCTTTTAAACAAAACTTTTCTTATTAATGACTTGATTTTAGACAATAGTATTGACTGTATGTTTTTAACTGAGACATGGTTTAGCACGGATGGACCTGCCACTCTCATTGAAACCACACCTCAGACATTTTAGCTTTAGATTTTTTAAATGTACTGAAGTGTATGAATTTTACTCAACATGTCATACAGCCTACGCATAACAGAGGCCACACATTAGACATAGTAATAACACATGGTCTGACTGCACAGATCTCCTCAGTTGTTGATGTAGGCATCTCAGATAATTTTTGTATCTTTTTTACTGTCAATGCTTTTAAAAAACTGGATATACCAGAACGAACTGTGAGGAAACGCTATCTTACTACTGAAGTGGCTGCGCATTTTAATGAGCTTTTAAATGACACTCCTGTAGTTGTTTTACCCTCTTCTTGTGATTTTATTGTAGATAGTTTTAACAGTAAACTCAGAGCAACTATTGATGCAGTAGCTCCACTAAAGCTGAAAAAGGTCACAGCTAACCTAACAGCACCCTGGAGAAACCAACACACCAAGCAACTCAAGAAAAACTGTCGGAAAGCAGAAAGAAAATGGAGAAAAAATAAACTAATAATCCATTACCAAATTTTCCGTGAACAACTCACTATTTACAATAAAGCCATGAAACAAGCCAGACAAACATACTTCTCAAAATTGATCACTGATAACCGGAACAACCCCAAAATCTTATTTACAACCATTGATCATTTAATGAACCCTGTTTTTATTAAGACGGAAAGTATGTCAACCAAAAAAGAATGTGAAGAGTTTGCAGCTCACTTCAGTAGCAAAATAGAAACTATTAGATCCAATTTATGTCAGACTCCCCCTGTGAATTTTAATCACAAGGAATCTTTGTTTTTACATGAGGAAACACTAGAGACGTTTGTCCTGGTTGATGCTGAGATGCTGGGGAAAGTTGTTTCACAATTAAAAACAGCAACCTGCCTTTTAGACCCTATTCCCACATCCTTTTTTAAAACTGTTTTTAAATTTTTAGAAAAGGATGTTCTTATATTATGAACTACTCTCTTCAGATGGGCATTTTCCCCACAGCTTTAAAGACTGCCATGGTCAAGCCTCTTCTGAAGAGAATAAATTTAGACCCCTCACTTCCCAATAATTACAGACCAGTATCCAATCTGCCGTTTTTAAGCAAAATTTTAGAGAAGCTTGTTTTTAATCAGTTAAATGATTTTATGAACTCGCACAACAATTTTGAAAAGTACCAGTCTGGCTTTCGAGCCAGGCACAGCACAGAGACGGCTCTGATCAAGGTGCTCAACGACCTCAGGTGCAATTTAGATAATAAAAAACTCTCTGTGCTGGTATTGCTGGATCTTACTGCTGCATTTGACACAGTAGACCACTCAATTCTTTTAGACAGACTTTACAAGCAGATTGGTGTCTCTGGTACTGTTTTTAACTGGTTTAGATCCTATCTTGATGACATAAAATTTACCTTGGAGGAATGTTCATCAAATAAGTACACAATGGACACAATTACCTTTTTAGACAGGCTTTTTAATTAAGCAACTTTTTATTCAGTTATTTCATTATTTATTTCATTATTTTATATCTTTTATAGCCTATTTTATATATATATATATGTAGCCTGCTTTTATTTACTTTTTATAACTACTTTTATTAGTTATTTTATTGATTGATTATTATTAACACTATTTTTAATTCTAATTTTATTCATTTCTATCCTATGTAATTTTATTTATTTTTTATCTATAATTTAAATTTTTAATGTTTTTATTAATCGCTATAAAGAGCTCTTATTTATTTTATCTCTTTATTTTGTATTGTTTTAGTTTTACAGTCTCTAGTGTTTTCTCTCTGATGATGGCGTTTCCTCAGCGCAGTTTCCTTCCTGTTTTTAATGAATTTCTTATTTTGGGGTATGGATGGGTGGGAGGGGGAATGTTTTTGCATGTATGCATATCTCTGGGTGGGGGGGGGGGGGGGGGGAGTTGTATTAGGCACTTTGTGTTACATTTGATTGTATGAAAAGTGCTATATAAATAAAGTTTGATTGAAGTTTTGATTGATTGATACTAAAAGTCCTAAGAAATCCTAGTCGAGGAAATATGTTTAATTCTCATCAATCCGAGATGTGTGCCAATAAGGCGAGACACCAATAAATCCCAATGGGGCTATTTTTTTCCTTTACTCCTATCAAAATGAAACTTTACACAATGAAAGTATCCATGAAAATTTAAAATGTTTGTATTACAAGTTTCTTTGAAAATGAATTTTAATATGCAAATGAGCTATACACTAATCGTACATGCCCAAAATAAACCCAAATAGGCTTAATTTTTTCCTTTACTCCTACCACAATAAAACTTTACATTGTAAAAGTATACTTGAAAAGTAACTTTTTTTGTATTACAAGTTTCTTTTTAAATGAATTTGAATATGCACATGAGCTCCACACTTATTGAATATCCAATCATCGTACTGCCAATGGGTGATGGCAATGCTGCTTTTAGACTGGCCTCTAACCTGAAAAACTGCCTGGTTTACCTGCCAGGGGTGTAACAGGTGCCTCTCATGAATTAGATTTGTCTCTTCAAATGCCACTGCACGCAATTTGATAGCACTACAACCAATCAGAGCAATGAACAATGTGACGTATTAAGCCCCGTTCGTTTAGCGAACAGCGGGATTAACTGTTAAATGTAACTTTTGCCATGGTCGGTCTGCAAAACAGAACATTCCTCTTACTTGCTAATGAAATATTTGAGTGCCATCTTCCAAATCGTTAAGGGTCGAGGCCAAAGCAGTCTCAAACTCAAACAACATATCCGCAGCTATCTTTGATGTTTACTATCACGGCTTCGACGGCGCACTGTCGTCATCCGTTTACGTCCGCCCCAGAGCACCATACATAGGGCTCTGGCCCGCCCATATCAGATAGAACCAATTGAAACGTAGCTCAGGATTTCTTGACATATTTAATGAGCTTCAATGGAGAGAGCCCAGACCAACAGGCGCAGCAAATTTAATTTGCCAGCGCCTAGTGGCAGGTCTGGATTTCCAGGCTAGTGCCATTCCCTTTCCTATGCCAAATAGACGAGATATAGAATCACAGCCTGAAATGGCATGGAGAAAGAGGAGATTGTCACACACCTTGGGACCAAGTAACTCCTTTGTCTACTTTATGCACCATATCCGTCTTCTTTTTGTTGCTTTCTTTGGTTCTGGTGCCAGAAACAGCTTGTGTATCACATGGTTTGTGATATACCATTTTTATCTTACAAGTTTCTTTGAAAATTTTAATATGCAATTCTCCCTTGTAATGCATGAACACCGCAAATCTGGCAACCCCGCGGTCAGTCAGCGTAGGGCTGATCAAGTTTAAATATATTTTCTAGTCTGTATTTCCACCTTGTAATGCCGCTGTTGACTTATTATTTTATTAATTATTTGTAAGAGAGCAGGCACGTTAGTTTAACAGGTTTGATGTTATAGATCTGCTTGTTTTTGATGGTTTTATGAAATATCTGTATTAACTGCATGATCATATCACAGTATTTTTTTACTGCCACGCGAGCCGCACATAGAAGCTTGGCGAGCCGCGGAATGAGTAACACTGTTCTAGATGAACACCCTGGGAGAGCTTCAGTAACATTCCTTCCAATGATTGATCTTGATCCCAGTGAGGAATCCTGACAACATTGAGGTTTGTGGCAACTCAAGCTCTGCAGTATGATGTGACCCCTGTTCTGACGTTCGACCAACCCCTTCTGGAAAGCCTTGACCATTATATTTTAACTTCTAATACAAATGTTTTACTTTTCATGTAGACTTTCACTGTGTAAAGTTTTAATGTGGTAGGAGTAAAGGTTCAGATGAAGCCTATGCGGATATATTTTGGGTAGCCTATATTTGATAAGTGTATAGCTCATTTGCATATTAAAATTCATTTTCAAAGAAACTTGTAAGACAAAAAATGGTGTATCACAAACCATACAAAGCACGATGCAGATGTGCTCATTGTCCAAACTGCCATTGCCTCTGCCAGAACAAAAGACACAGTCTCAGTAGGTGATGTTAGTACTCTTGTTGCATCATGCTGATCTGAATGCACACAAGCTGTTTATGGCACAAGAACCAAACAAATGAATTGATAGCTGTCCCCAGACAAATGTGCAACATCACATCTCTCTTCCTGAGATCTTCTGAGATTGTCTTTCCCTTTTGGCAAGTCTTATCTGTATGGGTTCACTTTGGTGGGCCTACACTGACCTGGTTTGATCTCTGTTTTATCTAGTGCCGCCCAATTTCTTCCCTAAAGATCTCTCATACAATGCATAAAGGCTCAAGGTGTTCACATACTTTCAAGCAGCACTGTATGGTGCATAAAGTAGACAAAGGAGTTACGGTCCCAAGGTGTGTGACAATCTCCTCTATCCATGCCATTTTAGTCTCGTCTATTTGGCATAGGGAAGGGAATGGCACTGAAAAAAGTAAAAAATTACACTAGCTAGGGGAGGGGTCAATCTAATTCATGAGAGGCACCTGTTATACCCCTGGCAGGTAAGCCAGGCAGTTTTTCAGGTTAGAGGCCAGGCCAGTCTAAAAGCAGCATTATGATCAGCATGATTGGATATTCAATAAGTGTGGAGCTCATGTGCATATTCAAATGCATTTAAAAAGAAACTTGTAATACAAAAAAAGTGACTTTTCTAGTATACTTTCACTATGTAAAGTTTTATTGTGGTAGGAGTAAAGGAAAAAATTAAGCCTATTTGGGTTTATTTTGGGCATGTACGATTAGTGTATAGCTCATTTGCATATTAAAATTAATTTTCAAAGAAACTTGTAATACAAAAGAATTTTGATTTTCATGGATACTTTCATTGTGTAAAGTTTCATTTTGATAGGAGTAAAGGAAAAAAATAGCCCTATTGGGATTTATTGGTGTCTCGCCTTATTGGCACACACCTCTGATTGATGAGAATTAAACATATTTCCTCAAATAAGATTTCTTAGGACTTTTAGTATGTTGTTCTGGACACTTCATAGAAATTATCTGAGCTGAAAATAATTATTTTACAATTTGTCTGTCGTAAAACGCTATTTTGCCTGGACCAATGGTACGTGTCCAGGGGCCGTATTCACAAAACATTTTATCTTAGCGCTAAGAGTACTCATAAGGAGCACTAAAAGTTCTTAGTAAGGAGTAATTTCTTAAAACCTATTCACAAAGCTGATAAGATCAACTTTTACTAAGGAATGGGAGGAACTCCTAAGCTGAGAATAGAGGGCGGTGTTGACCCTGTTGCTATGGATGATGTCATGTTCATACCTTCTATGCCCACAGTGATTGGCTGAGAGGGAATGAGAGCTAAGAGTGAGTTTATGATAGAAACACTGTGGAGATATCCATATCGTGTCGCTGTATTAAAGTGAAGAGTTTTTATATACAATTAATGACAAGTGACACTGATTTAACATGAAACCAAGATACTGCAGGGTTTCCCACACATTCGTTCACAATTAACCTACAATAGCGCCACATAGGTCTATTAATTTAAAATGTTACAATGATTTGAATCGGAAAAAATATCCTCATTGAACAGCTGCACGCCATGCACTCTCACTGTATTTCCCTCAACGGCGGACTATGCCGCAATAGTCAGACAGCGGCAAACCAGGAAATTCGCAATTTAGAAACAACAACTGGCGAAATCGTAAAGTGCATGCGGAAGGAAAAAGGCGAGACACGCAACTATACAGTAGGGGACCTGTGGAATGGAGGAGTTGGAAGCGCCACATATGGGCCTACTCTAGTAACAAATTAAACCCAAACGTGACACCAACAGTAACTTTCAGTGCATCGTAAACCCAAAGCAACTGCAGGAAAAGGAACTTAATACATAATTTTTTATATAAATATAATAAATATAAATGTGTCTATACTTTCTAAACATAGCTTTACTAAGATCATTAAACCCTTACAGCTATTAAGGTACCTTTTGTAAAGCTCACTAGCATTAAATCTCTCCAAAATGCCATCAAATGAGTGTCTGTGATTTACTCTTAGTGAGTTTTAGCGCTAAAATGCTTTGTGAATTACACTTATCTTAAAAAGTTAGGAGTCCTAAAATTAGGAGTGAAACGCCCCTTATTTTTGAGAGTTACTCCTAAATCAGCACGTTAGGACCTACTCTTAGCCTTAAAATGTTTTGTGAATACGGCCCCAGACCAACAGGCTGAGCAAATCTAATATTTGCCAGCGGCAGGTCTGGATTTCCAGGCTAGGCTTTAAACTGAACAGTCACAACAAATGATGATCCCTGTTTAATCCCTACCTTATTATTTGATCTAACATGAACCCCTGTCATATATTTGCTTCTTGTGTGTTTTATCATGTGACTATTAGGGGTCAGAATGACTGGATTGACACTCGTGGTTGCATCGGAGTGAGAAAGACAGAATGTGATTTGACCGAAGAGCTCCAAGACTTTGACAGGTAGGAACAAGACTTGTAAGCCCTGTGTAGCATGTACATAATATTACAATAGCAATTCGATGACGATAGTGAAAGTGTTTTATGATCTGACACCATGTAAAATAAATCTGGTATTGATTTGACAATGCTATGGTCAAGGTTTGGTTAGGTGTAGGCACAAACAACTGTTTAGTACAGAGACAAATTTTGCTTTGGTGTTGAAATTCATTAAGGTTAAGTACCCTTCCTTGTCATGGTTATTATAACCATTTGGTTAAGGGTTTAGGGTTATGGAATGGTCTGTGTCATGCTTTAAAAAGGAACCAATATTGAATGTCTGTAGGAAACAGGAAACAAGCAAGAATCTCCTGTGTTTGATGTTTGCTTGACCCATCCAGCCACTCCCACCTCCTCCCTATCCAGTGTTGCTCTCTAAAAACACCACCTGACTTCCTCATTTGCTCCATTATAATAACTATGGCCTCTAGAGGGCGGTGTCACTTCAACCAGATGTTGTTTTGGGGCACTGACTAACCCTGCATTCCAAATCACATACTTTTTCTTTTTACTAAACTACATACTAAAGTACAGAAGAGTTTTAGGGCCAAAGGAGAGAAAAAAAGCATCAGATCAGGAAGTTTTATTTTCATTATGTCAAGAAATATCAAGAATAAAGACGAATACACCAAGATGCTATTGGAGTTAGTGGGTCATTTATGTATTCTCAGCATACTACAATTGACGTGCATGTATTGGGACATCCCACATCTTTTTCTGGCATACTAAATAGTAGGGAATTATGGGGATTGGAACTCAGGGTAAGATGACTGACGCTGCTGTTCTTCTTGGGAGGACTGTTTTAACTGAACATTTAACAAAGTGTGTGTGCTCTCGTGAAGCCAGATTGATATTCATCTTTAGCAAAACATTTAAAAATCCAATTTAGGAATGTCATGTTCTGTTTTGCATAGTTCCAACATGTGTGCGTACAATTGAAACATGATGCCTGTTGAATGCACATCACATACTGAATCTCCAACTATTTAGTATGCATTGCTGTTTGACAGGCCGTACATGGCTGACATCCGCACGGTGCCTGAAATTGAGGACGATCTGGATGACCCTGAAGACTACCCTCACACAGAATCCAAATCTTTTAACCCCTACAAAGAGAGTAGGTTTAACACACACACACACACACACACACACACACACACAAAACATCAAGTATAATCAGAGGGGTCTATCGCAGACCCATGGGAGAGCGGGAGCTCCACTGTAGAATGGAATTACTTCACGCTTATTCTTCTTATTTTTGGTGTTTTATGGTGGTTGGCATCCTTAGCACGTGCATTACCGCCACCTACTGGATAACGAACGTCACGGTTCTAACCTCTCCCTGTCCCCTTAAAGGCTACTCTATGCTCCAATTCCGTGCGTAAATAGAGACTTACGTTTACAACGTTATATCCGTCACTGCCCTCATACTTCCATGCGTCCTTTATGTTGGAATGGACATTAAGCAAATCAACCATTAGTGGGCAGCATCGCCGCTCAGAGTAAAAAGTTACTCAAATAGGAAGAAGAAGAGTCAAACAGTGAATTGACTGGAATACATATTTTATAATAGGTCCATGGAAGAAACAACTTTAGCGATATACTACCGTAGCAATGGAAGAGGCTAAACTGGAGGCTGTATTATAGACAGCGGGGGTCTGAGGACATCAATCACGACATGTCAAACAAACTAGTCTCGCACGGACCTCCGGTACTTCTCTATTGCTGCCGTCAGCCTGCCGTCTAGCTGACAGCCTGCCGTCTAGCTGACATTCTTCCCCGTGCGATCCCCGCTCATGCTGCTCTGTTGTAGTTGTCTGTCCCTGTGCCCCGGCCGTGTAACTTCATAGATAGATAAATGTGTATGTCATTTCGTACCAACTCACACAAACCTCTCCTCAAAAGTTAAGACCTTTTCTAAAGTATTATGTCTTTCGTTTGTGTTTGTAAACAAATGTACAGTAAGTGAAAGTGAACTGTTGGCTGTGCGCCCCTTATATTAACCTATACTGTCTATGTGCGCCCCCCGTGATATTCGGTAGTAATGCTCCGTTCTGTCCGTTTGGTACGCATCCGCAAGCTTGCAGGATACGTGCAGAAATACGCACGTAATGTACGCAGAGTACGGACAGAAGGCTCCGTCCGTATCCGTATGCGTATCTAGCGTAGAGCATAAATGAGCCTTAAGGTCTGCGTACATTACGTGCGTATTTCTGCACGTATCCTGCAAGCTTGCGGATGCGTACCAAACGGACAGGACGGAGCATTACTACCGAAGATCACGGGGGGCGCACAGCCAACAGTTCACTTTCACTTACTGTACATTGGTTTACAAACACAAACGAAAGACATAATACTTTAGAAAATGTCTTAACTTTTGAGGAGAGGTTTTTGTGAGTTGGTACGAAATTACTTTCACATTTATCTATCTATGAAGTTACACGGCCGGGGCACAGACATACAACTACAACAGAGCAGCATGAGCGGGGATCGTACGGGGAAGAATGTCAGCTAGACGGCAGGCTGTCAGCTAGACGGCAGGCTGACGGCAGCAATAGAGAAGTGATGTCCTCACAGACCCCCGCTGTATATAATACAGCCTCTAGTTTAGCCTCTTCCATTGCTACGGTAGTAGGCATATATCGCTAAAGCTGTTTCTTCCATGGACCTATTATAAAATATTTATTCCAGTTAATTCACTGTTTGACTCTTCTTCTTCCTATTTGAGTAACTTTTTACTCCGAGCAGCGATGCTGCCCACTAATGGTTGATTTGCTAAATGTCGATTCCAACATAAAGGACGCATGGAAGTATGAGGGCAGTGACGGATATAACGTTGTAAACGTACGTCTCTATTTACGCACGGAATTGGAGCATAATTGAGCCTTTACACTAACCACCCAGCTGTGATGCCTGAACATAATCGCCAAAACAATACAAATAACAAACCTAGTATTGGTCTGCGCTCTTGTTATTGTTTGACGTTGTTACTTCCTTATTCAAGTGAAGGTGACGTATCTCCATTCTACAGTGGAGCTCCACTCCCCCATGGCTCTGACACTAGAGACTCTAGAGTATAATAAGGACTTTGATAGAAATTGTTGCATTGTGTTAAGACAAGTATTCCAAAGCACCAATACAAAAAAATTTGAAAACAACAACAATCCTGCATTGTTGTGCTAATCAAAATATAGTTTAAGAATCAAAAGTCAAAGTGTTCACACTGGTGAAATGATCTGTGAAATATTTTTGAACTTATCTTTGCCTTTGTGCAGGGCTGTACGCTTATTTTTTTAGGTGGTAGCAGTGGTGCTAGCAAGCAAAAAATTCAGTAGCACAAAAAGTAGGCTATGATCGATAACTTGCATAATAATCTTGGTCTCATTTGAGATTCTCAATTAATATTATATCCTAGTGTGTGCAGTAATAATTATAGAAAAATTAATAGGGGTGCACTGATTGCAATTTAGACAAAAGAATCGAACCTGCCAATTGCAATTTTTTGCTGGTTCAGAATTATTTCTCCCCGTAAAAATATAAAAATAATATCTATATCTATATATTTTTTGTATACATATAATTATTATATTTATAATAAATGTTGTTATTGGGTTCCTTTTCTGGCTGTAGCCTTTGGATAACTTGTGACAACCAACCCCCCCAAAAATGTGACGACCAACCCCAACTTGAATTTTTTGCTAGCATCAATGCCAACAACCATCTGACAACTAATTAGCTTGCTAACCACAATCTAAACTATAGTTTACCCTTCACACTTTTTATGGGTAACAAGTGTTTTGTTATAAACCCATTATGTAAAAGCCTAGAAGAAAAATACTGAGGAGCTAAATATTTTCAATTTGACATAAAAAACACAAACAGTCCTCTCACCTCAAATTCAGCAGTCTAACTCCAAGGAAGACTATGTAGGTGACCTCTTATCCCAATTCTGGATATTTACATACCAAAATTTCACAGACAGCGCCTTCTGGTTCCGAGATATAACGATTGTGACAACCAACCCGTGTGACAAATTACCCCGTTCTCCCCTAATAGGCTTTTAATGTGAAGGCGCACAGGAAATGTTCTGTTTGCACACGCGCTAACTTAACTGCGGTAATGTGCCGTCTCCTTCCGGTTATTACCGTTGGTGAAGTTTTTATACGCTAGAATCGCTGCACGAGCACAGATCCCGAGGACACATATCTTTCACCAGCCAAAGTGGAGGATGGACTCAATAACTTACTCGCCCAAGACCGCATTTGGACAGTGTTAATGTAGAGCCCTCTAAGCAGTGTTGTGCAGCGCTCTTCTGTGTTTCAAAGACAGCCTCTCCTCATTAGCACTAGTGCGAGTGGACTTGTATTCATCATCGCACGTGATAAATTTCAGTAGCAAATGCGATCAAAACTGTCGCACTGTACAGCCCTGCCTTTGTGTCAAATATTAAAGCTGATCATTCCATCTATGCTGTCAACACACAGATGAGAAACCAACATGGAGAAAGTCTCGTAAAACTATCTCATACCTTCCAACTTTATGAAACATGTATTGCTTAACACCCTAATGATTAAGACATGTCTTCTCCTCATCACTGTTGACAGGTAGCATCAGTATAGTGAGCTTCACTGTGCAGGCTGTGGATGAGAGCACAGTCAGGGTCGACATCACAGACACTCTGTCAGGGATCCACAGAGATGGGAAGCAGCTCAGCATCAGAGACATTTTCAAAAAGGAGCTCCAGTACAAGATCAGCTACTCCAAGCAGGGAACTTCTGGCAAGGTTAGCAACCAGTTTTTATTGTGTTTTTAGTGTTTATTTTTTTTCCAGCCCTTTCTCATGTTACTACGCTCCGTTTCAGAGCCTGTCTCTTTAAGCCCTGCCTTCCAAAAAGGCCAGTCTGCTCTGATTGGCCCTGAATCCCACTGCTGGTTTGAAAAAAAACGTCCATGCCGTTTGAAAATTGTTGTAAAACACAAAATCTTCCCGGAAGTTAGTCCTCATCCGGGCATTTCTCGCCTACACAAACTCGCATACACAACCGTCATATACTCAAATTGACGTCAAAATGAGTATGAGTAGGACGTAAGTATGGCTTTTCGAACATACCCTAAGACTCAGGGGGATCTAGGGATGTGGCTTATCACAGGTAGTGTTAAGTTAGGTTGGTAATGAGGGGCGTGGCTTTGTGAATAAATCTGTCTAGGGTTTTTGAACACAGGTTTTCAGAAAGGTGGAGCTGGGGAAAGTCTCTGAAGAGTCTCTAATCACACCGGGGAAACATATTAAAGGTGCTGTAAGCGGAATGGTCAGTTTAGCTAACTTCCTGTCAGTTACTGCAGTTAGCAGTACCCTCGCTCGTCCCCACGTCACCACACTAATGCACTGCGGTCTTCAAGCAGCGAGTTATCTAGCATCATCTCAGAGCCATAAGTGTGATAAAACATGATAAAAACCATCAAATCAAATCAGTTTTATTTGTATAGCCCAAAATCACAAATACATTTGTCTCAGTGGGCTTTACATTTCATACAATATGATATATGACACCCTGCCCTTACACCCTTAGCTCGGCTGAGAAAAAACTCCCAGTAAAAACCCTTTACCGGGAATAAAAAAATTGAAGAAATCTCAGGGAGAGTCGACAGAGTAAGGGATCCCTCTCCCAGGACGGACATACTGCAATAGATGTCATAAGTAGAGAAAATCACGAAGGAATTTGATCATTGACCAGGTGATTACATGGTAATACTAAGTAAAGTGTGAATAGTGTGGATGCAGGAAGACTTCAGATGCTGCCAGAGGATCCACACCGTCTCGTCTCCAACAGGGAAAACTAAGGTTTCCAGCGCCGGGATTACATCCCACGTCTCCAGGTGGCGTCCTTAACCACTGCAACATCTTTCACGTTGATGGTCCACTCTCAGATGTTACCGGAGGGGGGACCAGATCCACACCGTCTCGTCACGACCAGGGAAAACTGGAAGAGGACAGACAGGCAACCAGTGAGCAAAGCAAAAATGAATTTAAAGATTGAACAAGCAAGCGAGTAGAAAGAGTACTATCCTGATGGACGGTGAATCAGTGCTGATGTGAGGCAATAGCAGGCGGGGAGCATCCGTTCCTAGGACAGCTGATTCCACACAGAACTCGGAGTCAGTCGAGTAGCATGGAGAGTGCTTGATAGACAGAACGAGAGAACCCCCGGGGCAACGCTCAGCCAATCATGGAAGATAGACAGAGGAGAACAAATGTCAGAGAAATGGTATCAGTTATGCAATTAGCGTCGGCAGGACAATTTTTCAGTGGGAGGACAACCGGTACTCAGGCCCAGACAAACCGAGACCGAGGCAGCTCCTCAGGCTGTTAATAATAACGCTATAACAATGTTAAACAATATGAACACAATTAACATTAAATTACACTCTACCGTTCCCCACCGACACACAATCGGCGCCAGCCCCCCAGACCCAGAGTCAGCCCCCCAGCACCCCGCCCCCAGAGAGCACGCCCCAGTGCGGCACCCGTCCCGAGGAGGACCGGGGCCATAGATAGAAAATAGACAGTATAGAATAGGGAAATAGCCAAATGCACCGCTGCCACGAGGAGCAACCACAGCCGAAACCCCCGGAGGGGCGGCCCGTACAGCCCACTCTATTGTCTCCCGAGGCGGTCAAAAGCAACCCGCGTCAAACGATTAAAAACATCGCAATGCCCACTTACCAGTGCAACAATTACACTATCTGCACCCGATGCCCCATTTCCACCCCACCCAACGGTCCAGTCAGGCAATAGCACGGCGCCACTGCAGACGCCTGAGCACGCTAAGTTTAGACTTGAACACCTCGATAGACTCAGATTGTCTGATCTCTATCGGGAGTGTGTTCCATAACGAAGGAGCTCGATACAAGAAAGCCCTGCTGCCGGCAGCTTTCTTAACTCTGGGGACAGACAGGAGCTCTGCAGTCGTAGACCGTAGTGCCCGTGATGGGGCATATCGCGCAACTAGGTCAGACAAATAGGAAGGTGCAAGCCCATTTAATGCCTTATAGGTCAATAGCAGCACCTTAAAGTCGGATCTGACATGAAGCGGGAGCCAGTGGAGCGACGCAAGAACGGGGGTGATGTGGTCGTATTTTCTAGTTCTGGTCAAAAGCCTCGCCGCAGCATTTTGTACCTTTTGTAAGCTTCGAGTACTTGCCCTGGGCAACCCAGACAGTAGTACGTTACAATAGTCAAGCCGAGAAGATACGAAGGCGTGTATTAATATTTCCGCATCAGCCATGGACAGACTGGATCATATTTTTGATATATTCCGTAAGTGAAAAAACGCAGTTTTGGTAATCTCTTTGACGTGTTGATCAAAGGACAGGTTTGGAGCGTTCTCTCTTCTGATTGGTTATAAGTAGTGGGATCCCCGGAAAGTTTATTTGCCGATTACATGCAGAGCAGCTGACTGAGAGATGGGCTTTATGAAACGTGCACACTATATAAGTGATCACTGTATGAATAAAAAGCGATTTAACACTTATATTTACATAAATAAATTGCTTACTTCACCTTTAAGTTCAATTGATGTTAAAGTGAGTGACTGTTATATTCCCTTTTCTGACCCGACAGAGAGAAATCAAAAGTGACAGCAGTGTGAAGGATGTGAGTGGGCTGGATGCAGGCTACTCTTACTGCTTCACGGTGGCAGCCTTCATCCCCTCCAGAGCTAAAGCCCATCAGCAGGGGCCGTGGAGTCTGCATCAGTGTACAGCTGAAATCAAGACACAAGGTACACTCACTCTGTGTGCTGGACACTACATAGGCTTTGGACATACAGTCATGCTTGAAATTCTTCATACCCCTGGCAAATTTAGACTTAAAGTTACTTTTTTTCAACCAGCAAGTTTTTTCTTGATTGGAAATGACACAGGCTTCTCCCAGAAGATAATAAGACCATGTACAAGAGGCATCATTGTGGAAAAAAAAATTTTCAGCTTTTATTTACATTTGAACAAAAAGTGGCATGTCCAAAATTATTCAATATAATCAATAATCTCAATAATCAATAGAAAAAGCCCTTATTGGCTATCACAGCAATCAAACGCTTCCTATAATTGCTGGCCAGCTTTTTGTATGTCTCCACTGGTATTTTTTGCCCATTCATCTTTAGCAATGAGCTTGAACTCTTTCAGTTTGTAGGGTCTCACTGCCATCACCCTGATCTTTAGCTCCCTCCACTGATTCTGAATTGGATTCAAGTTAGGAAAAAATTTGCCAGGGGTATGAATAATTTCGGGCTTGACTGTACATATGGACAGTACCATCAGCATCACATTAGGGCAGCTGGTACATCCCATACTGAAAGGTAATAAAGACTCTTCAGTGATGTATTGGATAGATGTGTCATTGCTCATCAACCCTCAGGCAACGACTCAGACTGCAACACCTCTTCTAGATAAGCAGTTCCTTTGTCTGGTGTGCTCAGAAAAATGAACACAAAGTATTACGGCTAGGGGGAAAAGAAAGAAGTGTACAGACACCTTGTTATGTTACCGTAAACAGTGGGGGAATGTAACCAATAACTTTTTTTCAAGTAGCTACTGCATTTAAATAGGATTTTTGTAGATCATGGTAGTACATGACTACCATCATCATTTTATTTTACTTAAAATACTTACTTACTCTCCACTACAATTCAGCTGTAAATATTGTACTATTTGGCTCCATCAACTATGTTCAAAGTCACTTAAATCCCCTTTCTTACCCATTGTTTTGCTCGGTTTGAACTTCAGAAAGTTGTCCTGTCCAGGGGCCTCATTTATAAAGGTGTGCGTAGAAACCTTCCCAAAACATTGCGTTCGCACAAAGCCAAGAATGTTGAGATTTATAAAACTGTGCGGAGCACTGTTGCACGCAATCTTCCCTTTATAATTACCCACCTGCGGTGAATTGTGCGCAGACGATCTCCACCCCGTGTCTTCCCACTTCACCTCCCAGTTTCATCCCACAATCTTCCATACATGGCGAATGCTAAATAGCTCCTGAATATGATGACGCTCTTAATAAGCACGGCATTTTGACTGACATGAGGAGAGAAGGGAGGCAACCGGCCGCAAAGAAAGCGACTGGGAAGGAAGAAAGCCTGTGCCATGCGCCGCTGTAACTGGCTCACAAACACACACGCGCGCACTGATCACATATCATGATTGGCACAGTCGTTATAGTCTTTGTAAAGCAGTTTTGCCCAACTTTGTACTGTATGAAATATCACGTATTAGCGAACCTGTAGGACTATGGCCTATATAAAATGTGTTGTGAGAAGTGAAATAATGCATTAGCCTGTAGTCTATTCCAAAGCATTGTTTCCCTTCCGTGAGATCCACACATTTCCAACAATGTCAGATTATAGTTTAAACTTCGAGGGTTAGTTGTTATAGGAAAGAGATACATGTAATAATTTGCTAAATTCATAAAATTATTTTATCTAACAAAATATATAGTTTTAATTAATATTTTGGCCTTAACTTTGTACAAAACTACTTTTTACACACAGCCTAAAATATGAACTATTTGCTCTCCCGCTGGCCACTCACGGACACACCTCCCGACGTATATGATATTATTATAGAGTAGAACTATAAGATTCAATTTAAAAATATAACCAAAATATGTATAGAACTACTTGATAAGTAAATCAACCTACATCATTACTGCATGCCATAGACAACAGTAGCCTATATTCGCAACAATAGGTACGCACATATAATTGATTAAATATATTGGGTGCCATGCATTTCACAAGAATATGTGTTTTTCTCTGATGACAGAGCTTTATTTCGTGTTGTTGCCATTGAGTGTCGCTGATTCCCCGAGTCAGGAAAACCTTGCGGTAGCTCTACGCATGGTCGAAAGTTGGCGTGGGAATACGCACACTTCTCCGCAAAGAATTATTTTATAAATACCACCGTTTTGCCACCGCACATTTGACCGCACATTTCTGCCGTATACGCAAGGTTTTTTGTGCACAGCAAGCTTTATAAATGAGGCCCCAGGTCTACATGCCTAAATACATTGAGTTGCTGCCATGTGATTTCCTGATAAGTTACATGTGTTAACAAGAAATTGAACCGCTGTACCTAATTAAGTGGCTGGTGAGTGTACACACATATATATATATATATATATATATATATATATATATATATATATATATATATATATATATATATATATATATATATATATATATATATATATATATATATATATATATATATATATATACAGTGTTTCCCACTAATGTATCATTCCGTGGCGGGCCGCCACACTTTCATTTTGCCCCGCCACACTTTCATTTTTTTTTTTTGATAGGCCTATATGTAGCCTATATTTTACTATTTAAAAAATATACATGTATACATTTCATTTGCAATGCGCGAGTTTCACTTGGAAACAATAGCATTTCCGCATAAAAATCTTTAACGTGTGATTCGCGCTGTGATCTCAAGAAACAATATTTCCTTCAATCATATTATCAAAGCGCCGCTTGAGGGATCGAGGCTTCAATCTCCCCGAGTCAATCAGCCCCTCCCCCTGCGGTGTCAACACGCGCTGTGACTGTATTGCCTTCAAGTAGCCTACGAGAAGAGGTATCAGCGCATTAATTTGACAAGGATCATATGAAACTTATTGAGGTAGCCTAAAGGCCAGGACACACCAGTCCGACTTGTTTCTACTTGTTCCGACTACGCAAAAAATGGGGTCGGCCGTTTCAGGAAGCTCCAGGCTTCCCGTCGCGGCCAGAGAACACACCAAACTGACTGCTGACTTTCCGTACGCTCTGTTGCTTGCGCGGGACGTAATGTCTCCATAACAGCAGGCGGCGCTAATCTGTATTGTGGCCCGAAAAAATACGAAAGCCGGAAATGATGGGACAGCTCTCTAGAGCATAAACATAGATAGAAATACGTATTTATATTTATGGACCATAAGAGCACAATTTTTAGCAGAGAGTGTCGAGCATGGTGTCGAGCAGTCAACAAGGGTTGATGCATGTGAGTACTCTCAAAACGAAACGAACAAACACATTAAAACGATGGCTAGCTGTTGTTAGCTGTTTGTGCTACCCGCCTCACTTCCGGGCTTCACTGATTCGCTAGCCCTCCACCAATCAAATTGCTCCAAATGAAAGACGGTCGCCCGCCGATTGAACATGTTCAATCGGCGCCGACAGGCTCAAAACAAGCCCGACGACCTCTACGTCGGCCGACGTCACGGCACACACCAAACAGATTCGTCTCCCGACCCCCTATCGACTCAACGACGGCGATTTTCGGGCTGGTGTGTCCTGGCCTTAAGTAGTAGGGATGCACCGAATATTTGGCCACCGAAAAAGTTCGGCCGAAAATGGCAAAATAAGTCATTTTCGGTTTCGGCCCGAAACAGTTAAAAAGCCGAACAACATTACCGAAAATTGGCGAACTAAATGACACTAAGGAAATATGTTTTTAAAAGAGCTGCGCGCTGGTAAACCAGGAAATGGCAGTAAAGAGAGACGTAACCGTGTATGCGAGCCCACGTCTCTTTGTGAGCGCGCAGCAGGAGCAGTTTGGAGCGTGCATGAAAATGTCAGAGTCCAGTGTGGGAGAATTTTTTCAAACTGGATGAAACACGGCGCAGACAGTGCAATGCTTAATGCAGCATAAAGTTAAAACGCTCGTCCAACACTGATGTTTAATCACCATAGAAACACAAAAGCCTTGCGCGAGCGAAGCAGCGATTCACCCGGTGAAACTCTGTGACAGTGTGACAGTTGGTAACGGTGTCACTCACAGTGACACCTCGCCGGTGAGGGCCGCCGCGCAAAAAAAACTTTAGTTTGACATCTAAAATGATAACCGGAGATATCCTGTCCGTTAGCGCTGTTGGGGGAAAAGGCTCCTACGGTCTGATTGCATTTCTCGAGCCTGAATACACAGAGCCAAGTCGGCAAACTGACAGCGCGACTAAATACATGTCCAGCAAGCCGCCTCCCTCCGTTACTTTCAGTCTACAGACAAAAAGGTTACAATCACCTCCTAAGAATTGACATCGTTTAAAGCCTCTCATTGTTATGATCAGGGCTTTAAAGCAAATTCTGAAGTCTGAACATTACGGTGGGAGCTGTGGTGCAGTTTTTTTAGAGCAACTCAACCTGCACTGCAAAAAATGAAGAACGGCAATAGGCCTAAGTCAATCTTTTTGTAGATTCATCCTCGTATAAGTCATGAGGTAAAAATCAGTGAGAGGTTCACAAATTAATTCCTAGTAAATTATTAATTTTACTCTTAGATTTGAAGGTTTTACTGTTTAATTATTTATTTAGGGTTGCTTTTTAGTTGTAGGCTATGTTTGAGGAGAACATTTGGGAGTTCATGTATGCAATGTTGAAGTAATTGACTAAATAATAAACAAAACTGCAAAAGCCTCTTTCGGTATTCGGTTTCGGCCAACTGTTTAATTTTATTCGGTTTCGGCCAAGAATTTTCATTTCGGTGCATCCCTAGTAAGTAGGAAAATTACCATCTGTATGTCTGATCGCGAGCAATTTTTCCATCACAATTCATTCTGCGCTCTTTGAGCACCCTCTGCTGGAAAGAATATTGTGAGCTATCCTTCGTGATTGTAGTCACAGTTATTTGAGTACTAGTAATTCAACAATCTAATAAAACAAAAGGGCGCTTGTGTTCACTCTTTTGAACCACAGGTAACCACCACCTTTGCTTCATTTTTTTGATGGCTCAAATGTGTATCATAGAAAATTATTTATTCAATAACCATTGATAAGTGTGTTAAACTCCATCTTAATCACCATTTATATAGGAATAGTGTTCCTCAAAGTACACCAGATTGATGCATTTAACATTTAAAAGGTACAAAATTTTCTTCCGGGGGAGCATACCCCCGGACCCCCCTAGGGGGGTCAGGGTCCACCCCCCCCCACACTTTCAAAAAATTCTGTGGGAAACACTGATATATATATATATATATAAATGTTGGGGAGCGTAGACTCCACACAGTCCATCATTTAATGCAGCTTAACGTAGTCAGTAGAGGGTTTAGTTTGAATGGGACATATAAAGGTAATAAAACAGTACAGGGGAACTGCACATACTAACACTGCTCCATAGAGCCACTAGTAGTTAAAACCTACTGTGTGTCTTCAACCTTCAGCCCAGGGTCTTTGGAGAACAGATACAAAAGAAAAGGTGTTGCGTTTTGAGCCTTAACCTCTTTTAACCAATTGTATACTCAGTTGTTGTGTTTATGGTTGATTAAAAATGTATACAAAAGCATGAGTGATCTTCTTTAGTCCCACTGAGGAAGTCAAGGGTTGCATTTTAAGCTTGAGGCCTAGTTATTGTAACATAGTGATACAGTCTCGTCAATGATTTGCTTTTCAGCTTTCTATTTAATGGCAGCTAACGTTAGACACATCCCGTTGGGCTCTCCCATGACAACATGCTTATCAATGCTTGAAGTTTACTCAATATTTATTTCCTCAACAAACAAAAAAAGGAATCCCCTATATAAAACCTATGAATGATGAATAGTGACTGCATCCATCCATCCATCTGACTGTGTGTGTGTGTGTGTGTGTGTGTGTGTGTGTGTGTGTGTGTGTGTGTGTGTGTGTGTGTCCACAGGGCTGAGTGGTGGAGTGTGGGTGGGCATAGTGTTCATCTCACTCACCGCCATCATCATCACCATCACAGTGACTGTGCTCTGCTGCAGACACCGACGCCACGGGAGCAAAAGACTGCAACAATCAACTCAGACTTCTGGTCCTGTATAATGAGCGTGTCTGTGTGTGTGTCTGTCTGTCTGTGTGTGTGCGTACGTGTGCGTGTGTGTGTGTGTGTGCGTGTGTGTGTGTGTGGGCGTCTTTTAAACAAAGGGAGCTGGCCTCTCCTCAGTTTTCTATCTCCTCCCAGTTTCGAGAAAACCACTATTTTACATTTTTACATTGCTGTGCTCTTTTTTTTAAATAGTATATTCTGCTCAATATTTTTGGAATTTGATATTTTGATTTAGATAAAGGGCCAACACATGCAGCCTCCTGAGTCAAGATAATAAGAAGTCCGCCTTGTGGCCTATTTGGAGCCACACCCATTGGTACATTAAGAATCATGTATCTTACAATATCAAATGATACTCACACCCGGAAGATTTCTGATTGGAATCTGATCGTTTCTCTTCTATTCAATCCTTCACAACTTCATTTTCATCTTGTATCTGATGTTCTTCTAGCGTAAGTATGTCAGTCCAGTTGCCCTCACACCGTTTTATCCCAATATTGTTATTTGTTGAAAATAATATGATATTCTGTCAACTGAACTTTCCCCTAGTCCAGTGACTGTAAATAATTAAGTTCTTTATTGGCATCTAGTGGCTATCCTGTGAAACTACAGCTACATTAGCAGACTAATCTCCACAAATCCATATTCAACTAAACTTGAAGCCTTATGTAACTAACTCATTGGATTTCATTATTCTGTCGTGATTGTGTCCCAAGTGGCTTTTGTTGAACACAAGGAAGAAAGCATTTAAACACTCAAAATAAAAAGGTTCCCTACATTCTGCTCTTGTAGTGATTCTTGACTGAGACAAAGTGTTGTTTGGAGTAGCAGAGGGCCACCACAGTACTAAACATCGGAGCATTTATCCACCCAAGACAATGTTTTTTTTCTCAGGATTTTGTGGAGACCCAAACAGAGCAAAGCTAGAGTGAATATTGATTTGATTTAATTACATTTATTTTGAACATGTAAAAAAAGAAGCAAAAAGTTTGTACAGAAAACCACTTTGCACAAATAGAAAGCACAATGCAGTCCTACATTTTTTAAATACTTGATCATTTGGATTACATATCCGCCAAGGAGTGGGAAGAAGGATAGACGTTTATGACCCCATCCCTTCTCTACAACTCTTTTTTTTTTATTATTATTATTTTTTATTTTGGCATTTTCCAGCTTCATTAAACAGCACAGAGCCTAAATGGGGAGACAGAGAGAGAGGGGGGATGACCTGCAGTAAAGGTCCACGGGTCGGATTTGAACCCGCGACCACTGCACCGAAGGCCCGAGCCAATACGGTATGCGCTCCACCCACTACACCACCAGAGCGCCCCATACAACTCATTGTTAATAAATTAACTCAGCCCTCCTTATACAGTGCATACGGAAAGTATTCACAGCGCTTAACTTTTTCCACTTTTCGTTATGTTACAGCCTGGAATAAGCCAGCTGGATTAAATATTTGCAAATGTATTAGAAATAAAGAACAGAAATATTATATGTACATAAGTATTCACAGCCTTTGCTCAATAATTTACAACCTCAAGTCTTTTGGAATATGAAGCCACAAACTTGACACACCTATCTTTTGCCAGTTTCACCCATTCCTCTTTACAGAACCTCTGGAGCTCCATCAGGTAGGATGGGGAGCGTCGGTGCACATTTTCAGATCCCTCCAGAGATGTTCAATGGGATTCAAGTGTGGGCTCTGGCTGGGCCACTCTAGGACATTCACAGAGTTGTCCTGAAGCCACTCCTTCCATATCTTGGCTGTGTGTGTTGGGTCGTTGTCCTGTTGAAAGATGAACCGTCGCCCCAGTCTGAGGTCAAGAGCGCTCTGGAGCAGGTTTTCTTCCATGTCTCTGTACATTGCTGCATTCATCTTTCCCTCAATCCTGACTAGTCTCCCAGTTCCTGCCGCTGAAAAACATCCCCACAGCATGATGCTGCCTCCACCATGCTTCACTGTAGGGATGGTATTGGCCAGGTGATGAGCGGTGCCTGGTTTCCTCCAAACATAATGCTTGGCATTCACGCCAAAGAGTTAAATCTGTGTTTCATCAGACCAGAACATTGTTTCTCATGGTCTGAGAGTCTTTTAAAGCAGAAGACATGTTTCTGTTCCCTTCCCCAGATCTGTGCCTCAAGACAATCCTGTCTCTGAGGTCTTCAAACAATTCCTTCGACTTCATGCTTGTTTTGTGGTCTGACATGCACTGTTAACTGTTGGACCTTATATAGACAGGTGTGTGCCTTTCCAACTCATGTCCAAACAACTGAATGTACCACAGGTGGACTCCAATGAAGCTGTAGAAACATCTCAAGGATGATCAGTGGAAACAGAATGGACCTGAGCTCAATTTTGAGCTTGATCTCAAAGGCTGTGAATACTTATGTTCAAGTGATTACTTTGGTTTTTCATTTATAATAAATATTCAAAAATCTCAAACAAACTTTTTTCATGTCATTATGGGGTATTATGTGTAGAATTTTGAGGAAAATAAATACATTGAATCCAGCCTTATTCCAGGCTGAAACATAACGAAATGTAGAGAAAGTGAAGGGCTGTGAATACTTTCCCTATGCACTGTATATATACACACAATAATTATGTAGTTAATATAGTTTTAATTACTCATTATACGTCTCATGAATAGAAATGTATAACTAATATGTTCATATCAAATGTTATATGTCATTATTATATATTGTAATCAAAATTATAATATACGTATAATAACATGTATCAGGTTATGTTTTTTCATGGCCTTCTACTGCCCCCAACTGGGCGAGAAATAAGTGTATTCTGTTGCACACTGCTGCTCATTGCCCTTATCTGACCAATGTGATCTGTGATGTTTATGGCTAGACAGCACATAGTAGACCTACTGTGACACAAATCAAAAAGTGAACAATTATAGATGAGTCCTCACCTTGGACAGTGTTCTCTTAAAGGAATACTTCACCCATACGGAACTGGCGTTCTATCATTATAAAATCGCTATTATAATATAATGAATGAGGTTTTTCTTCCCTCAGTCTTCCCTTGGCCCAGCTTTCCTGTTAATCCTAACCCTACATTTTCCCATTTGTGATGTCACACATGGTAAAATCTAGGGTTAGACAGTGGGACCATAAAACACTCTTGCTGCCTTTTCTCAGGCTAGCATGAACCGATTTCTAAAATGTTTGCACATTTATACTACATAGGACCTCAGAGTTCAATACACCTTCATATTTCTACCAGTGAAGTAGGTCTTTAATGACAAAGCAGAACACATGCTGGAATCACACATGACTTTTATTTTCTGACACATCACCTCACATTGAGACAGCAACACATACAACATGAAGATATTATCATCACAAGAAAACCATGGCCTCACTATGGCAACAGACAGGTTGGTTTGAATATGGTTTGACTCAACCATGGCTTTTAAAGTGCATCATAGAAAACACACTCACTGCAAAAAACTAAACGCTCCAGAATCAACTGTATCTTTGTCTGAACAAACTGACTGCTCTGACAACTGCTTTCAGTAATATTCTGATGATCCATGCCATGATTATGTAACAACTTTTATTAAAAGGCAGCCTGCAAATAAATAATTAAAAAATAAATACATTTCAAAATAAATAAATACATGTCAACAAATCAGTGTAAATGAAACATTTGTTTTTTACAGTGCACGGTATGAAATGTATATTGTGCTACATGTGGCTATATACAGTGATACATTTCTTAATAGTAATTTATGACACAGATGCACTTAATGAGTCAGAAACACAGAAGTGGAGGGTTGATCCATTCTTCACACAGTTCTCTGTAGAACACATCTGTGTATAGTTACTGCTTTTTAGTTCAGTTACATTGTCGTACAAAGAAATGTCATTTTTGGTATGTATTATATACATGTGTATGTATATATATATATATATATATATATATATATATATATACACACACACACTCACCAGCCACTTTATTAGGTACACCTGTTCAATTGCTTATAAAAACAAAAAGCTAATCTTCCAATCACATGGCCGCAACTCAATGCATTCAGGCATGTAGACGTGGTCAAGACAACATGCTGAAGTTAAAACATAGCATCAGAATGGGGAAGAAAGCGGATGCATAGATGCATTGAGTTGCTGCCATGTGGTTGGCTGATAAGTTAAATGTGATAACAAGAAAATGAACCGCTGTACCTAATAAAGTGGCCGGTGAGTGTGTGTGTGCGTGTGTATGTATATATATATATATTTAGTTTTGACAGCGGAATATGCAGGTCCAGTCTATTGCTAGTTCCTAAAACAGGAACTGGGACAAAGAGGAACATGTATTTAATGTTTCTTGTAAGTTTGGATGAAAGGAGTATGAACTGACTGGTTAGCCTTCAGCTGAAACCGTTTGACAGATGAGCCACTGTGAAAGAGTTGACTGTACTGAAGACAACACGTGACTGACAGATGACTGTCACGTGACATAGGAAACATTTGTAAAGTGATATTATTTGGTCATTGAACATGGCTGGACAGATATTGTTTAACAGTTGATAAAAGAGAATAAACTATGTTGACACTCCACCTCTATGGTTCAAAATGGAAGCAGAAACTGCAAAAACATTTTCAAGTGACTGAACCATGTCTCTGCAGAAAGCAGCGAAAACAGAAGTCTATGATATTTCATTTTTATACAAAGTGTTTTCAGTTGTTTAGGGCTGGATTACCCCAAAACAAGAATTCATGTCTTATTTTATAATATATTATAATAACAATTTAATACATTTTTACAGACAATTCAATATATCACAGTATAGTTTTGTGTCTTTATAATAGTATATGTACATTACATATCTATTCTGATTGCCCATAGTTAAGTAAAATCTGTGTGAAGCCTATGTTATATGAATGAGACATTTGATCCATTCTTCAACAATAAGCATCATGACTTTTTACACAAGACAGCACTGAAAACTGGCTCACATGGATATTTTCATATGGAATATGTACAAGGTCAATTCTAGTTCTTCTTCCTGTGTCACTGAGCCCACCTAGAATGTCTTTCTTACATAACCTGTACATGAATTAGCATTCTGTCTTGACTGCACAGAGTGAGATATCACACCATGTTTTGTAGCTTTCAGAGCTTTCAGTGTTGACGTGCAATCATGGCAAAGTAGTAACATGGTGAGCACAAGACTGACCCGGCAAGGTATGTTCCAGGGTCTTACGGGAAATAACTTCATCTTGTACACACATATGTTCCATCATACATGCACATACTTCATTTCATATAAGAACACTTCTATCCTGTGACGTGGGATATTGAATGTGCACTGATTTGGGTTCTAGACCAGTATACAATGTATTGGTTACACAGTATGCGTGGATGATGATATGTCTATATTATTGCATGTTTAAAAAAAGAATGACTGAAAATAGTTGAAACCATGTAGCTTTATCTGAGCCCATTCACCCCCCACAGCCAACCCAGAGGCATACCATGCAGATGATGGTGGAAGAGCAGGACTACACTGACCATAAAGCCATTCTTGTTGTGCTCACTCCCCCTCTCTGGCGTCTTTGGTTTGATGAGGGGAAACATGTAGTTGATTTTCTCACTAGCCTTCAAGAAAGTGTCTGTAAGAAACTCTGCATTGACTTTATTTAATTTGATTTTAGCCATACTTTTATACCAGCTGTAAGGAGGTTTAGAGTGTCTGGAATGTAGTGTCTTACTTCATTAAATAAGGTGTCAGAATGCTTACTAAATCTATCTTATTGCAATGCAGAAAGGATATTAATACGTGGACAATGGGCTAAACCAGTTGATGGGCCGGTTTCACAGACATGGATTAAGCCTAGTCCTGAACTAAATGGAATTTTGAATGGAGATTGTCCATTGAAAGTACAATTTAGTCCAGAACTAGGCTTAATCCATGTCTGTGAAACCGGCCCGATATGTTTTAAGTGACTAATTCGGGGTTAAACACAAATATATGATAGAATATAATGAAATATGGATTGGTGCATATGAATGTGGTGTTTCTTTTCATTATTTGCTGATCTCATGCGATTGATACATTTTCCTTGAGCTAGAACAAGCTGGAACTGCTTCACAACAAATGAAATCCCAATTGGCTGATGGTGGCACTTTCACTAACAGCCCAACAATGTGAAACGTTGAAAGGCCGGCCCATTACCTTTAAATATACTGTAAAAGTATTTTCTAATTTGCACAATGTGAAAACAGACTTTCAACTGTATCAACACTAAGTTTGGTATACAGCTGTGGGACTAACACAAAAGCATCCGATTGGATGAGATTGGTCCATACACTTTGCCAAGGGTGGGGCATGGCAGAACATTAGCCATCACTCATTCATCTGGCCTGACTCATGCTGACTCAACAGTAGTATTTTAAAGTTGAAGTTTTATAATTAACTGCAAAAATGTGTACACCTATCCTTTTGTGTTAAAACTAAACTGTTAAGAGAATACAATACTTTATGCTCTAACTGCATAGATAGTGCACAACTAATATGAAGGCATATTTTGTATTATTTAATAGTATTTGTATATCCTATACACCTGGGACATTAATGTAGTTAAATGCAGTATTTAGTGTCAATGTCCAAGTCATGATCCATCTGTTTAATGCTACTGATTATGTTTTATTTTGACATTTAGTGGCTAAAAAGAGTAACTTTGCACCACCTGAAAATCTTGTTTCTGCTGACTAACAGTGATTTTCTTCTTCCCTAGCGGCAGTGACGTGTAGATGTACTCCAGGATGCTGTGACATGGCTTCACACTTCTGATAAACCCCTTCAGTGATGCTGTGGTCACAGATGGCAGTAATACACTGTTTTTCAGCATGATGTTAAGGTACTCTTAAAGGTTTACTAAGCTACCAGGGAACATTGATCTGTCTGTGGTTTGTATAAACATGTCCAGCTCCTCTGAATCAGGCTTTTATGCCTCGTTTCCACCGAGTAGAGCGGGTCGGGTCGGAGCGGGTCGGAGCGGGACAGCTCACTTTTAAGAATCTCGGTGGTGTTTCCACCGCCGACCCTACCCTTACTGGTAGGGCGGGGTTTAGGCTGGACTGCGATAGCCGCCAGAATATGGGTCTAACTATTGGGCTGTGGAACAACTGTGGTCAAGCCAGCGGTCGCTCGTTTTTGCTTGGTCAAACCAGCCGCTTCTTTATTTATTTATTCCCCCTGTGTTGTTGTGAGCGTAAACGCACAGAGACGGCTCGGTGCAACTGATAGAGACAGTGAGCGAACAGCGCTGGCTGCGGCAGCTACTTGACATCATAGCAGTGGGACAGCAGTAACCAACTGATTAATTTAATGACGAGGGAAAACACCACACAATAAACAGTGCTGCGCTCACATTTTCGCCAAAACACAAGACTCTCTTTACTCTTGCCGAGGTGACTACACACGGTGGAAATGATTATTTCGACCAATAAACGGACGGCATGTGTAGCTCCGCCTTTTCGGCACCCTTCCAGGCGGCTGGTACCCCAACGGAGGAGTACTGAAATTAGGAGCGGCTTAGAGCGGTTAGGCGCGCTTATATCCGTACCCTACCCAACTTTTGGCAAATGAAAAGCCAAAATACCCGACCCGACCTACTCGGTGGAAACGAGGCACTAGATCAACGTTAGTGGAGCCGCGTGTGTCAAAACCAGGCTCTTTTATTAGCGTGCACACACGACGGACAGGTTGCAGATGGTGAGTAGATATTAACTGATTATGACTAAAAAGTGTTCTAGATTAAATCACTTAGTACGCCTTTAAAGGAGCCCTCTTAACATAACTCAAAACACTAGGCATAACTGACTGAAAACACTGGGCATGTAACCATGGTGACGGTATAGATACACACTAACTGTACAACTCCACCCAACTTTAGTTAGTCAAATTAAGACCTAACAATACTAGTTGACTATATAGTCTGAAAAGCACAATAGAAGAGTATATGATTTATATACATTTTACCTGTGTGACAAAGTCCACTTTCACATGCTTCAACACTACGCTCAAATTAAAATAGGGGAGTTCATCTTTATGGTGGGCGTATTAGCCCTGTCAAAATGGAAAGGAAGGAAATGTTAACTGAGAAACTCAGAGGACACAAGGACTGTGTTGGCAGCTGACATTTTGAATATAAAACAGATAGTATCAACCTCATGGTTGTTAGGCAAGCATCATCCGGGGAAAAAACGTTAGGGAATCATTTACTTGAAGGGAGATCACCCCTCAAAGAATGACATGATAATTCATGTCCTTGTTTTCAACCGTAAATTCTCTGAATCACTCTAAGCTAACCCGGTTTCCTCAATAGTTATCATTAGATCCAGTGGAGCCAGCTGGACCCATGGTACCTGCTACCTTTAACATCTTGCCTACTTCTCGTCTTTTCCTTCTGACTTTAATTTTTCACATTGAAACCTCCAAACATAAAGACATGTGAAACTAGAATTATTGCCATAAAAATCTTCAGAATGATCCCCTCCCCTTGTGTCCATTTAATCATCCCTTCTTCATTCACCCTCTATGTCTGAGTCCTCTTACTTCTCTCTCTTCTGTAGTGTTGCTGCTGCTGTCAGGGGAACCGTGCTGACATGGTAACCCATGGTAGAGGTTACTTCAGGTCAATGCCCTGGGTCTGGGACTGAGCCTTCTCCTTTGCCTAAAAACAAGACAAGACAATACAGACAGCAAGAGCAGAAATGTGATTGAAAGCAATTAGAAATACAAATATCAACTGATGCTATGGTTCTGACATATAAAATAATTAGGCTACTTGATTATTAAAGGAATACTTCACCCATACGGAACCGGTGTTCTATCATCATTATAAAATTGCTATTTTAATATAATGAATGAGGTTTTTCTTCCCTCAGTCTTCCCTTCGGCCAGCTGTCCTGTTAATCCTAACCCTACTTTTTTACTGAAGTGATGTCACATTAGTAAAATGTAGGGTTAGACCAGGGGTGTCCAAACTACGGCCCGCTTTTTATTGGCCCGCGGCCGATTTAAAAGATATAATGTAATTTGGCCCCTTTTTTTTTCTTAGTGCAGGGGTGTCAAAACTGATTGATTGGCCCGTGGCACATTTTAAAAATATAATGTAATATGTCCCTTTTAGTTTTTAAATCATTTAAATGCTTTCATTATATTACAAACAAATATGACCCATAAAAGAAAAAGAGCACCAAGCCCATCCCAGTGGACCCTGCATTTATTTTATTTCAAATTAATATTATTATGGAAGATCCTTGTGTCCTTCTTCAATAGCTTCTAATTCATCTGACACAGAGTCTCCAAATAATTTTTTCACACAAAATTCTTCAGATTAAGCCTCTTAATTTTCAAAGTGCACCAGATTCATGCATTTTACTTTAAAAAGTTAAAAAAATCTCCCGGGGGGGCATACCCCCGGACCCCCCTAGGAGGCTCCCGAACTCGCATGCCTACCATTTTCACCCAGCTGGACATTGGAGGCAATAGCAGAAAACACTGGGTGTCTGAAGGCATTTAACAATAGTCAGATTTGGGCTGAGTGGAGAGGGGCCCCCTAAACAAATTCTTGGAGGCTTCGGTCGGCTCTGAGAGGAAGTGTGTCTGTTTAATTTGCAAGGAAAGTGTTGCCGTGAAGAAGGATTACAATTTACGAAGACATTATGAAACTAAACATCAGAGCAGCTACATGTCCTGATAAATGTTTTATTTTTGCCAAGTGGCCCGGCCCTTCGTAGATTTTTCTGTATGTGGCCCTCAGTGAAAACAGTTTGGACACCCCTGGGTTAGACAGTGAGACTATAAAACACTCTGGTTGCGTTCCGAATCGCATACTCTTTCTTTTTTCTATACTACATACTACATCCGACGATAAAAATAATCTAGTTAGGATGCAGTAGGCATACTATTGGGACATACTTTTCTCTCTTATTTCATCATAACATTGTGCCTTGATCTTGCCTCTTGCTTTTATATCCGTCGCATCCCCGTTTGTTTTCATATGGAGGCTTCGTCGATGTTACGTCACTTCAGGTGCGCACTGGATTGTGGGTCAGAATCGCCCAAATAGGATGCACTTTTCAACACTAACAATCTTGGCCGCATGAAGTAGGACATCCGGGTACTTCTAACCATCCTAAATCTGGCCACAAGAATCGGGACATCCTAAATCTTTTTTCTACATACTATATAGTAGAAAGTATGCGATTCTGAACGCAACCTCCTTCTGCCTTTTCTCAGGCTAGGATGAACCGAGTTCTAAAATGTTTGCACATTTATACTACATAGGATCTCAGAGTTCAATACACCTTCATATTTCTACCGGTGAAGTAGGTCTTTAAGATGTGTGCTGTAATGGTGAAGACAAAACAAGGTCAATGATGGCACACAAGTACACCATTATAATTCAGCTGAGCCTTTTGTCAAGACCAAGTCTAATACATTTTGCAGGCAAGGCGCACTATAATCAAAAGGGTTGTTTGGTAAAGTAGAAAAGAGTTTATTATGTGTGGTTACCATTAATCATTATTTTTAAGTGTAAGATTTACTCTACTCAAATAATTTGAGCCTATAACATGTATGTGTAGGAAAATTTAATATCATGTATTAATTAGTGCTGTCAGTTTAACGCGTTATTAACGCAAACCCATTTTAACGGCGTACATTTTTTTTACACAACGCTCTTCATGGCCTAGCAAACATGGTTTTTTCACATGCTGTTGCATCAACTACTAATGTTAGAACAACTGAAACACCACAAATTATACATATGGCTCGTAGTTAAGTTACTGTTAATTCAAACGGAACATGTCCTACAGCGTAATTTCACATTAAAGTCATTAAACTGGCAAAACGTCAAGTCAATTCTGACTTTTATTTTGAAGCAGAAACCGGAACCCAGCACTTCCTTGCTCAGCTGCGCGACCTTCACTAGTAGCGTCTTCCATGTGTGACTGGGACTTCGCGGAAAAAGAACAGAAAAGAAATCTTGTCATTTGCAAAAGTCCTACTTATAACCCTGCGCGGACACCAAAACCTCCATGAATGTTAGTGGCAGCCGGCAGTCATTAATTTTCACTTTAATTTTCGATACGAAGGGCGACTGAAGCCTCGGCTATACTGCCGTGCAAAGGCAAAAGACCGTAACTTACATTTTTTCAAAAATTTGTTTTTGTAACAATGGCCATCAGTTTTATCATGTGAACAAAAATTATGAGTCAATTTTGTTGTTTTCTTATCAAACTAAGATGCTGTTTTTGCCGTATCTTCCAAAAGCAGAGGGAAAGCCAAGGCAGAAGACTTCTTCTGGCTTTGTTTCGAACGTTAGAATGAAGTTACTGCTGAGTTACGGCACTCTGCCTTTGTTTTTCCAAGCCCTTATTGTTTGCCGCGCTGGAGTTACGGTGTTCTTTTGCCTATGTATCGTATGCAGTGTTGGGAATAACGTCGTTTAAAAGAACGGCGTTAGGTAACGGCGTTCTTTTTTCAGTAACGGGGTAATCTAACTAATTACTTTTTCCGCCGTTACACCGCCGTTATCGTTACTGAACGTTAAATGCGGTGCGTTACATTGATTGAATAAACTGTGTAATCCGAACGCACCCCTGGCTCCATACTACACAAACTGCTAGTGAGGAGACCGGTGTGTTTTAAGTTGTGTTGTGGATGACATCATAACTGTCAGTTAGCGCCGTCACGTCAGTCAGCCGGAGCGCTGTTTGGTGAAGTTTATTTTTCTTTCTCTCTCTGTTGTGTGAGCGAGCGTGCACGTTGGCGCAGTAACCACCTATCAATCCACGGTTGAAACGTGCTCTCCCTGAGTTTGTTTGCATCGCCCTGTGAGTAAGTGCATGGAGTTTCCCGATCTCTAATATAATTTATGAACGTTATTAAACGGCCGCGATTCGCCGGTTGCAACAGCTGTTTAGCTTGTCATCACGAGCCGAATATTGCTATTGTTCTTTTCCTGGGATCTGTATGCTGCTGTGCATGTTAAAGAAGGAAATAAACAGCGGATAAATCCTTAAGGTGCGAACACACTGCACAGCGTGGCGCGGCGCTTGGCCGCGCGAATCGCAGGTTCCGCGCCGCGTGGTCATTTTGGCTCATTTGTGTCCGCCGCCGGCCGCCGCCCGATGACTCATTGAATGTGCACGCCCAGTTTCTTCCCGCTATTTACATCTCTCTCATCATCGTCGTCATCCTCACTGATTTGTTTTTGTTGGGAGCGTCTCTGAAGTAGGCTATTCTGCCTTCTTCATCTCTGCCATCGGCCCTTGTATTGGTCTCACTGCACCTCTCACACATTTCTCCCCGCCACCTGCCACCCAAGCTTCGTAAACACACCCACACATGCGCCCACACACACATAGGCTACACACACAACCCACCCACACACACACGCACATATGTATCGATGGCCGTGCATATAGGCTACACATTCACGCCGGCATATCAACATGTAGAGAAAACCCAAACAGATTTTCAGATGTTTAGGGAAATGTTTGGAAGTGTCAGTTGTCGTATTTAGTTTTTATTGTCTCTGCATATTCACTCATCTGCAGTACATCTTCCCTGGCTTTCTCTCCTTCTCTCTTCTATAATGTGAGTCTATTCCTTGCTCCTTTTACTAAAAGGTGTCTCATTAAACTGCTGTCATACATTTTATCGATGTGTTGGAACTTTCTCTCTCTCTCTCTGTCTTTTCCTTCTTTTTTCCCTTCATCCCTCCTTTCCCGACTGCACCGCCAGCCAGGTTTCACGTGTCTTGTAGCTCAGCAGACTCACCCGAGTGATGTCGGGAGGAGCTCAACGCTGATTGGCAATCGCGGCGCGGCCGGCGGCGATAAGTTCAATATTTTCAACTTCTGCGGCGGCCGCAGCATTCGCGCCGTGTTCGTACCTTTACTCCTCCTCTCATCGTCTCATGCTTCATAGTCTGACGTTTTTGGCCTGAAGTGGTGTTTTAGCCGACACCCCTGAAGTGAATCCAGTGATATAGCAGATCAGCACGGTACATTCAGCAGTTTCCTCTACTACTTTTGTTGAGAACAAAATGCTTGAAGTGCAGTATAAACCTCTTGCTGTCTGTTGATGTGCAATACATATTGAAGGTTATGTAGCCTACAAATAGGCCTACCTGTCTGTTCTACTCATTTCAACTGACTTGTGAAAACTGCCCAGAAAAATCCAAATTTGTTGACATAGGCTATAGCAACTTTTTTTTTTTACAGTAGGCTAACGCAAATAGTTACTTTCCCTGGTAACTAGTTACATCTATTATAAAGTAATTCAGTTACTAACTCAGTTACTTTTTGGAACAAGTAGTGAGTAACTATAACTAATTACTTTTTTAAAGTAACGTTCCCAACACTGATCGTATGTAATCGAAGCACTTCTGTCACAAACCTTAACTTCAATAAAGTGTAAAGCAAACTGTTTGTCTGATTGTTTAAGTCTTCTATAACAACAACATTAAGAATGGCCTGTTCTCGAGGGAAAATGATGGTGGAGATGGCTTTGAAACGTAAACACCAAGAT
Source organism: Ammodytes marinus (assembly GCF_949987685.1). NCBI lineage: Eukaryota > Metazoa > Chordata > Actinopteri > Uranoscopiformes > Ammodytidae > Ammodytes > Ammodytes marinus. Next base: position 4,768,415 of record NC_137213.1, read on the forward strand.
CCAGGTAAGGATGATGAAGATGCAGGGGGGGAGATGTATATATGCAATGTACTTCAGGTTTTGTGAAATTCAGCTAGTAGCCTTGTTAGCTAGCTATCGATGCAAACAAGTTGGGCTAGCTATTACTTGTAAAAACAAAACACATCTGTATCATATAAGGGAACACGTTAGATGGCTTGCCAGCTGCAAGACACCAAATCAAAGACTGAATACTAGTTAGGAAGGACACATTTACAGTTTAGAGCTAGCTGCCTGCCAATGACAGTCCAGTCCACTCACTGACAGAAAACAACGCAAGCGAGTTGGGGGCGCCTGCCGCCTGGCGACACACCCCCCGGCTCGGAGAAAACATAGCCTGAACGAAAACAAACCAACCCAGCAGATATAATTTAGATCGCACCTCACTTTTTCTTGAAATCTGGTCAAAATCCATTTAAAAAAAAAACATCCATTGAGGAAACAAATCCATTGTCTTAATCCATAAAAAGTTATCATCATCAGTATTAGACGATTCGCTGCCTTTCAAAAGCCTGTTGTCCGGTTTAGTGCCATAAAGTGATTAGCTGCTATAAAGTGATTTCGGTCTCACGTACGGCACTTGCTGAACGACTTGTACATATGTAGCATGTTTATGGCAATCAAAGTAAAAGTAGCAAACAAACAGTGCCTTGTAGCTTTGAGTTATTAATAGTCTGGGCATTTTAGCAGAAATTTGCGCTCGCACACACACGCACCTGAGCAGTGCTTCCCCCCCACACACACACACCTGTGCCTGTAATGTGTGGGGTCAAGCAATAGTTAAGCAAACAAAACACGATCCTTTCTTGCAGACTTTTAGCCATAATTACCTGCCTGCATGCAACTGGGGCACATCCAGGCTGACTTAATTCTAAAAAGTTCATTTTGAAAAGGGAAATGTGTTTAAATGTTGTGCTGTAATGTGTATTATGTCAGGTAATGAGTTGGAATAAAGTTGACTAAAAAACGAGGTTGGTGATTATAAATAGGGTGGGGTCAATATGACACCAGAGGACAAAGGGTGTATCAGTCGGGAGGACATTACGAGGGTTAAGAAATGTGACAAAATGTAATTTCCACAACAGTCATTTCCATCACTTTTCTTCATGTTTTATATATGTTTATATGTTTTATATATGCATTATATCACTGAAACATATGCATATCAACTTAAACAGTTAAAAAAGGGTTATTAGCTCATTCATATACACATTATTCAACATACATTTCGGTCACGTCATTTCCATCACATTCTGTCGTTTCCACCATACAGTCATTACCATTACAACACATGTGTTTAAGTAAAAATCACAAATAATAAACACAATAACATATTTATTTTTAATAGTTTTTAAAATTGTATGGCCTTAGTGCATTTAGTGCCTCTATTGAAGAATGACCCCTGTGCTTCTAAACAAAATGGATATGATTTACAGACAACCTTTTGCAGATGATACTAATATTCATTATTAGCTGCTGTGGCTAATTTATTTTCTTTTATACTTTTCAGTTTCTTCTATTCCTGGAGCAAGTCAGCCAAATGATTGCATGCCCCCTGCAAAACTGGAAGCAACTGAGTGGACAGTTCTCCACACTTATCTTGACCTCGCTGATGAGTTGTTTGGTGGAGCAGATGACGTGTTCACGAGCACACCAGACACCATTCATTTGCGACCTATGACACCAGAGCCTGCCCTTGCGTCTCTGACTGCACTGGAACAGGTCCTTGTTTCAGTTATTGCCGAGCCTACACTGACAGCACTTGAGCCAGCAATTGAGCCAGTGATTGCCCACGTCACAGTACCAGACCCAGTTCTTCCACCAGCGACACCAGCCGCTGCCCCAGAGAACTTGCCACCGTCTGTCCTTCATCCAAACACTCCTGCTCCTCCATCAGAGCCTACTAATCGACCTCCAATGAGGGGACCATGTGGAATGAAGTGCAGAAGGCAATGCTCAGGAACATTTTTGAAGACAGGCGGCAAGAAATATGGAGCAAATATTGGAAGATGTCTTATGGACAGAAACGGGCCTTCATGTTTCATTCCGTTAATCAGGTGTCAAAGGCAAAGGTCGGTGCCAATCCCAGTCGGCGGAGCAAGTCTTTTGTGTACAGGCTGCAGGATACACACAAAACCCAGCAGCAAGTGTGTAAGCTGTTTTTTCTTTCGACGCTAGGCTACCATCCAACCAATGATAGCCTGGTTCTCTCAGTGATGGGCAAAGAAAAATCGACTGCTCTAGCTCCACCTAACGATCAAAGAGGGAAACAAGAGCCTGCCAACAAGCTGGACTTGAAGCCGTTGAAAGACCACATAGAGTCGTACCACCCATCTATCAGCCACTACCGGAGGGAACATGCACCACTCCGTCGCTATCTCCCGAGCGATGTCACCATGAAGCTTATGTTTGCCGACTTCATCGACAAGGGGAACCACTGCTCTTACGAGACGTACCGTAAGGCAGTAAAGTCAGCCAACATAAGCTTTGCCAAACTTGGAGAGGAGGAGTGTGAGCACTGTCTGCTCCAGGACCAGCACATGAAGGCTGATCATCAGGGGGAGACTGCAGATGATTGCCCTCAGTGCGAGAGGTGGCGTCTGCACAAATCTGCAGCTGTTGAAACCAGGCTGCATTATAGGGCAGATGCAGAGAGGGAATGGCCTCAAAATACGGCAGTCCGAAGTGTCGACCTTCAAAAGGTCATTATGCTTCCACATATGCCTGTGGTGAAGTCAGCCGTTTTCACCCGACGCATCTCTGCATATCATAGAATAGAATAGAATAGAACTTTATTGTCATTGTACAAGACAACGACATGAAACCTTTGCTGCAGTTGGAGCCATGAAGACCAAAAAAAAAAACATCTCCGTTGTCTGGCATGAGGGTGTTGCAGGCGAAGTGCCAAAGAGGTCACCTCTGCATATGTGGCAGCTTTACAAAAGGAGCGGGACACGAAACATGTCGTGTACTGGGTGGACAACTGTAGCGCCCAAAATAAAAACTGGTGTCAGCTGTCATCACTGGCTTTACTAGTGAACTTGGACACAATATCTGCCCATGACGTGACCCTGAAATATTTTGAGCCTGGGCACACGTTTATGAGTGCAGACAGCTTCCACCATGGCGTGGAACAGGAGATGCGGCGCAGACCAGGAGGGGTAGTCTTCGATTTTGCAGATTTTCTGTCAGTGGTCGCAAATTCTAATTCCAGGAAAGTGGAGGTGGTGGAGTTGAAGAATGAAATGATCATGGCCTGGATCGATGGCCATTCTGCAGCCAAGGTAAAGAAAATGCCCAGACTGGCTGAAATGAAAGTCATTCAACTGCGACGTGGGTCAATGTCCATGTTTGTGAAGAAATCTCATCGGAAGGAGGACTTCACTGAGCTGGACTTCCTCCAGAAGAAGTTTGGGTCCTTCGTACCAGCCACCTTGAGGCCACAAGACTGAGGTGTAGAGGAGGCCAAGAAGACGGAGATCCTGAAGAATCTGGTCCCGCTCATGCCGTCAACCAGAAAATTATTCTGGAGCTTGTTGGCTGTCAGAGGCCTCAATGAGGATGAAGAGTAGTCTATCTCTCTCTCTCTCTCTCTCTCTCTCTCTTTCTCTCTGTAATAAAGAAAAACAATACAAATTAAATAAATACATTTCTATTCCATCAAAAATTTATTAATGCAGTGTTTTTTCATCGATTCCAGAAAAATGCACATAATAAGATGGAAGGTTACCTTAAAGTGTTATTTTATCTCAAATAAGTACAACCATAAGGTTTTTAAAATGAAAGGCTAGATAACACTGTACTCAGGTTATTATATAGTAGGTCTATATAAATAACTCAAACAGAGCTATGCATTCATACTATACAGAAGAAATAACCTACAGAATATTGCACTCAGACAAATTAAACAAAAACTACCTGAATAAGAGTAGATAACGCAAAAGGCTAAGTGCAATTGGGCCGCCTGCAGGTCAGAATGGTTACACTGCATGTGCCGGACATTTCCCTCTCACGTGGAAAGCTATTAATTAACTACCATAGCAACCTAAACAGCGCTGCTTTAACTTAGCTTAAAACCAAGGACATTTGACATCAAACTGGCACACACAAATGTGTGATAAAACTCACAATAAAGAAAACAAAGCTGCAGGTACTTACTTTATCAATAACATAATACCCGGAGTATATTCACAGGAACACAGGAAAGAGCCAGATATAAGTTGAGCCAGCTGGTGCCCCATGGCTGGTGCACGCTGACATGAAGAAAACGAAACTTAGCTCACACGTACAATAAAACGTGAGCAACGGCTCTTAAAGCGACACCCATAAAAGGCCAAAGCCCTTAATACACAAGGTTTTGTCACAAGGATTTGTTAATATAGGCTATAATATAGGTTTAATGTCTGATTTATGATTTTAAAAAAATGCTGGAAAAGCATTTTGAAGACATGTACATTATTATGTAGGCCTACTTTTTTATTTATTAAATGAAAAAAGCCTGTATCCAAATCTGTTGTGTGTAAAAACTTTAGAAACTAATATGTGGTAAAAGATTTGAACTCTGGCTTTATCCAACATTTAGATTTTTGTTTGGAAAAAAAGACCCACATTACCCATAATTGGTTACATGTTGCCATATTTGCATGTTTATTAAGAGATTAAAGAAAAAACGTAATACAAAAAATAATTGTTTTAATGTCAGTAATCAACTGGTAAAGTATCATGATGATATCTATGTTAACATTTTACCCTATTCGCCTGGGGTGTCTCGCCTTAAAATTCTCATAATTCTTTTTTCTATATATTCAATTTGTGTAGGCAATATGCCTAACTAGACAAAACTCACTAAATGTTATTTTAAGGTTATTATTGTTGTCACAGGAAAAGCTGATATAGAGTGATTCAAATCCAAATTGTCAATAGAATAGAAGTTAAGGTCTTTTGCCTTTGTATGACCCATTATTGTTTTGCAGATAATACAAAGGCAGAGTACAGTAACTTCCAAATAAGGGTCAAAGGTCAAGTTAAAATTTTAGATTTTTGGGGGATAAATAACTTCCTTTTCGTACAATAATATGCCAAATTTTCAATAATCTACCTACAACTGATTTGGCAGGACAACAAAATAACTTTGAACTCATTTTTCTCAGTTCTACACTCTGGTGAGTTAAGGTCTTTTGCCTTTGTAGGGCAGTATAGCAGCGCCATGGCAACCACCGGCACATAAGCGTATAGTGTGTCCACTTCACACACAGTCTGAAATAAGCCCTGGATGAAAGACTCCCAAAACATTTAGGCCTACAACAACCAGTTTAATTTAGCCTAAATACTAATTTGTTTTATATACCCCATGTTGTTTTATGGTTTGGTTTTTAAATAAAAAAAATAAGTTCCAATTATGTTTGTGTATGCTGTTCTAGGGGTGGGGGGGATCTACATTGTCGGCTATTTTCACTGAATTGCAAATTATGATATTTTAGAGGAAAAACAATAAATTACAAGGGTGTAGAGAATGGGTGTGATAAGAAAATGATGGGACAAAAATAAATCAAGGGACATTTAGGCTAGAATAGATAAAAATGTGATTAATCGCGATTAATCACGAGTTACCTGTGACATTAATGTGATTAATCGCGATTAAATATTTTAATCGTTTGACAGCACTTGTATTAATACATCTATTTCTAGCATTACTAGCATGCTCAATTAAACAATGCTAACATGCTAATATGTAGAGGGTATAACGTGTATCATATTTAGCTACTATACATTTGTAAATGATCATGTAATGCAAGTGCATCTGCATGCCCATAGTTTAGCAGGTATTATTATGTTATTTTAAAATAACATTACATTATTCTTTACTATTTTTTAAAGTCATAAACCAAGATACCAAACTAAAGCTCTGGCCAAAGTAAAGCATTGACCTAATGAAAGCACCAACTATAAAATCAAGGGATCACCAAGTTATTTCACTTCATCTTGCGGGGAATGTGTTTCTGCCATTTGTCGCATCGCAATCCATGAAATAGTTGTTGATACTATTAAACTCAACTCCAAAATCTTCAACCTTTTGAATGCGCTACACTACAGTAAAAGTTATTCTCAAGATACCTTTCATTTTTGTACAATATTTCACCTCCCTCCATTAAGTACTGTAGGGATTTTTCAACAATAACACTTTAGTAAGTGCATGGCGCACCTACCTCAGAACTCAGAATTTTCTGCTTGCGCCCCTAACTCAGAACTCTGGGTTAGGGGCACACCTTAAATCAGTGGTTCTCAATTATTTTCTGTCATGCCCCCCCTAGGGGACATCATTTTTTTCGCGCCCCCCCCCCCCCTAAATTGAAATACTATTGAGAACCTGCTAATATTTATTTATTTATCTGTACAAAACCACTGTATGAGTTTCTGGCACGAGCATTCTGCATACAATCACCTTATTATCAAATTTGATAACAAAAATTAGCTGAGATAACTTCTGCAGCAAAAAAACTTCAAAGTGCAGTTTATTAGCTCAATTTGTAACATTTAAACAAGACTGCTCAGTCTGTGTGAATCTCAGGACAGAGAAACAAGAGCAAATGATTCACTGAGGTTTGCATTTCATTCAAAAAATGTTTTAACTGTAAACATAGTTAAGGTGGTGTTTTTTTATTATTATAGGCCAATAGGCCTTCTGTGATGAGATAGCCAATAATTCATTAATGTTATTATTAGTCTACTTGCTTGATTTCTTTTTAAATAGCCTACAGAGACACTTGGAGACACATGTGGACACTTATTTACTGCAAATCGCAGCCTTTCGCGCGGATATGACCATACACAAGCGCACATCGCGCTTGTTAGCACTTAAAAAAAATAAAAAAAATATATATTTTTTTTTTGGTCAGTTGGAAATCAAGGCAGCCCGCGCCCCCCCCCCCCCCCCACACCATTTGAGAAGCACTGCCTTAAATAGACCTGCAACGCATCTATTCACACATATTTTCCCAATTTTAACTATATTAGGCCTACTGATATTGTATTGCCAGAATGTTTTGGACCACACTGACAACAGATAATACAATGCATTGTGTTTTTGATTATTTTGCAACGTCATGTGAAATCCTTCAGACATTCCTTTTTTTACCCATGTTCACCAGCTCGCTTCAACATCTGAGCCCTTTTTCTCCTCTCTACTGACTCCTCTGTAAGGAAAGTAGTTATTGGCCCAAAAGTAACTAGTAGAAGCTAGATTACATAATCAGCTCATTTGCATAATATGCAATTCTGAAAGAGGCAAAATGAATAGAAAATGCTGACCAGGCTTTGTTGCCATATAACTACAAGGTGAACTTTTTTATAGATATGCAGTGGCCTGCTGAATGTGGAGCTATAAAAACTATTTAAAAACGTCACCTGGCAGCTCTTGCTCAGAGCGGACACAGTGCTGTCTGTCTGCTGGCTGCTGCAGGAGGCTGGAGGCTGTTATCAGATTGGCCGTGTGAGTTTGGGATGTCAGCGGTGAGGAGGAGGAGACGCCAGCCGATGCTACTCGGCTCTAGTGAGCACGTTTACAAAAAAAAAGTTGCAAGATGTGTCTCTGGTCTTTAACTAGCCTTATAGCTATGGCGGAAAGTAGGCAAATATAGCGGAAATGTTAAAGACGTGACGACAGCGTGACACTGAGATGAAAGTAGTTAACGTGATCCGCGCAGTTGATGGTGTTACTGATCACTCGCGGAATCTCCCTTCTATCTCTCTCTCTCTCTATCTCTCTTTCTCATACACAAAGCACTAATAATAATAATGGAAAAAAAATTGGCAAATTTTGCAGTCGCGCACGTGCCCCCTTGTCTCAAAAAATGGTTGCAGAATGCGAGCATTTGGTCGCAGTCTGGAGCCCTGCAAAATGTGGTTGATTCAAGGGAACCTAATGTAATGGGACTCAACCCAATTGATCAAAATTGATATATTCTGGGCGTTTGCAGACTCCATCAAGGGCTGGGTCCTGGACGCTAAGAACCCAGTGGACCCATAAAGACCTGTACTTAAAAGATTACCATGAGTGAATCTTATGAGTGTAGTTTCTAACTTACCTTGAGTGAGGGCCGAGGCGGCCTTACTGGTCTGACTGGTCGTACTGGCTCTGCTACTGGCTTTGGTTGCCTTCTGACCAGAGGCTCTAGGTCATCAGCTACATCAGGACAACTGATATATCCTCCAGCTCCAAACACTGAGCCCAGATCACCTTCTAACAAGTTGTGACTGATAGGGGCATTGGATGTAACAAAGTCCTGGTTAGCAGACATGTTGCTGACAACCGTGTTGGGGTTGGGAGTGAAGATACTGGTGTTACTGGGTTCGGGCCCTAGCAGGTCTTCTGATGCCACATCACTGTCTGAGCTATTATTGGTGGGACTGACATTACTCTGTGGTTCCATCACGCATTGATTATTGTTTGCTTCAGGAAAAACTTCCCTGCTCAATAAGTCCAGCACCTTTTGGTTGTCATGGCTACCTAAGTCTAGGAGTTCCTGATTTTCATTGCTACTGGGATCCACAAGTTCCTGGTTGCCATGTCTATCTGAAACTAGCACTTCCTGGTTTTCTTTGATAGCAAATTCCAAAAGTTCTTGGTTGCTATCGTTTCCCAAATCCAGAGCTTCCTGATTTTCAGTACAGGAGAAATCCAGCAGCTCCAGATTCCTTTGGCTACAAGGTTCCAGCACTTCTTGGTTATCATAGTTACAAGGTACAAGTAGTTTATCAATGGGGATATTGCTATAGGGTTCCACTATCTCCTGGTTGGTATAACTACAGAGATCGAGGAGTTCCTGGTGTTCATTGCTCAGTAACTCCCTGTTGTCAGGACTAGAAGGTTCCAACACTTCTTGGTTTCCATTGTTAAACAAATCCACCAGCCCCTGGTTATCGTGGATACAAAGTTCAAGCACTTCTTGGTTTTCAGGGGTATTAGGTTCCAGTAGTTCCTGCTTGCTATAATGAGAAGGTTCTTCTTGTTTGTTGTCGTCATAGTTGCACAGGTCCATTGCCTCGTGGTTATCTTGGTCTAGTACCTCCTGGTTCTCTTCCTCAGGGCTGAGCTTAAAGCCATAAGGGTCGGAGTCCCGCGCCATCTGGGACGAAGTGATGTCAAAACTATAATGACCTAAGTCCAGTTGCTCTGGTTGAGATGAGGAGGGCTCAGGGTCGAAAGACAGATTGTCTTCAGCGGGTTCTGGACTCAGTTCAGCTTCTTCATCCGGGTCTAAGAGCGTGTGACTGGAATGTTCTGGACTGAGTTTGAACCCATAGGGGTCAAAGGAGGACTGACTGGTTGGTTCATAGCTCATGTCAAAGCTTAGCTCTTTGTCCTGATCTGAGTCAGGCTGGATGAAAAGCTCCTGGCAGTCGAGCGAGTTTTGGGGAGTTGCAGGGTTTTGGGGTTCCTCTTCAATGTTGCTAACCCATTCTGCCGCCTGACTGGAGGTAACATCACATGACAGATGTTTGCCAGTCACCCAATCTGGTTCCAATGGAATTTGTTTGCTGAACTCAGGGACAGCCTGACCAGAACCCGAATTCAGACCTAGTAGAAGAAAATAATGAGGGTTTTTAGGCTAGAGGTATACACCATCAGGCGCATGACTTTATGGGAGCCGGAAAGGCAAAACAATAAATGTGTGAATTTAATTGACACTTTTTTGCATTGTCCACACTAAAACATTGAAGCACCATAGAGATAAATCAAATGATTTTAAAACAATATTCTTTATACTCATATTAACATAATATCAAACATAAGTTGCAGCATCAGTCCACAACTGAAACAATTTGTAAAATAATGTGTGTAAAATATGAACTATGGAAATAAGATTTGAGCATGAATTACTTTGTTGCGGTTCTTCTGTTGCCTTCACGTTAGCATCTCCAGCTAGAGATCCCAGACTGTGTTCTTCTATATCAGAGGGAGGGGAGACAGCGCCCAGGTCCAGCTCATAGCCATTGGGGTCAGACTCTACAGAATACTGACCCTGGGTCCTCCAGCCATGGATGGGCTCTGGCCCCAACTCCTCTGAGGAGCTCTGGATGGGTTTAAATCCAAAGGCATCATCAACCACAGCGATGGCATCCAGGTCTTCTCTGCTGTAGCTGATCTCTATGTCGCTGTCTTCATCGGGGAATTCAGACTCAAAGCACTGGGTTCCTGTTGAGGCTTTGTTTTCTGCACAGGACAGACTGGTGTCGGCCTCGTCACCAACGGTTCCTGCCCCTTCATCAGTTCCCTCTGGGAACAAAATATCTGCTGCAAAGGGGTCGCTGCCTTTGAAAGGGTCTGAAGCAAATCCATCTGGCAAACGGGTTATTTAACAAAAGCTTAGTGACAAGCCAGTTCAAATGATAGAGTACATGCTTTCCTATTTCATTTGATCATTACAAATGGAAAACAAAGAGGAAAGGCTGAAGTCAGGCAACATGACACAAACACTAGATATACTAAGAGTTGTGTCAGCAGCAGGTAGAAATCCTAGCTACGTACAGTAACACGCTGTGGTGGAGGAAGGATTCTGATCCTTTAGTTATATATAGTTATATATATAGATCCTTTATATATATATATATATATATCTCACATCATTGAGAAATACAGGTATTGTACCAACCACACACAAATACACTGAATACTTCAAATTTTACTTAATAACTCACAGTACTTCTGTAAATAACTTAGTTACAGTATGTGCCACGCTGATGTGTTGGTAAAGAAAAACCAAGACATTTCAAAAGAGAGAGTTCAGAGTGAGAAAAAGCAACAACATAGTTACACTATATAGTAAGTAAAACTTTGATTTTTCATATACCTGATTTCCACCAACATGTCCAGGCTAGATCTTAACTCCTATACATTTCAGGTAAAACAAAGTTGTTATTACTCACCAGATGAATCTGTTTTAGGAAACAGGTCTTCATTGAAGAGGTCATCTTGGGGAAAAAGTGGAGTTACAGCATAAATGTGGTACAGGGTGCACATGGTTGGCTCGCTATGAAGTCATATTATACACACATCAGGCATGTAGCTATGTGGTATTTGGGTTTTCAAGGTTCCCAAATTAAAACTTCATTGACAGTGTTCAGTGACTAAATGTTGGATCACTTCAAAACTATATTATTATTTATTAAAAATGTATTTCCAAAACATAGTGGAATTATTTGGTCCCAAAAGTATCGAAATAAACCTTCTCTCTAGCATTACCTGTGACCAATGGGTGAACAAATAATTAAACTAATCCATACTTCATTTTATTAATATTAAGGCTGTCAAACTATTACAATTTTTAATCAGATTAATCACAAGATTCTGTGGATTAATCACGATTAATTTTACCATTCGAAAAATGCCTGAAAAATTCTAATTTTCTCTGTATATTGTTGTATACACGGAAAGATAAAGGACAGAAGGTGGATATGTACATTTAAAATTACTATTTTCTATTAATTGAAAATCCAAATGATGGTTTTAATACTGAAAATAAATTTAAATCAAACTAAAATATATACCTACCACACCATAATTCAATTGGTCTGTCTCTTTACTATGTCTTTGGGCAAATATAGGCTATATAATGGCATTTATTTTGTGAATCTATAGGTTGTGCATTCTTGAATACAACTTGAATACAGTCCGCGGTGTGTGTGTGTGTGTACGCGCGAACACGTGCAAGGGGACTGTTCATGTGTGCCAGGAAGCCGACGTTATGTTGATGTCTACTCACACACACCTCTGAAAAATGCAGACGTTTGTGTCCTCGCGGGCTCTGAACAGAGCGGACAATGTTTCTCCTCCTGTTGCTCCCGACATCAACTGCCACCCGCGGCAGTTGATTTTATACTATGCCCCCGACACATACGTGACCGTTAGCAGTTTAAAACACAGCATGGGCTAGCGTGCTGTTATGTTTGGCTGCGCGCAGCTACTGATCCTGGGTCAGTCACAAAGTTAGAGAGACTGTAGTACAGAGCCGGTGGGATGCACGGGGCGGATCATTCTGCACATGCGTTAATTGCGATAAAAAAATTAACGCCGATAATTCCAGAAATTAATCACTCTGCGTTAACGCGATAATTTTGACAGCTCTAATTAATATGTATTGAGTGAAAGTGGCTGATACATACGGTCAGTGTGGCAGTGGGCGAAGGGGTTAGCTTGGTAGAAGTCCAGTGGGCTGAGAGGGTTTGGGTTGATAGTGGACTCTTCTTCTTCTTTGTTTTCCCCTTCATTGTTTATGTCCTCCTCCTGTGGCTCGTCCTCTATGTCAGATCTATCCATCTGTCAAACAGGACATGTGGTTTGACACTGAGCACGTTTACATGCAGACTCATAATCGGGTAAATAAAGGAATAAGACTTCAACAGGACTTTTAAAATGCATGTAAACACCTTTATCCGATCTACTTCGCACAAAAATCGACACATTAACGGTCAAGCGAAGTCGGTTTAAGAACACCTGGATAACTTGTTCATAGTCAGCATTCTACCTGCATGTATACAAGATCGAATATTGGAGATTATGTTCTGCGCTTGCTCGAGAGTTCCCACCGGGGATTTCACAAGGAAGTGGACGGAGACGACGTTATAAATAGTAGTGTTGTTGCCGGAAAGGAACCGGACGTTTCTCTATAACCACTTGTTGAAAGGGCTACAGCGCCACCTAGCATAGCGGAGTCAGCTATGCTCCGGACATTTATTTGATTCTCTGAAAGGCCATGTATACTCAGACAAGTGATGCGGTCCGTTCAAGTGGCAAAATCGGTATATGGCTTAATCCTATCTAGCTGTCCCATGGAAACGCACTGACTGACTACAGCTGCTTGGCAGTCCTATGTTAGACTACTTTACAGGGCGACCGTCGACCACTAGTTCAAAATTATATGAACTGAGTGTATAATTTCTCAAAATCAAAACAGCTTTCAACAGATTTCAGCCAAATATACAGGTGAAACTCGTATTATTAGAATATCATGGAAAATCAATTGGAATTGAGGCAAGAATTCATGCAAAAGGGCCCCAAACCAAGTACCAAGTACATATGCATGATTATACTTCATAGAGGGCCGACATTTCTGTATTTAAAATCCCTTTTTTATTGATTTCATGTAATATTCAAATTTTCTGAGATTTTTAATTTGGGGTTTTCATAAACTGTAAGCCATAATAATCAAAATTATAACAAATAAAGGCTTGAAATATCTCACTTTGTATGTAATGAGTCTATATAATAAATTATGTTCACCTTTTAAAATGAATTACTGAAATAAATGAACTTTTGCACGATATTCAAATTTTTCGAGTTTCACCTGTACATACTGTACACTCATACACTTAGCAGTTAGTTATTGTTTCAGCACAGTTTACCAGCACATGGACTGTGTTGTGATGCAGATACCTTTGGTGAGCTGGTCTCACTGTCATCAGCCTCTTCTCTGGTACCTGCTAGATTATTGCAGAAAGATGATCCACTGGCATTCTGGTAGTCATAAAGATGGATAGAGAGACAGAGACAGTGTCAAATAGTAATTATAATGTTCAACCTCAGAAATTAATATGGAACTCACAGTGAAATGGGTCATGCATGGTTTAGGTGATTAACATTACGCTCATAAACAAGTATAACAACTTTATGTTGCATAATCAGCTGTAGTATGAAGCATAGAAAAAAAGAAGGGTATGCAATTTGGAATGCAGCCATAATGTGATTTACCATGATGAGGTCAGCATAGGCGGGCAGTGACTGGCTCCTGCCCCATGGCCTCATGGGAAGTGGATCGTCTTCTGTGGTGTCTGCAGGAGAGGTGGACTCCTCCAGCTGGCTCTCTGGAGTCACTGCACTGCCTGACAGAGAACACAGAGTGTGCTCCTCCTGCAAAGACAACACATGAGTCTGGGATGGATGTGATGCATGGGACTGGACCCATCTCATGGATCTGAACTCAGCACACCCTATCTACCAGCACGGGAGATTCATTCCCAAAATGCTGGCTTCTTAAAAACGTCTGCAGGCAACCAAGCTTTCTCTCACCATGCCCCATATTTATAGAACAAGCTCACAGCCATATGGTAAAGTAAGGTTAGTTCTGTCCGGATTCTTAAATCCAGGTAAGAAACCCATTTTTTCTCTCTTGCGTTTTACCAACCATAAATAGTTTTAATTTGTTTTGATGCTTTTGTTTTTCTGTTTTTAATCAATGTGTTTATGCATTTATACAGTTTTCTAAATCCTGCTGAGACATACGCCCTTTAATTCTTGATATGTTCTTAAGTTGGTAGTAGACTGACTCAGTAATTTAATGTGTTTTTAGAAATTCAGGTCTGAGTCTCTGACTACATCTGGCTTGGTGTGTGGTTTCTAACATGACAGGTTTAAGCTGGGCGCTGACTTTTAATGGTTCATCTTTGGCACCACTAGGATTGCAAAGGGGTGGAAAGTTGCCGGTAAATTTTCGGAAACTTTCCATGGGAACTTCGCTCTGGAATTTTGGGAATATTTAAAATTGGGAATTATAGGAATTAACTAAATGGCGGTAATTAAAATGATCAGTTACATAACCAAACATAAAAATCTAAACATATAAACATTTTGTTTTGTCATAGGCAGACATCCATGCAAAATAATACAATTAAAAAACATTACATATATATAGTAGGGCTGTCAAACGATTAAAATTTTTAATCAGATTAATCACAGGATTCTGTGGATTAATCACGATTAATTTTACCATTCGAAATATGCCTGAAAAATTCGAATTTTCTCTGTATATTGTTGTACGAACGGAAAGATAAAGGACAGAAGGTGGATGTACATTTTAAATTAGAATTTTTATTAATTGAAAATCCAAATGATGGTTTTAATACTGAAAATAAATTTAAATCAAACTAAAATATATACCTACCACACCATAATTCAATTGGTCTGTCTCTTTACTATGTCTTTGGGCAAATATAGGCTATATAATGGCATTTATTTGGTCTCTGTAGTACAGAGCCGGTGGGATGTACGGGGCGGATCATTCTGCACATGCGTTAATTGCGATAAAAAAATTAACGTGTTAATTCCAGAAATTAATCACCTTGCGTTAACGCGATAATTTTGACAGCCCTAATATATATATATATTTAAAGCAGCTCCGAGTAACATTTAAATATCTTTTAAACAGCCTCATGTTTCCTCACATAATCATAAATTATCTTTAACAGCAAACGAGACCATCAGTACAAAGAAAGACGTTTTTATATAGTTTTTATTACTGCGTTTGGTCTGGTCGCACACCCAGTCCGATTTTCGGTTCACGCGTGCATGCTCTATGGACACATATCCGTATTGGTCGCAGATTTCAGTGTGGCGCAACAACTCGATTTGCGGGAGCCTTGTTTGAGACAGTTATTTGTCGTCATAATGACTGATAACGGGGCTGAACCATCAAAGAAAAAAAAGAAAATGCAATGAAGAAAAGCTAAAAGGGAGAGTGATAGGTGGGCGGGAGGGCGTTGCCAAGCAACGTATACACAATTTCACGGTAGCGAACTAGACTGCAGTGTTTACTCCTAAATGAATGAGCGGTTGGTACTAAAACAAAGTTTACTTTGCCTCACCATCATCAGATGACCATTATTCATCTGAAATAGTCATTATTTACAACAACATAAACACATTACCTCATCGTGATCCATACTAACTGCAGGGCTGTACGCTTATTTTTTCAGGT
This sequence comes from Ammodytes marinus, assembly GCF_949987685.1. Classification (NCBI taxonomy): domain Eukaryota; kingdom Metazoa; phylum Chordata; class Actinopteri; order Uranoscopiformes; family Ammodytidae; genus Ammodytes; species Ammodytes marinus. The sequence goes on from NC_137213.1 coordinate 4,784,182, forward strand.
GGTAGCACTGGTGCTAGCAAGCAAAAAAATTCAGTAGCACAAAAATAAATTTGGTCGCACACAAAGTAGGCTATGATTGAAAACTTGCATAACCTTAACCCTTGCATTTTGCTCTAATTACCTTTGAGCATGTCATCCTGGTCTCATTTGAGATTCACAATTAATATGATATCCTAGTGGGTGCAGTAATAATTGTAGAAAAATTAATAGGGGTGCACTGATTGCAATTTAGAAAAAAGAATCTAACCTGCCAATTGCAATTTGTTGCTGATTCAGAATTATTATTATAATGTCCTTCTGTTAATTAAAACCAAACTTTAAAACATTAAACATAGCCTATTAAATAAATAAGTATAAATATTGGTACAATTTAGGATAAATTAAATAGGTTGTTGTGAATGTGTTGGGAGTAGCTTTTCAGTGGCTTATTTAAAACTTTGTAAATAGACTAGGCTACTGTTGACTGCTCTCTGCAGCTGAATGAGTTGCCTTTCAAGCTAGAAAAAAGCGCTAACTTCCTGTTCTTACCGGCTTCAAAATAAAAGTCAACTCACGTTTGGCTAATAACAGGCTTTTAATGTGAAGGCGCACAGGAAATGTTCTGTTTGTACACGAGCTAACTTAACTGCGGTAATGTGCCGTCTCCTTCCGGTAATTGCCGTTGGTGAAGTTTTTATACCTAGAATCGCTGCACCCGCACAGACCCCGAGGACACATCTTTCACCAGCCAAAGTGGAGGGTGGATTCAATAACTTACTTGCCTAAGACTCATTTACCCGCAGTGTTAATGTAGAGCCCTCTAAGCAGTGTTGTGCATCTCTCCTCTGTGTTTCAAAGACAGCCTCTCCTCATTAGCAAGCTGTCGCACGAGTGCTAATGGGTTCGTATTCATCATCGCACGTGATCAATTTCAGTAGCAAATGCGATCAAAACTGTCGCACTGTACAGCCCTGACTAACTGCCATCTCTCGTTCATTCGCTTTGTGTGAGGACACGTAATCTTTCAGCTCCGTGAGAGAGAGTAGTTAGGTGACACTGCTGCATCAACTCATTGCAATCAGGTGTGTGTAGCACTGACTGGCATTAGTTGATGCTGTGTCACTAACCACTCTCACGGAGCCGAAAAGAGTCCGGTGCCCTCACACTTTCAACACACGGACATGCACTATATTGCTTCCTGATCATTTCAATCTTGCACGCCCGGCACGAGCTAGAAAACAGCTTTGCGACAGATGGCGTAGTAAAAATACTACCGCTTTTGTCCAAATGGGCCGCCAACGTGCAATGTTACTCGTAGTGGCTTTAAGATACATTTACCAACTGAGCTAAGGGCGCCCCCCACCCCCAAAAAAAAAAAAAAAAAAACATTACATTTTAACAGATTTATTTGTAAGTAGAACTTTATCAAGTTTTGATTACTTTATGAACAATCAATAATTTCACTGAACAAAAAAAATATGGATGTTGAGTAAAATATTACTCATCCCTCCGACTTAACCCATTCAATAAATTAAGTAAAATGCCCCCTGATAAATGCATAGCAGATAATTACGAGCAGTTGAACAAGGGGTGGGAATACATAAGCTTCGGCTTCCTCTCACTCCTTTTCGGACATAGACACTACATTTATTTTATAAATATTGTTTATGACACGTTATAATTATTGTTGTTTTGTGTTATGTGTATTTGTTTGATGTGTCATACTTGCTTTTTTTATTATTATTATTTTTTGTTCGAAATAAAGACGAAATGATATGTGGAGTACCTGCAGTATCTCTTCATAGGACTTCCTGATGGAGTCTTGTAGAGGAGTGTCCCTCTCCCCTGCCTCCTCCACGTCTCTCTGGGCCTGTCTGACCTGTTCTCTGAGCTTCTTCAGCCTCCAGCGCGCTCTGGCCAGCTCCCTCTCATACTCCTCCACCTGGCTCTCCTTCTGCACCTCCTCAGACTGCAGGGACAGGATCTGCACACAAAGGACACTCCACTTCTATTATACTTTTTTTTTAAAGATTTTACTTTGGCAGTTTTTCTTGATTAAGACAGGTTTGGAGGGACAGAGATGAAATGCGGTAGAGAGGGGAATGACATGCAGAGAACTTTAAAAAATCACACCGAGGTTGGAGAATCACCTCAAATATAAGGCAACCCGAAGCTTATTTTGTGACGACTTCACTTGTTTCAAGAACCTTATTTGTTTTAATATTTTGACACTGCATGTAGAATGTACTTCGCTTCTACACAGTGATATTAACATTTATTTAAACTATTTCAACCCAACTGTGCGGCCCAGCCATATACTAGGTCTTGTTTTTGTAGAAAAAGATGAACCACTTATTGGTTTAACTGAAAGGAAAAGACACAGTTCATTCTCTGTATTCTCAAACACCAAACTGATACAAGGCAAGTAAAAGAAAGCTTTGACAATACCAGTATGCAGAGAGAACACTAACACGCTACAACCAACAGTTTCATACTGTAAAAACTGACATTCCTGTAAACAGATGACACTATTAAAAGGCTCTTAAGTGAGATCGCCTGATTTAATACACAAACACCAACGTGGGTTAAAATCCACCGGAGAAATATTTATAAAATATTATATTCTCCATCACTAATGAAGGGTGAAAATCAGCGGAACACGTGTCTGTTGAGCAGGGATAGACGCCTAGCTTCATTGACGTCAGTGAGCAGACTGAAGCTAACCAAGGAGCCAGGCAACTCAGACAGCAGCAACACAATGAAAGTCATGTGATAACAATGGCCAGGGTGAGAATCAGCCAATGTCAGTGCTGAAAGGTTAAAGGGGAACCTAATATTGTGCTTTTCCATCTTTTCTGACCTTTAAACGTTGTTACAATGTCAGATAGTCTTTAAACGATGCCAAAGTGTCCAGTGATAAGGTTGAGCATGTTGGCAGTGAGCCCTACAGGCTGTTGGGTTGGATCTGCACATGGTGTTCCAGGATTTTAGATTTTTTTTAAAAATCTGTTCTCCAAGTTACGCTCAGGAAGACTTCTCTATTGTCGATCTGCTCCAAGCTAAGCGACGTATGAAGGTGGGACATTCAATCTTCTTTTTAATCATTATTTCAAGTCCTGTATACCAACTAGGGCTGTAACGATATGTATATCGAACCGAGAATCGCGATAGACAGAGCCACGATCCCGTATCACGGCGTGAGAAGGCAAAATCGTGATTTTTTTTTTTTTTTAGGCTTAAGTTTTGGATAAAAGGTTTGGTGAAGGGAGCTTTTTTGTCTTTTAACTTGATTTTTGGTTTACAGCACTGTTCAATATTTTTAATTTTTCAACAGTATTATTTTGTTACAGAGAAGAGAGAAATGTTATATCTTTGGTTATTTATTTATTCATGTTGCTTATATTGTTCTTTGTGATCAGATCTGTTCAGGTTATTTGTTATTAAATGTTACATTAAGTTAAATATTATAATAAATGTTATTTAAATAACATAAAATTTAATCGTGGGACAAAAATTGTGATACAACTCGAATCGTGAGTTTTTGTATCGTTACAGCCCTAATACCAACCCTATAGGACTTATAAGACATCTGGTAAAATGGTACATGAAAAAAAAATCGATACATTATGAAAATGTAGTAATTTAACATTTTTAAATATTTTATTTGTGTCCTTTTTCCATGATTGTACTATTATTTTCTAGAGTGAGTCAGTTCTAACCTTCTACTTTAAGCCTATTTGAACATCACGAATGATTCCCAGGACCGGTTTGTATATTCATGAAGTGATATTGCTCCATACTAGTAATCACCTGTTATTGTTAAAGCCTATAGCAGCCGTTAATAAAATGTGATTTGGTAACTAAGCAATATCTGAAGTATTGTCAAATCACAAATCCTTTAAAGAGCACCTATCGCGCTTTTTCAACTTTTATGACCTAGAAACGTTGTTATAATGATTTATACTCATGTTTAACCATACTAAAGTGTCAAATAATGACTTACATGCATTTAGACGTATTCCCTGCTGACCGTCTGGGGTGGCTGTGCAGAGCGCTAAACACTAGGAACACCGGTCGCGATTCACTTGTTCAAATTTCCGGGATTTATCTACGTAGATCAATCCGGATTTTCCATGTATGGTAATGCTGCAACGTGCTCAGGCACGCTCCTGCCATGCCCCCACCTGCCTGCTCAAATCTGCCCGTGCGCCGCTGAAAGTCTTCCGGAAGGTAACCAATCACTACGGAGTGGGGTTCGCAGGAGGGGGGCGAGGGGGCGGAGAAGGACAAAGTCGAGTGTTGACAGAGAATTTTGAGAGCGCCTAGATGAGAGGAAGAGCTTCCCGAAAATCTACATAGTTTTTTGTGCTGTGATTCGTGTCAGGTTGCTCTATAGGAGTCATTAATGAGAAATTAAGACCAGAAAAGTAGTATAATAGGAGATCTTTAACAACGTAAACAAGGACATCATTCTTATTAGGGCTGTGCTAAACTATCCATACAGAAATATATTGTGATATTTATTTTCCTGATATCTGTACTGATCGTCAGCTCCAGTATCGATATTTGAGAGAAATAAATACAGGTTTGAAACGGGTCGTGAACTATAACCTCCTCTATACAATGTGATGTATTAAGATCTTACACAGCAACTTGTATTTTAGATGTACTACATTCACTGAACTATGTGGAATATAGCAATATGCATTGTAACACAATTTATAGTGATATTTCATATTGTGAGCCGTGTGTCATGATGCGTATCGAACCATGAAGTCCAATACACAGCCCTAATAACTATTTAATGTAACTGATTGAAGCTGTTAAGAGAAGCAGCTGTACTGTAGCAGGCCATTATCATTACCTGTTGGCTCTCTTCATAGCACTGCTGTCTAGTAGCCTTGATCTGCTGGATCAGCGTGTCTTTGTGTGTCTCTAACTTCCCCAGAGTCTCTTCAAGCTCCTTACGGTCTGACTGCTGCTCCTGAAGCTCCAGGTTCTCCACCGCAACCGCATTCTCCAGCTCCTACAAGCTCACAGACACACATGCACGCACACACACACACACACACACACACACACACACACACACACACACACAGTTTAGGGTTTAAGAATTATTCCATCTCATTTGTGAAATTATCAAATGTGCCTGTAGAGGTACACACACACACACACACACACACACACACACACACACACACACAGGTGCAGGAGAGATGTAAAATAAAGTGTTCTGTAACTAGGGATGTCACAAGAACCAATACTACTGAAAGTATTTAATACCAAAATTCTGAAAAAGTCACAGTACTTGTTTACCAAAGTACATACATACAATACATCACACGTGTTTCTAGTCTGCTGTTAAATTCCAAACCAATGAGGAGGCCCACAGATGTGGTGTGTGCGCCGCACACTGGCACTGGATAAGTTAACAACACTAAACAGCTATTCAGAGGCAAAGGAAATAGAGCAAAAACTCCCATGAGGGGAGGAAATCGGATAGACCAGTTGTTTTTGTAATGTTAGTATTTGTTATTATGATTATTTCATATATTTTACTTGAAGGCTCCATGCCACGTTTTTTTTCAAAATGTCTAAATGTTTTTAATAAAGGAGTGTATGTTGAAGTACATGGGATTCAAAGTTTTTGTTTTTTTTACCGTGGTATCGACTTGGGTACAGCGAACCGTGGAATTTCAATCTGGTATTGGTATGGACTAGTACCATTTCTGCTATTGTGACATCCCTATCTGTAACTACATCCACATCGTCCTATTAGACCTGGCAATGGATTGGCCATGTGTAACAAAAGCTCCATCACATGAACAGGGGCCACGTCTGGCACAAGTAGCCGAGTTTATATCAGAGGCTGAGAGCAGGGAGACTCACTCTGCTAGTTTAGCTTCACACTAGGTAAAAATGCTTTGCCTTTTACAGTCCCAACTGAAAGTAGTCTTGTATCTTGTTGCAAACACCAATTAATTCTAGTTGTGTTTTGCACACACCTCTCAATGCCCCTTAGACCCTTCTTCAGTGATGTAAGCTAGAGGCCACTTGGAATATACAGTATATTAAACATTAAACATACAGTATGTCCATTATTGCTACATGTTCCAGCACCACAATAAGCTGCTAGGGGGAATAAATTCAATTCAATTCAGTTTATTTAAGAAGGGGACAGTGCAAATTAATAAAACACATGATCATACATGGGTTAAAAATGCCAGAATTGGCCAAAAGGCTATTTTTCATCTGTAGTCCCCTGAAAGTCGGTCAAATGTGAATATATGCTGGTTTTTGCAGTCTTTCATTTAATTGGGGAAACCAATTGCAGATGAATCTATAATTAGAATAATTTGTTGCAGCCCTAATCCTGTCACATCAGATCAGGACTCACATTAAATAGAACATTTTCAAATATTTTCAATATACTAAATTGAAATGACATTGATCAAATGACATAACAGCATTAAGGGCCCCTGGGGGTCTGGAACATCCAGTGTGAGACAAAAATGACATCACATGCAAGAATCATGGGACATGTAGTGATGGAGGAGTCCCACACTGGAAAGACTACACATGTCTACAGACACACATATGAGCTATGTCCTGTCCACATCATATGTATTAACAAACTCACAACAATGTGATAGCAACACAAAATACACATACAGTACATGGACACCATACACACTGAGAAACACGCACACACACACACCAGCGCTAGGTGCTGCGGTCTTCTTACTCTGATCTCCGTTGTCTTGGCGAGGACTCTCTCATCCGTTTCTACGACGTCGGTGTCCCTGGGAGAGGACCAGCACAGGAGACATGAATGTTTGAGCAGGGAGGAGAGGGAGTGATCACTCTTCCAGTCTGCCTTCCCTCCATCCCGCCCTCCTTCCCACGGTCCCTCCATTTTCTCCTGCTGCACTGCTAACTCCTCCATTGCTGCCCCCTCGCTAGCTGTGGCTACACTGCAGAGGAGGCGGAGCTGCCTCTGTGAACGTGCCTGAGTGTGTGTGTGTGTGTGTGTGTGTGTGTGTGTGTGTGTGTGTGTGTGTGTGTGTGTGTGTGTGTGTGTGACTGTGGTGATCGGGCGAAGAGGCAGAATGCAGTAGGGAGAGAGAGGGGGGGATGAGTCAGTGAAGCGGTAGAGTAGGCTAATCCATCCACAGGAGAATGTATTTGCTCTCCTCCTGTCTTCTCCCTTCCTCCTCCTCCTTCCTTTCCCCCTCCTACCATCAAGCTGCTTCTCTAGCGCTCACACATCTCTCACCTCCCCCTCCTCAATGGCTATTGCAGTATGCATCAGTCCACACAAACACACACGCACACACACACACACACACACCAGCAACTGAGCCATTCATAAAAATCCCAGAGCACTGAAGCAGCAGCCTGCACAGAAAAGCACTACAAATTAATCAATTATTCACAAACACATTTTAAATATAATCTCCTGCTTAAATCATAATTACATTTCATGTATTGAATTGAGTTTATGATGTAATCAAATATAATTAAATCATGCATGTGTTATTAGATTATTGTACAAACCTAATGTGAACTGTATAATACATGGCCTTCATAGAGTGCTTCTACTGTAGGCTAGGTAAGAAGAGAACTGCATTTGTTCACTTGGGGCAGTAGAACTATAAGACATCTGACATATCCGCTGTGTTACCATCTGTTCAGGTGGACATATTAATATAAGCACAAAGGATGCCTTCCACATCTACATATGTGTAACGGCCTCCACACACATCCTACCTCTACTACGCGTCTGCTGCGCTTCTGTGTCAGACTTTTTTTCACTGATCGTGTAATCAACCTATAGCGGCCACACATCCAACCTTGGACGCACTGCCGATGCCCGTCGGAGGCGAGTGCAGCGACGCTCCACTTTACCTCAGGAGGCTCGCCTATTTTTCGTCTCTCTTGGGTCTCTCTGCTTTAACTGATAGAGAAATACTCTGCTGAGAGTCATATTGACTTCATACCGGCAGCTTTCGTTGTAGTTTCACCATTTCCTGGTGTGTCCCTTTCAAAACAAAGCGAAAATGTGTAAAAAAAAAAAGGCAATGGGGCGCACAGATTACTGTCGAGACTCAATATTAGACTCAATATAAATCATATGCATCAGAAATGACATGAAAGACATGTCATTTTTAATGGGAATTATCTATGAAAACTCTATGTAGAAAGACAGGGCTTTTAGAAACAGCGCTGCAGCAGCAGCAGCGGGTGAGACGTTCCATGTGTGGCCGAAAAAAGTGCAAGAGAGGCAGCAGTAACGGAACGCGACGCGCTCCAGAGGTAGACGCAGGATGTGTGTGGAGGAGGCTGTAAGCCCCTGTGTGATAGAAGCCTGGCTCATTTTGACTGTGTATACTATGAACAGACAATGTGCACAAACTGTGGAACACATACCAAATGTTGAATAAGCAGAGCCGAGTGCATGTCTAATGTTGTAACGTCAAACACAGTACCCTCCTTTAAATCGAAGCCTTGCTGCTTTAAAGGTTCAGTAAGCAAAATGGTTCTTTTAGCTAACTCCCTGTCAGTGGCTGCAGTTAGCAGTCCCCTCCCTCGTCCCCACGTCACAACATTAATGCACTGCGGTCTTCAAGCAGCTAGTAATCTAGCATCATCTCAGATCCGTAAGTGCGATAAAACATGATGAAAACCATCATGCACTTTGCCTTCTCCTCGCTTTCTTTGTAGTAAATCCACACTTTATATTGTTTACCACAGCCCATATTTCACACTGCTTCTGAACCGCTACACTCAAAATGCTAATCGCTAAATTGTATAAAAATATGTGGACACAGAAACGCAGGCGTGGTTAGTACATTAAGCCGATGCCGATGCGTGAGGTAGGCGCTTCCTTTCACGCATACGTAGTTGTTGTTTGTATTTATTAAGGTTTAACTCTCTTCAATAAGCAGAACTGAGATTCAACTTTTCTTAATGGGTACCGGTACCGTCATCTATTCCAATGTAGAACAGAGTTTCGGTTCTCAACTCTAGTTGACAGTGAGTTTTCGGCCATATTAAATACTAAGGGAGTTCACATGTGACGTCCTCACTGCTGTTAACATTCAACCATCAGCTGTTGCAGACACGGCACAGGACTCCAACCACAACATCCAAATGCTTTTATAGCAATCTTTGGAGACTTTTACCTGACTTTTCTCTCTGCCATACCAACTTATTATGTATTCTGTGAGTCCCATTAAGATGACATCAGATCCATGACTGATTGTGTAACAGAGTATACTATCAACATCCGGGTGGATAACACCATCCCCACCAGGACAGTGATATGCCTCTCAAATCATCCCTGGATCACCAGACACCTGTAGGAGCCACTGTACGGTTTACCTCAGACATACAGCTTGGAGTCATATGCTCAGATTAGGCTTGTTCCGGTTGGCGATCGGATCATTAAAGAGCGATTGAAGGGATTGATAACGATCGTTTTTCCCCAAGACAATTGGATGGCCTATGAAGGCACCTTTAACTAACTCACTATCCTCAGATGTTATATCAAAGTAATCATGCCTTTTGACATGGTGATCTAGTAGCGACATGTCTCCTTGGTTCAGCGCAGTTAAGAGAGCCAGTATTAGCAAATAATAAAGACAGACAGCAGGGTGCTGTTCATGGATATTCCATTGGCGGCAGTCAGCTAGCCTGAGGTGGTGCTCAACCCCTGAGGACTTCAAACAACAGGGCTCCAGAGTGCACCTGATTTAGCCCATGGTGCCGACAGCAGAGTAAACAAACAAAGATGGACGCCGACGCGCAGCAGCATCCACGCTGAACTGTAACGGAAAACAAAGGCAACAACTTCGACGTTGAACAAATTGAAGTGCTGTTTTAAACTTGGAAAGTTATAGTCGCTACGTCATGTGGCGACCGGTGGCAACACGCCCAGTCTATCGACACAGCACATCACCTAAACATCTTTCAATAGTCATTCCTACATTAAATTGAAGCTTAAGGTGTTGGCTTGAAATGTGTACCCCTCACTTTTTCTAATTTATTGTAATAAAGAAGAAATTAATCATCAACACCCTTATACATTGTGACAACCAACCCCATCAAGGGGTCGGTCGTCACACACTATGGGGTTGTTTGTCACAATGTTATCTTAATGGGAATAATCTTAAAAAGAAGACAAGAAAGCAGAACTAAATTTGAAAGTTTAATTGCATTGTAAAGTTGACAAATAGGCCAACATAATTTCCTGTTTCTTCTTCTCCAGCTGGGGTGGAGTGCACTGGGATGCAGTAGCCTTGGCAGCTGGTCTAGTTTGGGATGCACTGGGTTGTTTTGATTTTGTAGCCCTTTTTTCTTTTGCATGCTAGCTGCCTTTTCCTGCTCTATTCTTGCCTTCTCTGGGGTGTCAGTGAGGATACAGCTTGACAATTTATTTTGTTATTGGGTTCCTTTTCTGGTTGAAGTCTTTGGACAACATGTGACAACCAACCCCCCAAAAAATGTGTTGACCAACCCCAACTTGAATTTCTTGCTAGCATCAAGGCCAACAACCATCTGACAACTAATTAGCTTGCTAACAACAATCTAAACTATAGCTTACCCTTCACTAGCCTAGCTCCGCCCGCCTACCTACTTCCGGCCAAATTTCATTTTCCCTTTAGTAGTCAGTCTGGGTGTGCAGTGAATTTCTCCGTTTTCTCAGGATAATCTACAGCCGTCCAATCAGTGAACAGAGCGAGTGGCTGAGAACGATGACGTCGAAGTCACGCTCCAGTTTCAGTTGAATGCTGCGTTCCTTTATACTCGGAAGAAGGAGATTTCCGACTTGGTAGTTCCGAGTTCTGACCTGTCTGTGTTCCAGTGCATTTGCTCGCGAAAGTATGGACGCCGACAACCTTTCTCGTCCAAATAACTAAACGTTAGGCTCTAACAAGTTACCGTTGCCAGTTACCGGTAGATCCATAGACTACAATATGTAGTGAAGTCGGAAATCTCCGAGTTTCCTGTCCAACTGGAACGCACCGTCAGAAGCCGGCTCATGACACACGTGACGACCAAACGTTATGCGATTGGTTGGCTAATCCAGAGTGGCACTGAGCAGATCCAATAGTTTTAAACTTCAACACCTGCCTCCAAGTGAGTGAACATTTGCCAATTGCAGCACTTCCAGACCTTCTGTACAAATTAAATAAAGTATGATGGTCTGGTTGGACCAGGCTAACCCTTCACACCTTTTTAGGGTAACAAGTGTTTTGTTATAAACCCATTGTGTAAAAGCTTAGAAGAAAAATACTGAGGAGCTAAATATTTTCAACTTGACATGAAAAACACAAACAGTCCTCTCCCCTCAAATTCAGCAGTCTAACTCCAAGAAAGACTAGGTAGGTGACCTCTGATCCCAATTCTGGATATTTACATACCAAAATTTCACAGACAACGCCTTCTGGTTCCGAGATATAACGATTGTGACAACCAACCCGTGTGACATATAACCCCGTTAATATATAATATAACCCCCAGGTTTCAAAGCTATCAATAATCCCAAATTTTCCTTGAAAACTAAGCAAGTAGAATCATAATAGCCTACCATTTATTTATTATATCGCATCGCGAATCGCAATATTGGCTACTAAAATCGCAATCGCACAATTCCTCCAAATCGTGCAGCACTAATTGGGTGCACCCAAAATATATGCTGGTGCACCTAGATGAAAAAGTTAGTCTGGAGCCCTGAGACAGGCCACTGCATTTTAAATATGTGACCTTTAAATTACTCGGATCGAGAAACTTGCTCCGGACATCTCTATTTACTGTATTTGATCTATTGTTAATTTAAAATAAATATTAGTGCAACTACCAAAACAGGCTGAATAAGGGGTCAGAAAGTTAGATGCTGATATCTCCATCTCATCTGTAAGACCCCTATCTTTCACAACATTGGTATCTGAAGTTAAATCTGAGGCCATTTAACAGAATAACTGTATTAAATATCACAAATATTTTCAAGGTAGTTAAATCTACACTAGGAAAAAAAGACTACGTCAATAATCCATTTGACAGGGCCTTACCACGGCCCAATGACAAAACAAAGTTGGCAACAGCTCACGTTCAGAAACTGGAACCGGAGAATTTGTTCCATTTGAGTCTGAGCTTGACAGAGTGAATGAGCAATTTCTACTGTGCAGCCTCGTTGTCACTATGATTTGAACTGCTGTGCATGACTGTAACACAAGCCTACAGAAGAGTGCTGATAACTCGCCACTCGTCACTGCTGGGGGGGGCAACCAAATTTCTCCATGCATTCATTTATTCATACATTGAGATTGTTGCAATATAAATAGGAATGCAATAAACAAGTTCTGATCTGTTAAAAGAAACAAATGGGGGGCGCTCCGGTGGCGTAGTTAATAGAGCGCGTACCACCCGAACTGTGGACCTTTACTGCAGGTCATCCCCCTCTCTGTCTCCGCATTTCAACTCTGTACGATCTAATAAAGCCTGAAAATGCCAAAACATAAAACTAGTCTCGCAAAGCCAGACCAAACTACAGCAAGTAGTATGGTCTGGAAGCACTCCGTTTAGAGCCGTCTATTCGGGGGGAAACTGGGCTGGCCTGTTTTTATTTCTTTAAACCAATCACAATCATCTACGGCGGGGCTAACCCCGGGAAGCAGCCAATGGAGGCGTAGCGTTGTTTGCCGACGCCAGCGCTTAATAGACGCTGGCTGAAGTGGTCAAGCCAGACTACATAAAACAAATGGATCTGAATCTCTCCAGTCAATTTAATCAATTTAAAATGCTTCAATTAGAAATAGGTATGGTATATAAATGTATTGATAAATTACGGCGATAATAAGGCTAAAAGTAAGGCAATATTGTAAGCCATGTGCAGATTGGAAAATTCTTTCTGACTCTGATAACATTAATTAATTAATATGTAGTTGCCATAGCGGTGTACCGTACTATGTGGTATTTGATCTAGTCTATCAATAAGTAGTAGTAGTAATAAGAGTTTGTGACAGCTATTATTATAGGGAAGCAAAGAATGGCTGACTAAAGCCACCTTCCCTATTGCTTCTTTGGGTTTATTAAACATGAATTAACAGTGATCTATATTGATTGAAATAATGAGGACTGGGGACCACACCATGCAGCTTGCAGCGGCTAAACAGCTTATTAGCTTTCTAGTCTGCAAAGTGTTGTTACCAGATAGCAAACAGTATGCTGACAAATAATGTTCATTGGTATTTTATGAGCGAAACATCAGCCTGACCGATATGTCAGCTGATACAGGCGTACCACTAGGGAGGTCACCTGGACCATCTCCATTGTAAGTCCAAAATTTAACTGATCATGTCACAAGGGGATCATCGAGGGGTGATTGTGTTATTCCGTTGTGAAAAAGCACTTTTAGTCAGTCATCCTGGTCCGTCAAAAGTGCAAGGGAATGGAATTAATTCAATCCCACAACATATCAGGGAACTAAACATATACAAATAATTTACTAAGCAGTTAAGACAATGGTTGATCAATACATACATGTCAGCACTAAAATCATTTGTTGTGAATGTGGTCAACACACTATGTTTTTATTTTGTTTAATTTTTTTCACTGGTGCTTTGTGTTCTGTTGGTTTACCTTAGTTGGTCAATTCTGTTCTGTGATGCCCTGTGTTGTGCTCTGGGGTTCTGTGCTGTTTATGTTTTTTTTTATCTTGTTTAATTGTATTTTCTTTTAACATTGATGTCAGGGGACTACAGATGAAAAATAGCCTTTTGGCTAATTCTGGCATTTTTAACACATGTATGATCATGTGTTTTATTAATTTGCACTGTCCTCTTCTTAAATAAACTGAATAGAATTTAATTGAATTGAACGTAATGACGGCACAACCTTGACTATTCCTACTAGCCCAATAATCTTAGTGATGCAATGTTGGCCCATAACTGTAACTATTCACAGAAAAACAAACTAGCAGTATATACTGAGTTTGTCCACTTGAGATCTGACAAGCTTACTTTTACAATAGTGATGTCCCAACCTGCTGTAGCCTACATATCTTGGTGACCAATCTAACCAAAAATAAATATATAAAATAAAATAGATTGTTTGTGTGTTTAAATATGAATTTCAGTCTGGTTTGGGTCATAATACTGATGTGAAGCCTTCTATAAACCTTGTCATGGTCTAGCTAGCTGTTTGAATATTTGACGTGTTGATCTAAAATGTAGGCACTAGAAAGTACTAGTTCCCTCTGAAATATTCTGGATCACCATTTTTTTGTGTCATGTATTTATATTTCTTAGCCTACATTTGTTCTATGCTTTAAATGTGCTTTAATTGTGTTTTACTTGTGTTATATTTTGTCTATTATGCTTTGTGTGTGTTTTTAATGGCTTTTAGAGTTTAGTTTTAGGTTGTGTTTTGTTTATGCTTTCATGTTTGTATTGCTTTGATTTTGTGTTTAGCACTTTGATGCATTTTATTTAGGCTATGTACTTGAAGATTATTTTATTGCATTTTTCACTTCATTAGACAGAGTTGGAGTGACAGATTTGAAATAGGGATGGATGAGAGGGGAGGACGAGCAGATAACTGGACACGGGTCGGATTCAAACCCGGCTCTGCTGCGAGGCCTGAGCCTCTCCCCTACACCCTAACTTTGATGCATTTTATTAGGGTGCTATACAAATAGGCTGAATAATTGTATTTGTATCATTATTACTTATAGCCTACTCGAGTAGTCTACACTTTAGTGTTGTAGCCTATAGCCTAGGTAGAATACCTGTGTGTAGGCTTAATTACCCACCCATGTAGCCCAAGTAACGATAGGTTAAATCTGGCAAACACATCCAATAGGCTAATGAACGTTAGTTTCATTCAGCACGTCTGCTAAACCCCTCCAGAACCTTTGGGAGGCTCCGAGTCTCCGTAGCCTACACTATTGTTATTTAAAGGCTCTATCTGATTTGTGGCTGTTCTTGGTTTGAAGGGAAGCCTCCATGTATGTTGGTTAGTAGAAGTTTAAACCCAACACATAGGCTAATCATGAAACAATGCAACTCGCTCGTGTCAATGAAGCGATAAGATAGGGACGTTACCCTTCATCCTTGGAGTTTCTCGCTCTGGTTGTCCTCAGGCAGTCCAGGATAAAACGCATCATTACTGCAGTGCTCCACGCTCATTCTCTGGCGGGCTCCACCGTTACCGACACGTCTGCTCGTCCAGCGGTCAGCCCCTCTGTCTCTCTGTCTCTCTCTCCCTCTCTTTCTGTCTCTCCCTCTTTACTACAGACCAAGGGGAGCGGAGAGTGGAATCCCATTTAGCTGTGAGAGAGTGCGGTCACAGCAGCTGCATTAAAAGCGTCCTTTAAAGAAGCATAGCGAACTTCCTGTAGGCTACAACCTTCCAAAATAAGACCAGACCGTATGACTGAGATATTTAGCCTAATAGGCTACATTAGGAAACAAGTAGGCTAACATCATGCTCCAATACGGCTATGTGATATTTGTATTCGTTTAATAGGCCTATGAGAGTTCTATCCTCTGTCCTCAGCCAAGCCTAAGTGCTGATTTTACGTTGAAAAAAAAAAACCTTTTTCCAGTCTTGTATATTTTTGGTTTGCTTGACGTGGCTCTTTTAAAATAGGTCCACGCTCTCGCGCCGCTCCTCTGCCGCATCCCAGTGGTAGGCTATTGTCAATCATTAGCCTGCATTACATTGGAATCAGAAATTTGAATCAAAATGTGTGTGTGTGTGTGTGTGTGTGTGTGTGTGTGTGTGTGTGTGTGTGTGTGTGTGTGTGTGTGTGTGTGTGTGTGTGTGTGTGTGTGCAGGGCCGACGGACTGGGTAGACAAGGTATACAGTCGTGGGGGGGCCCAAGGCAGAGGGGGGCCCATACATTTTTTTTTTTTTTTTTTTTTTTAAACAAGCTAAATGTGTGGCCCCGATCTTTGAAGGCCCTGAACAATGCCATTCCAAAAAAAGAAATAATTGACTGGCTCGTGATAGGCCCCTGACCCTTGCAAGGAGATCAGGGGCCTGCGCATGACTAAGCCATGTATGCGGGAGAGTAAGCATGAGCAAGCCAACATTGAATTGAACTGGTGGCGAAAATAAACGCAGCGATGTTTCTATGGGGATATTTAGCTGTACAGAAATAAGTGCTGGCAAAGCTAGGACAGTTTAAGACTCCACATCACTGTGGCAACACAACCTATCTATCAGCTCAGACAGCGCAAAGAAAAGTCTGATAAATACATGAGAGTGATGGCCCCTGCAAGTTTGTTTAAAGAAGTGCCACACTGTTACTGTCTTTGAAATGCATTTAGACATTTTAAGGGGAAAACACATTGTATTTATTATTTCAACTATTGAGTTATTTGTAGAACAGCATGCTAGTGTAGGCCAACAAGATTGATTTTCTGAATTTTCAATGCTGCTTTATTTTTATGTTTTAAATTGGGAAAGACATGTTCCAAAACAACCTGTATTTAAAAAGAAATCAAGCAAGTAGGCTAATAATAACCATTAATTAATTATAGGCTATCGCATCACAGTAGGCCTATTGTCCACAATAATCACAGCCCCCCATCCATAAAGGAACTTTAAAAAGTTTAATTTGCACTTGATGTACCTACACAAGTGTATGGTCTATTATTTGTATTTAGTGTGTCTGCATAGTATTGCACCAAAACAGTAGAAGTTTTTTTTAATTGTGTTTTGTACTGTCTGTAAAATTTTACCTGCACATAGCAAACAAAATTGCACATCTGTATTCAAATAAACAGTTGTTTATTTCTATAGTGCGCATTGGCATCTTTGAGCAAAATACCCCCAAAATTTGCGCCGCGCCTCCTGTGACCCTGCCCAGTGACCACCTTGACTAAGACATATTATGGGGGAAACACCGGTAAAAGTAATGATTTGGTCATTCATCAGATTAAATATTGTGGAGTTGTCTGGCTCAGAGAGACATGTGTATTGTAAGACCGCTTTTCAGGGGGCCCATCAGGACTTTTTGTATAGGGGCCCAGAATTTGGTGCTACGCCCCTGTGTGTGTGTGTGTGTGTGTGTGTGTGTGTGTGTGTGTGTGTGTGTGTGTGTGTGTGTGTGTGTGTGTGTGTGTGTGTGTGTGTGTGTGTGCAGGGGCGTAGCACCAAATTCTGGGCCCCTATACAAAAAGTCCTGATGGGCCCTCTGAAAGGCGGTCTTACAATACACACGGCTCTCTGAGCCAGACGACTCCACAATATTTCATTTGATGAATGACCAAATCATTACTTTTAGCAGTGTTTGTCCCAGAAAATGTCTTAATGAAGGTGGTCACTGGCCAGTGTCACACTGGCCAAATGTTGGGGGTATTTTGCTCAACGATGCCAATGCGCACTATGAAAATAAACAACTGTTCATTTGAATACGAAAATACAACACACACTGACCTTACAGTTGTGCATGGCCATCACTCTCATGTATTCATCAGACTTTTCTCTGCGCTGTCTGACCTGATAGATAGGTTGTGTTGCCACAGTGATGTGGAGTCTTAAACTGTTCTAGCTTTGCCAGCACTTATTTCTGTACAGCTAAATATCCCCATAGAAACATCGCTGCGTTTATTTTCGCCACCAGTTCAATTCATTGTCGGCTTGCTCCTTTTTATTCTCCCGCACACATGCCTTAGTCATGCGCAGGCCCCTGATCTCCTTGCAAGGTTCAGGGGAGAAAAAAGCCAGTCAATTATTTCTTTTTTTGGAGTGGCATTGTTCAGGGCCTTCGAAGATCGGGGCCCCACATTTAACTTGTTAAAAAAAAAAATTAAATTATTTGTTGATGGGCCCCCCTCTGCCTTGCCCAAGGACACAACAACTATGACACAGGTGGCAGGGCGGGGATCGAACCTCCAACCCTTTGATCATCGGCCGACCCGCTCTACCAACTGAGCCACAGTCGCCCCGACTTTCTAAATGCCTCTTGTTGTTTTGAAACATTAAAAATGAGAGGTGCCAAAATTAGCCGTGATAGTATTATGCATCTGCTGTCCCTCGACTGGTGGTAACCCTCAAAAGATAAAATAATAAAGTATTCAAAACATACAGGTTATGCATATGGCCAGTATTTTTCTTTTTTCCATAAACTATTTTTATTGAGTTTTTTTTACATTTTTAAACAAACAAACAATCACAGTCCCCACCCACCAGACACCCCACACAATCTTTGGAAAAAACATTTAAAAAAAATAAATAAAAAAACATAATGGAAAAAAAACATCACACAACCAGGAAGATGACAGGGGAGGCTTGGGAGACTTGCATGGCCAGTATTTGAACAAGAACAACAGCATATCAGCAGTCTGGTTCAATTTGAACCATGTTGGGGTTTTTTAAACATTCAGTAGCCTATATAGATTTGTTTGTCCTGCTGTCCATGAAGTCCTGAAAAACAAAGCCTGCATATGTCAGCCTTAAAATTCTCCGAATGTTAACCAGATAGTAGCTAAATCCCCTTTCACTTAATTAAATGACTGCCATATATTTACATAAAGCCTTCAGCTTAGGGTCAGGATTCTAAACAAACATCAATATGGCACACCATTTGGTCAAAAAAAAACAGCTGCCCCGTCCCCCTCCGTTTAACGTGTCAGATTTTGCTCGAGGCTCTTCTTGTCCCCAGTAAATGTTGTCAGAAAAAATCCAAAGGCATTGGACCAATAAATATGCTAACATTGTCCATATTGTATTTGAGCCACAGTATAGCAGCAGCAATGTGACTGGAGTTTTTTGGCCTGAAAACAAAATTAAACAACGCAAATCAGGAACTTTAAAAAAACATTTTGATGAACTTTTATTCATGCTTTATTTATTTTCTAAAGTCCTCTTATGCCATTATCTCCTTCCTATCTCCTGTCACACACACACACACACACACACACACACACACACACACACACACACACACACACACACACACACACACACACACACACACACACACACACACACACACACACACACACACACACACACACACACACACTTGTTTGGCCTGTGGGAAAAGAAGCTGAACTGAGATGTGAATCACTAGCATCACTGACCACCAATGTGCACTGTTCTCTCTTCACTGGTGACTGACAGTATACTTTACTTAAAGACTGCAACCATCATGTGTCAGTGTCAGTGGTGGCTGACACTGACAGGTGTGCTGAACTGAATACTTGTATGTGGATATAATAAATGTTCTGTTGCTTTTATATGTTCTTTTTTTAAACTCTTCCTGTTATTTGCTTTATATTTGCTTTTTAGAGAGCCTATTGTTACATTTGGCCAAGGACTGCAGATGGAAACTATAGCCTTCTGGCTAAATCTGGCATATTTACAGAAATGTTTATTAATATGCACTGTCCCTGTAAATAAATAAATAAATTATTCAACAAATTAAAAGATAGCTGCAGAGCATCAACAGTTCTTATAAAGGGTAGAATTAGCATTGTGATTCCTAACAAACAGCTCACTTACATTTTCCAGATATGGAACCATTTCTACTTTTCCTGTCAAAAGTTCTTTTTTTTTGAGGTACTGGGAATCTATCTATCTATCTATCTATCTATCTATCTATCTATCTATCTATCTATCTATCTATCTATCTATCTATCTATCTATCTATCTATCTATCTATCTATCTATCTATCTATCTATCTATCTATCTATCTATCTATCTATCTATCTATCTATCTATCTATCTATCTATCTATCTATCTGTCTACCTGTCTGTCTGTCTGTCTGTCTGTCTGTCTGTCTGTCTGTCTGTCTGTCTGTCTGTCTGTCTGTCTGTCTGTCTATCCTTTTTTTCTGTGTTGATCATGACATTCACAGTCTCTCTCTCTCTCTCTCTCTAAACTATAGTGACACTACCATTGTTCTTGATCACAGATGGTCCTATTGTTCTCATCCAGTGTGGTCTGAACCTGAATCTGTACCACCACATACTCCTCCATATTCTCTGCAAAAAAATAAACAATAAAGTAACACACACACACACACACACACACACACACACACACACACACACACACACACACACACACACACACACACACACACACACACACACACACACACACACAAAGAGGCTAGAACAGGCATTTAACTGCACTTTAATCTGCATTCATCCTGCTATTTTCATTTTCTTTTTTGTTACTCTTCATTGTTTTTGGATGTAGTAAAGTGCTTCAACTGCGACCAATGACTTTGTTGTTTACCCATGTGATTTTGAACCTGGTCTTAATTATGTCTCCTCTTAACTGACTGGAGATCAGTTATGCCCGAGTCTTCAAGCTTGATGCACATCTCCCCTGTTGCCAGCAGAGGGAGCTCAAGGTCAGACAATGCACTAGGAATAATACAGATCCCCATATCTGACTTCCACAAATCATTCATGGAGAATTAGCTTGTGTGTGTGTTTTTTTTCCTTCAAGAGATTATATAGAGTTAGAGCAGATAACAGGAAGTTAGTGAAAGTTTCTGCTAGTATGGACATACAACTGTAAGCACATACGATTTCTACTGAAGTCAGACACAAGTTAAAGCTTAGCCCCACTGGTAGAATATAAAGACAGGACCATTAACCTGCAGTTTGTCTGCAATTGATTGACAGGATATTTAATTCCTAAATGTTTTTTTAATTATTATTTTATAGTTAAGAAATGTACCAATTAATGAATTGATTAATAAATGAATCAACAATTCTGGACAACAAATGAAATAATAATAATGTTATAGTGTATAATGTTTTGTGTAGCACTTAAAGTTGGCTACTGTGCAATCAATCAGTCAATGCAGTGCAGTCAATCATGTATTGGATTTTTAAACATTTCATCAATGAGACACTGTGCAAAAACGTTGTTCTTTGAAAGCACTAGTCAGTTTTGAGATTCTTGTCTATTCCGTAACATGTCTTTTTTCATAGTAGTATATAGAAAGTCCAAAATGTACATTAAGGTGTTTATTTGATTAAACCGTCTGTATAGTTCTCCTATACAACAATTTCTAACAGCCATCACTAAAATACCCAAAATCTCATCTTCTAAAGCACTTACATAAACTAAACTTTCCATAATCATTCTTATCACTATTCTGAAGGTTAATAAAGAAGGTTCATTTTAATTGTTTTTGATACATTTTCTTCTTAAAAACAGGTCTTTTTCGGACCTGTACATAGTATTATTTTATTTATAAAATGAAAAAAGTCTTTATCTAAAATCTGTTCTGTTCTGTGAAAATGTAATAACGATTTTTACTCTGACTTCATCTAGATTTTTGGTTAATAAAGAGATACAAACATCTCCCTCCCTCCCCCTCCCCTCAGCTCGGAGTTGTCTGTTGATATGTGTCATTGATCCTCTATTCATTCCTGGAGCGGCCCAGCTGTCAGTCACTTCCACGTCACTGCACATCTCCAACGGCTGCACTGTGTCTCAGCAGACAGCCCCAGACGCCTGCTCTGGGATCAGCCCTCTGCACTCTGCCTGGCTCACTGCTACAGCCACAACACTGACCCTGGATCATCTCCTGATGGGGACACATGGAGGGGGGCGGAGGGGGCGGAGGGGGGCGTAGGAGAACCAGAGGCACACACAAAGACAAGGGGACAAGACAGGGAAGAGTGTGGTAAAGATGGACATGAAAGAGTCCAGAGAAAAATAAATGGAGAAAGGCTAGACAATACCCATCCAAGGGCCCTCAGCAGCTCACATCATCAGTCAGACTGGAGAACTGCTTTCTCTCTCTCTCTCTCTCTCTCTCTCTCTCTCTCTCTCTCTCTCTCTCTCTCTCTCTCTCTCTCTCTCTCGCTCACACACACACACACACACACATTTAGCTTTTGATTAATAAAAAAAAAAATACGGACATATTGTTCAGCCCCCAGGGCAGACTCATACAGTAGAGAAGCTACGCCAGAGGAGAGGGGGCTGGCCCACCAACAGAGAGAGAGAGAGGGGGGGGGGGCACTTCCTTATCCAGGGATTATGGAGCTCAATCAGACTCTGGCAGATTATGTCTGAGCAAAACAGACTCCAACAGGGAGAGATTAACAACTATTTCCAAATAGTTGAGTTGGGTGAAAACAATCAGCTTTGTGCTTAAGCTGGAGATCCATATAGGCATCAAATGGCCCACAGATGTAAAGGCCATGGTTTTAGAGATAAATCTGCCCGTAAAGCCGCTCAGACGCATCGCTTTCAATATGTTTGGGAGGTAATGGATTGTAATTGGCTTGATTTTACTAATCCAATAAAATATTAGCAGACAGCTTTCCAAAAACACAATTAAGTTTGAAATGTGTCTCTGTATAATTAGAAAGCCTCATAGTGTCATGAACACTAATCCACTTTAAATGGATACATAAAGATGAATGAATAAAACACTGATGCAATACTGTATTGTATGGAATTGGCTTAGGCTCTTACCATGCTGGACTCTTGGGATGTTGCTGTTGCCACTATAACTGTACTGGTCCACTTTGCTGCAGTGTTGTTTAACATGTGTAGCAGACTGTTGGACTACTGGACCTTCACAACCAATGAAATAAAGCATCCATCAAATGTGCACTTTGATAAGCACTGCACAGATCATTCATTCATTAGATTTTAGCTTTGCTTTCATCCGCTGAGACCTGGGAACATATTAGAAGTAAGATGATAACAAGTTGAGCACACCATAATGAGGAATTATTAGCAACATTGCTAATAAATCCTTTTTGCACAGGAAAAACACAACAAGGGTAAGTATTGAACAGTTTTCCTTCATTTTCTTCCCAAATAGGTTTGGCTAACCTTGGTCTTTGTTTACTAGCAGGATTTTGTTGACTTTTTTCAGTTCATATCCAACTCTTTTTCAGCAACACCTGATTCCACAGCCAATGATTACATCTGTCATCGCAACATAACTGCAACACAATGTATATAAGCATAATTATAGGGAAATACATTTCAGAAACATAATTTTGCCTACTCCATCTATCTATCTATCTATCTATCTATCTATCTATCTATCTATCTATCTATCTATCTATCTATCTATCTATCTATCTATCTATCTATCTATCTATCTATCTATCTATCTATCTATCTATCCAGGGCTGTACAGTGCGACAGTTTTGATCGCATTTGCTACTGAAATTGATCACGTGCGAAGATGAATACAAGTCCACTCGCACTCGCAAGCAGACAGGTTGCTAATACGCAGATGCTGTCTCTTTGAGACACAGAGGAGAGATGCACAACACTGCTTAGTAGTCTAGGTGCTGGGAAAGTTTTGTATGCGCTTCATTTAGCGGAGAATATCTCAACTGTTATAGACTAATATGACCCCAGTGAACAACGTGGGATGTGTGACAAAATCTCTATCCGGGACGAAAGTCCTGAAAATGACCACAGCAGGTTACACTAGTATCACACTACGTGGTGAATGGGACATTTTTTTCCCTTTATAGATATCCTCATACTTTTTCACCAGATTAATCTTCATATTAAGAAATACTTTTTGTATTACACTTTGTCAATTTTTTTTTTTATAAAATATGCTAATGAGGCAATATCTCATTCCATATGCATAGCCTATATAAACCCTAGAGGTCCTGGATACGATTTGGATGCACTTCATTTAGCAAAGATTATCTCAACTGTTATAGACTAATATGACCCCAGTGAACAACGTGGGATGTGAGCCAAAATCTCTATCCGGGGCGAAAGTCCTGAAATTGACCACAACAGGTGACACTAGTATCACACTAAGGAATGGGACTTTTTTTTTCCTTTATAGATATCTTCATACATTTCTACCAGATTAATCTTCATATTAACAGAAACACTTTATGTATTACACTTTGTCTAAAAAATAAAATAAAATATGCAAATTAGGCAATATCTCATTAAATATGCGTATATATAAACCCTTTAGTAGAATTCCTGGATACGATGTGTATGCACTTCATTTAGCGAAGAATATAGACTAATATGACCCCAGTGAACAACATGGCATGTGTGACAAAATCTCTAACCGGGGCGAAAGTCCTGAAAATGACCACAACAGGTTACACTAGTGGTGAATGGGACTTTTTTTTTCCTTTATAGATATCCTCATACTTTTTTACCAGATTAATCTTCATATTATGAAAAATACTTTTTGTATTACACTTTGTCTAAAACATTTAATACAATATGCAAATTAGGCAATACCTCATTCAATATGCGTACATACAGTACGTAATAGGTTGACTGTATTTTAGCCATTTTCATTATATATCAAATCAGAATGTTTACACTCTTTTATGACCTTATAATCATTGTCATTGTGAACATTGTGATCCCTCAGAAAATCTGTAACTTCAAGGGTTTACTGTATATATACGCATATTGAATGAGATATTGCCTCATTTGCATATTTTATTTATTTTTTAGACAAAGTGTAATACAAAAAGTATTTCTGTTAATATGAAGATTAATCTGGTAGAAATGTATGAAGATATCTATAAAGGAAAAAAAAAGTCCCATTCCCTAGTGTGATACTAGTGTCACCTGTTGTGGTCAATTTCAGGACTTTCGCCCCGGATAGAGATTTTGTCACACATCCCACGTTGTTCACTGGGGTCATATTAGTCTATAACAGTTGAGATAATCTTCGCTAAATGAAGTGCATCCAAATCGTATCCAGGACCTAGGGTTTATATGTAGGCTACGCATATTTAATGAGATATTGCCTCATTTGCATATTTTATTACATTTTTTAGACAAAGTGTAATACAAAAAGTATTTCTCTTAATATGAAGATTAATCTGGTAAAAAAGTATGAGGATATCTATAAAGGAAAAAAAAGTCCCATTCACCACGTAGTGTGATACTAGTGTAACCTGTTGTGGTCATTTTCAGGACTTTCGCCCCGGATACAGATTTTGTCACACATCCCATGTTGTTCACTGTGGTCATATTAGTCTATAACAGTTGAGATATTCTCCGCTAAATGAAGCGCATACTAAACTTTCCCAGCACCTCCACTATAGAGGGCTCTACATTTAACACTCTCCAAATGCGGTTAAATGTAGTCTGACTCTTAGGTGAGTAATGCCTCGTTTCCACCGAGTAGAGCGGGTCGGATCAGAGCGGCTCAGAGCGGCTCAGAGCGGGACAGCTCACTTTTAAGAATCTCGTGTTGTTTCCACCGCCGACCCTACCCTTACTGGTAGGGCGGGGTTTAGGCTGGACTGCGATAGCCGCCGCCAGAATGTGGGTTAAACTATCGCGCTGTGGAACAACTGTGGTCAAGCCAGCGGTCTCTCGTTTTTGCTTGGTCAAACCAGCCGCTTCTTTATTTATTCCCCCGGTGTTGTTGTTGTGAGCACAGAGACGGCTCGGTGCAAGTTGCAACTGATAGAGACAGTGAGAGAACAGCGCTGGCTGCGGCAGCTACGCGACATCGTTGCAGTAGGACACAGTGTAGCCAACTGATTCATTTAATGACGAGGAAAAACACCACACAATAAACAGTGCCGCGCTTAAGCCAGCGGTCTCTCGATTTTGCTTGGTCAAACCAGCCGTTTCTTTATTTATTCCCCCCGTGTTGTTGTGAGCGTGTATTTACTACTATAACACACAGAGACGGCTCGGTGCAAGTTGCAACTATAAAATACAGTGAGCGAACAGTGCTGGCTGCGGCAGCTACGCGACTAGTGGGACACAGTGTAACCAACTGATTAATTTATTGACGAGGAAAAATACCACACAATAAACATTGCTGTGCTCACATTTTCGCCAATACACAAGACTCTCTTCACTCTTGCCGAGATGACTACACATGGCGGAAATGATTATTTCGACCAATCAAATGACGGCTCCGCCGTTTCGGCCCGCTTTCAGGCGGCTAGTACCCCTACGGAGGAGTACTGAGATCGGGAGCGGCTCAGAGCGGTTAGGTGCGCTTAAACCGTACCCTACCCAACTTTTGGCAAATGAAAAGCCAAACTACCCGGACCGAACCGCTCCGATCCGACCCGCTCTACTCGGTGGAAACGAGGCATTAGTTATTGAGTCTACCGGCCACTTTGGCTGGTGAAAGACGTGTGCTCTGGATCTGTGCTCGTGCGGCGATTCGAGCGTCTAATAAACTTCACCAACGGTAATAACCGGAAGGAGACGGTTCCTAACATTAAAGTGGTTAAGTTAGCGCGTGTGCAAACAGAACATTTCCTGTGCGCCTTCACATTAAAAGCCTGTTACTAGCCAAACATTAGTTGACTTTTATTTTTAAGCCAGTAAGAACAGGAAGTTAGCGCTTTACAGCACTGTAGTGCTCTAGCTTGAAAAGCAACTCATTCAGCTGCAGAGAAAAGTCAAATAGTCTATTTAAACAAAGTTTGAAATAAGCCACTGAAGAACAACTTCCAACACATTCACAACAACCTATTTAATTTATCCTAAATTGTACCAATATGTATACTTATTTATTTAATAGGCTGTTCAATGTTTTAAAGTTTGTTTTTAATTAACAGAAGGACATTTTCAAAAAATGTGTATTATTATTAATATAATAATTATATGTATATACAAAAAATATATAGATATAGATATTATTTTTATATTCTTATGGGGAGAAATAATTCTGAATCAGCCAAAAAATTGCAATTGTCAGGTTAGATTATTTTGTCTAAATTGCAATCAGTGCACCCCTATTCATTTTTCTATAATTATTACTGCACACACTAGGAAATAATATTAATTAAGAATCTCAAATGAGACCAAGATGACATGCTCAAAGGTAATTAGAGCGAAATGCAAGGGTTAAGGTTATGCAAGTTTTAGATCATACTTTGTGTGCTACCAAATTAATTTTTATGCAACTGATTTATTTTGCTTGCTAGCACCAGTGCTACCACCTAAAAAAATAAGCGTACAGCCCTGCTATCTATCTATCTATCTATCTATCTATCTATCTATCTATCTATCTATCTATCTATCTATCTATCTATCTATCTATCTATTTTGTAATGTTCTTTTTAAATGTGATTAAAAACACCAATATTCACCACCAAAACAAAATAACTTGATAAACATACACTTTCATATATATATTTTTTAATTCTTCAAAAATGCAATGTCCCAGGCCATGCATATTTTGCCTATAAGACTTGTTGAACAGCAATTATCTTTTCATTAGATTGTTTAAATCAAGTTATTTTGCCTCAATTAAATTAACCCCCACTTTACTGACAGAGGTTGAGTGTAGCAGTGTGCCTGTGGGGAGTGGGTGGAGCGGAGGTAAAGGCTGGACCATGAGTGACACCCTCAATGTGCATTCCACTTGATTTGCTCACTGCTTCAATTCACTGATGGTACTCCTTTCATCCCATTAGCTCCAAATTCCTATAACCGGCTCTCTAAATGCATGGACCCCCATATCAGGGCCGCCCTCCTGCCGGGAGGGCATATGGGCTGCTTTGTTGGCAGGAAGGGAGTGTGTGTGCAGGGTCCACCAATCACTGCCCTCGCCTGGGGAGTTAAACAAATTGATTGGCAGGCTAGTGGCGGGGCCGGTTTCCAGGCACTGTGGTCCCTCTATTCATCTCAACACAGAAAGCTGTGCAAGAGAAACCAGCTGAAAGGCCCGGACCGAGGAGTCGTAAAAAAAAAAGGGGGATTTGTTTATTTCCTTAAATATACACTTCCACATTTTGTTACAGCACACACCACAGCCCTGACATCCTCAAATGTATACTCCCACTTCAAAGTGCACTGCTCCCACTTTGATTAACAGCAGTCAGCTGGGTGGAGATTTGGAGATGTAGGGGCACTCGGCCTTATAGCAAAAGCAGACATGTTATTTTTCAAAATAAAAAAAGAAGGTTTTAGAGTGAGAGAAAACTGACAATGCTTTATATTTACGTTCTTATTTCCCGGGCACAATTGGCTCCATAGACGTGGACCTTTAAGTCTAGTATTGTTTTCTTGAGTTCAACACTCAAAGGCCCAGAGGGAGCTTTGATTTGTCTTGAAAGGATGTTAAAGCTCTTCGCCTCATCGGTAAGAACATGCCGGAATTATGATTTATAAAAATGAAAGAAGCTGTATCCAAAAAACTGTCCTGTAAAGACTATTGACATTAATATGTTGTAAAAAATGGAGTAAAGTTTTTAACTCTGGCTGTTAGATGTTTTGTTTTTTAAAGAGATGCAAATGTACACATCAATAGTTTGATAAAGCCAAATTTGTACTGTAGCCTATATGTATTGAAATTTCATTTTGGAAAAAAGGTTATACAAAAAAAAGTTGTTTTAAATTTAAGTCATTAATTGGCAAAGTTTTATAACAATATCTATAGGTTAAAAATGTGACCGTATTCACCCGGACACTGAAATGCCATTATCTTTCTCATAAAGTCAGTCAAAGTCTAAATGATTTCTATAGCACACTCAAAAACAACATCAGTTGACCAAAGTGCTGTACAAGATACAATACAAAATAACATATAAGATACATGAAAAAAAAGTTAGGAGTGTCAAAGTCTCAACTTGTGTTAAAGGCCAATGCAACCAAAGTGAGTCTTTAGCAACGTATTAAACTGGTCAACTTTACAGGGATCCAGGTTCTATTCATTCACACACAATCATCATGAACACTACAGTATATGAACATTGACATAAGCTGGTCCCATTATTTCTCTGCAAGTCTGTGTTCTTCTTTTTAGACCAGTAGAGCTGTAGACTGTGGTTGTTTAGAACCCAGTCAGATAACAGTGGGCATCTGTCCATGCCAAGGTGAATGGCTCAGTGCCCACACAGATTAAGCAGGCCAGCAATTAGCCAGGGCCAGTCAGCCGGCAAGACACCAACACATGAAAAAATACAAATACAACTGGCCAACCAAGCACAGCATACTGGACAACACAACAACAACAACAACACACACACACACACACACACACACACACACACACACACACACACACACACACACACACACACACACACACACACACACAGAAGCCCAGATGCTAGGCACTAATCCCTGAGCGATTGTTGTGTTATTTCTTTTGTAGGAGGCTGTTTATGACGCTCTGTCATGCCTCTCACTGCGTGCAGTTTAGCATTCACACATGAAGCGTGACTTCTGACACTTGACTGAATTGATTTTTTCCTCCCCACCTTTTTATTTCCCTTTGTCCCCCGGTCCCACTGTGTGGTTTTTGCCAACCTGAATGAAAGCGGCTCTTTATGGAAAGCCTTTGTGCCCTCTGCTGTATTGAAACGCTTCTGGACTCTTTCCAGTGGAGGCAGGAAAAAAAGCTTCCATTCAAGTTTATGAAAAAAAAAGTGGAGATATCCTTTACTCAAATATGATCTGTGCTCACAAAACAGTACTGACGTCTTTCACAGTGAATGAAACCAGAGAGAGAGAGAGAGAGAGAGAGAGAGAGAGAGAGAGAGAGAGAGAGAGAGAGAGAGAGAGAGAGAGAGAGAGAGAGAGAGAGGGTGGAGGGAAGAAACAGAACTGAACAGACCACACACACACAGTCAAACACATACTGTCAGAAAGTTGTGTGATGTGCTCACAGATGATGTGCCACTGCTTGCTGACACACACACACACACACACACACACACACACACACACACACACACACAAACACACACACACACACACACACACACACACACACACACACACACACACACACACACACACACACCACACACACACTGGCACACATGAAAACTAATTTTCTGCTTGAAACTTAGAACGTGTGAAACCTTGGCTTTTGGATGATTAACTTAAGGGCTGTTGACATGGCAACATTTTCAACATAATACGCAAAAGTATTTCTAGGTTCTTGCCTTTGGTTTAAAGAGCAGCAGTGTGTTGGGAGGACTGGAAAAGGAAAACCTTTGAAAGCGGGTTCCAGAGTGAAATCTTTTGAATACGCAACTCCAGCGTCGCCATGTTAACTAGCAAAAGCGGTTGCTGCTGAAACAATGTGGTCAAGGCTCCTCTGTCTCTTCATACATGTGTATTACGTTGATCTACTGCCAACTACTGGCCAGGCTGCATACTACACCGTGACAGCTCAGTGTGTTAGCGGACCCTTGTGCATGGGGGTCGTACCCATAACAGTGTTTTTCACACCATCGTAAACTTTTGCCTTTTTTTAGTTGTTCCAAAGAATCTGCTTCATCATCTTGCCATCTAAATGATAATAACTGACCATTGTGCTTGGTTATCATCTCTCTTGTGTGAAATGTTTTAATAAAAACATTAGCCTAAATAGATATTCCCTGTGCTGCGCGGGGTGACACAGACTCTTGGTCTTGGCGAAGCACATTTTGCGTCTTCTCCAGTGTGAGATTGGCAGTCGAATTGGGCTCCTTTGATTGTATCGTTGAATAGTCCTCTATTCAGGGTCAACCTAGGCAGTTCCTATCCTCTTATTCTGCAAAAATGAATTCCAAACTTTAGCTAACGTGAATATGAGGCTTCTATAGTCTTAGTATTGGTGTCTTCAAAAGCTTTAGTGTTTTTACTTGATCAATTCCTTCCATCCCTTTGTGTTTCCATCCACGTAAACAGTCTCATGGGGAGCACAGAGAGGGTCTTCTCCACCTAAAGGACCCAATTCATCCATCTCAGATATCAAGCTTCAATAAAGCTTGGAATGCATTTTGTACAGCATATGGACTGTGAACATTCTGCATTAAAACCCATCATGGAGGGATCTTTTAATGACTACCATTAGCAGGAGAAATGACTACAGTAAAAACAGTCCCACTGTCCATATCCACACCTGACTCTGTTTAGGCCTTCCTAACACACCAAGCTGGGATTTTGGACAAATGAAAACATGGCATAGCATAACAAACAAAAAATTCACTTTAAGCTCCAAACATAAAACTATACTGTAAATGTCCAGAAAGATCATTCTTATAATTTAATGTAAGTTTTCAAGTGAAAAGTAAATTTCATTGCACACTGTACTGAACTTAGTGATTCAAAAATGACTCAGTGGTTGGTGTTTTTTGCTATGTCTTAGGAAACTGTTTCCATTCAGCTGTTCAAATTCGATACACCATAATATCCAAATGAACGGTCAGTCTCACTTTACAGTGCCTTCCTTATCTAGCTCAACAAACAATTTGTGTGTGTGTGTGTGTGTGTGTGTGTGTGTGTGTGTGTGTGTGTGTGTGTGTGTGTGTGTGTGTGTGTGTGTGTTGTGGGGGGGTTACAGGCCCAGCTGCCAATGTTGGCCCTCTACAAAGCATTGACCTGAGTGACATGAAGCACCAGTATGAGGCACATTATCCACCTCAACAAACAGACCCCCTGAATTATACTCTTTGTATCTAATGTACTGTGCTCATTTCAAAGGAGAGGGAGGGAGAGAGAGAGAGAGAGAGAGAGAGAGAGAGAGAGAGAGAGAGGGAGAGAGAGAGACATACAGAGAGAGTGCGAGAGAGCTTTTTATTATTCATTGGATGGAATAGAAAGTTGTTCTGTTGCTTTTGTCCCAGAATGGAAATCATATTTGCCACACAGCTGGAGCGCCGTCCCTTTTGTTGTTGACAAGAAAAACAGTGTGTGACTTTGTGTGTGTGTGTGTGTGTGTGTGTGTGTGTGTGTGTGTGTGTGTGTGTGTGTGTGTGTGTGTGTGTGTGTGTGTGTGTGTGTAAAGTGTGTAGTGAGGTGGCACAGCTTCAAACTAAAATGAGTGTGTTAACATGTGTATGGCACAAGATTGAGTAAATGTATCGTATTGTTAGAAGTATACTGTATATGTTGCAGAAAAACCAATACAACTTTTGTACTATATATTATATGCACTTGTAATTTGCAGTTTAAAGTTCTAGTTATTACTTAACTTGTTACGTATTTTTTAAACTTCCTGGCACACTTTCTGTCCATCCTATGTTGGTTCAGAGGTATACAGAGATAAACAAGAGAATCCACCATTGATATGTGTGGGCCATTGGGGATGAGCACTTGAGCCTTCTCTAGCACCACCATTCATATTCCTCCAAATAAGATGGAAGTTTGAAGTGGTTTAGCTAAGCATGGGGCTGGTATGATATTCTGATGGTATGATTACCTTAGGCAAAATACCAGGTTCCATGGCATTGCGATTTCAGCTCTCAAAATGTATTAATAATAATAATAATAATAATAATAATAATAATAATAATAATAATAATAATAATTGTTGTTGTTGTTGTTGTTGTTGTTATTATTATTATAGCAGGTATGTGTGTGCCTGCAGCCCAACTGTGCATATACAGTAAAGTTATCAAATGCAATATCGACACCTTTATCAATGTCCACATATCCGCTTTGCTATGTGTGGACCTTCAAGACATGAGCTAATATCAAATGCTGTGGGTGAAAATGTTAAAAAGTGTTACATGGAACTGTGGTTCTCTGAAACATGGATAATTGCCACTACAATACATTTTAATTGTACAAAGCTTGACTAACTTAGTATTAAGACTCCTCTGTCTTATTATTTTTATATTGAGCTACTCCCATAGCACCCCTCCTGGACTGCATATGCTCCGAACCCCTACTGGTAAGGGTTGGTAATGCCCGTTCAGACCTGAGACCTGAAAAATATTTATCTATTTATTTATTGGTTTAGTTCAGGGACATTGCACACTAATCAACATTCAAAATGTAAGTGAGCCAGAGTTAGCCTAAGAGGCTAGTTTCCATCTGTTGTCCCCTGCCAGATATTTAAAAGGCAACCTAAAATTACAGAAATAAAATGCATGTATAAACAAAGATTAAAAAACAACATAGACGACTCAGAAAATACAGTAACACATAGTAAGAAAGAATTGACAGACAATGGCAAACAAACAATAAAATAAGCAGACAATAAAACACAGCGTACATTAAACATTATAGGAAAGTACACAAAACAGTAGATTAGAGCAAGACAAACACACCTACAATAAAAGCACATATACAGCAGCATAAAGCACAAACATGCAGCACTAACATATTAATGGCTGGTAGATGGAGTGAAAAGCAGCAGATAGGTTAATATTGTTGAACGATGGCGATCAAGGCACACATCGTCAGACAGGCTGCATTACAAATTTCATACTCTTTCTAGTTAATAATCTAGTTAGGATGCAGTATGCTACAATTGGGACACATACTTTAACTTATTTATTTCATCACAACATTGCTCCTCGATCTTGCCTCTTGCTTGTATATCCGTCTCATCGCTGGTTGTTTTCACTCGGAGGCTCCGTTGATGTGACCATCCTACATGAAATCCCCTCTGTATGGAGGTAAGGATAGGCCCTTGAGGCAAGAGACAGCAGTTGAATAGTAACATATTTAACTGATATATATCATCATGAAACTTTGCCAGTTCATTACTCACATTAAAACAATATCAAACAAAGTATGTGTAAACTTGCATCTATTTAAAAAACAATAAATCTAGATGTTGGATAGAGTACAAATCTTTATTTCAATTTTACAACATAATATTGTCCAAAGTTTTTACAGAACATATATTAGATAAAGTCTGTTTTTCCTTTTATAAAAAGATACTATGTACATGTCTTAAAAATGCATGTTTTTAAGAAGAAAATACATCATAAATCAGACAAATAACAACACATTAACAAAACCTTCTGTTCTAACCTTTGGGATAGTGCTTACAACGATTGTGGAATGTTTAGTTGATGTAAGTGCTTTAGAAGTTAAGGTTTTTGGTTCAGAGTTCAATACGAATGTTGAGATAATGGCCGTTAAGATATGAGTATGAGAAATATACAGAGACAAACAGACAAGATTTAATCAAATAAACAGCTTAATGTCAATTGTGGGTGTTGTTTGTATATTAGTATGAAAGAAGATATGTAAAGGAAGCAAAATACACAAAAATCTCAAAATTGACCAGTGCTTGAAAAAACTATGATTTTGCCTGCTGTGTCTCACCTTATAATGCTACAGTCACATAACAACCACAGAGAGCCACTGAGTGTTTGTCTCCTCATATACATATAATATGTACTATCTATAAATATACACATACAAATACATAAAAAGAGAGGACCGGGCGCACTCTAGTCTAGATTGCAAAACACCATGCAGTGTTTGACAACACTTGTATATTTGCCTAAGTGTGGGAGCTCTCGGAGACAAGGCAAACAGCATACAGGTGGATTCACAGCTTTCAAGGGCTTCTTTATCTAGCACAAATATTTGCCTGCCATTCAGCGTGCTTATGTAACTTGGCCAGCCACCTCAAGAGCTGCAGTGGAAATGCTAACAAGACTAATACACACCATATCTGTCAGTGATTGATGGGTTGTTCACACCAGGGACAGTCATTACCCCCTTCTGATGTTTGTCCATCTGAGAGACCTGAAAGGACCTCCAATGCTCTGTTAAGGTTAAAGGGATAGTTTGGAATTTTGGACATAGGGCCTGATTCCCAAGTTAGCCTTAGTGTTCTTTATCATTTGAGACAGTTTTCAACACATTTAATTCAGTTCTTCTAGTTGCAGAGTTTGCTTGTGCTAGGCTAGCGCACGGAATTGGGGTCAATTAGCCTGCTACTAAAACAGTCTTACCCACTCCACAGTACACCCAAGGCCAATCAATTATAACGCCAGACTATAGATGTAAATGTCTGTGTTGATAGAATAATGTTAGAAATAAAAACAACCTTGCATATTGCATTTTTAGGGGCTTGGACTGATATTACCTAGGTTACAGGCTCTATAATAGTTTGTTTATCTGCCGCTGTCATTGATACAGACGCAGACTACAGTGCACAAAGGAATTTTATTAGCCTATTTAATTAACAAGATATGGCCACGTTTGGAGGACTTAGCGATGCGTCTGCTTTTGAAGACGATTATGAGGAATTTGTTGTATCCAACACTAATCTCAACGTTGTCATCAATCTGTCAGTAGGCTAACATTATGAAAGGGGCCCGCTTTATTAGCTAGTGTAGCCTACCAAAAGTTATTACCTGTTCATCAGTGGCTGTTGGTGCATCTGAAAAGACGGATGGCACCGCTTTCGTTTTCAGTGATGTAATGCTCTTTAGATTGCGGGGGTTTCTCGAAGTCGTCCGGTCTGAAATTATCGCTACAAATACTCTGCGAACAGTTTCCACCGGTGTTTTTATGTCCAAACCAGCAGCAACAAGCCACTGGAAATTGGTGGAAACTTTGTGGTGCCCATCTGTAGGGTTTATTTGTACAATTCATAAATGCACACTGAACCACCGTGTTGCCTAGTCCTTCATTTTCGCTTCTGTCCCACGCTGCTCTGTTTACTTTCTGCTGTAGTGATTCGGTTACACAACTAGCCGGAGCAAAGTAAAATTCCGCTGCTGCTGAGAAAGTAGTCCCTCAAAGTGCGATGATTCATGCGATGCGAGTTTGGTTTTATTTCTAACATTATTCTATCAACACAGACATTTATATGTGTAGTCTGGCGTTATAATTGATTGGCCTCCGGTGTACTGTGGAGTGGGTAAGACTGTTTTAGTAGCAGGCTAATTGACCCCAATTCCGTGCGCTAGCCTAGCACAAGCAAACTCTGCAACTAGAAGGACTGAATGAAATGTGTTGAAAACTGTCTCCAATGATAAAGAACACTAAGGCTAACTTGGGAATCAGGCCCTATGTCCAAAATTCCAAACTACCCCTTTAAGACTGGAATCACACTGGACACTTGTCTATATGCCTTCTACCATGTTCACCCCGGGGTCTTTAAAGCAAAGCTACTGTCTGTTTTAAGTTCAGTTCAGAAACATCTTTATTGCTATCTACTCACTTTAATTATTGAGCAAAGTGGAAAAACAAGATTGTCTAAGACCCCGTTTCCACTTGTCTTTAACATGTGGTTTTTGTGATCTGATCACATGAAAACAGCTCTAACTACAGGTGAAAACACTCGCAAGACACATTGAGATCGGATCACAAAAACCACATTCGGAGGTGGTTTACGTCGCTTGTGTCCGATGTGTCCGCATTCAAATGGGAGTGGAAACAGCAATGTGACTTTTGTCCACATTAGGGACCTCCTACTCAACTGCCGCCCCCTGCCTGAGCGGAAATAAGTTGAAAATGCATCACTGGCGTTCATGCAGCTTTTATAGAAGCCTCATGAATGTTAGTTGCATCCGCCAGTATTGCAAATGACAAGCTTTCTGTCCTCTGTTTTCATTTCACAGCGTAAATCTGAAAACACGGGAATCGCTGCTATTGACTGGTGAGCTGCAAGGCAGCGACTTCCTGTTCTTATCTGCTTAAAAATAAAAGTCAACTTGCGTTTGGCTAATAACAGGCTTTTAATGTGAAGGCGCACAGGAAATATTCTGTTCGCACATGCAGTAACTTAACTGCATATAGAAAGCCGTGTTTTGGTGGTGGTGACAAGAGCAGTGTTGGGAATAACGCTGTTTAAAATAACGTTAGGTAACGCCGTTCTTTTTTCAGTAACGGGGTAATCTAACTAATTACTTTTTCCGTCGTTACAACGCCGTTATCGTTACTGAACGTTAAATGCGTTGCGTTACTTTGAATTGATTGAATAAACTGTGTAATACGAACGCACCCCTGGCTCCATACTACACAAACGAGTACAATTTAAGATCCTCCTCGATCTGCGAGCTGCTGTCAGGGGCACTTGACACAAACTGCTAGTGAGGAGACCGGTGTGTTTTAAGGTTTTAAGTTGTGTTTTATTCAGTGTGGATGGCATTATATGTTATAACGCCGTCACGTCAGTCAGCCGGAGCGCTTGTTTAGTGAAGTTTATTTTTCTTTCTCTCTCTGTTGTGTGAGCGTGCACGTTGCCGCAGTAACCACCTATCAATCCACGGTTGAAACGTGCTCTCCCTGAGTTTATTTGCATCGCCCTTGTGAGTAAGTGCATGGAGTTTCCTGATCTCTATAAATTATAATTCATGCACGTTATTAAACGGCCGCGATTCGCCGGTTGCAACAGCTGTTTAGCGTGTCATCACGAGCCGAATATTGCTATTGTTCTTTTCCTGGGATCTGTATGCTGTGCATGTTAAAGAAGGAAATAAACAGCGGATAAATCCTTACTCCTCTCATCGTCTCATGCTTCATAGTCTGACGTTTTTGGCCTTAAGTGGTGTTTTAGCCGACACCCCTGAAGTGAGTCCAGTGATATTAGCAGATCAGCACGGTAGCATACATTCAGCAGTTTCCTCTACTACTTTTGTTGAGAACAAAATACTTGAAGTGCAGGATAAACCTCTTGCTGTCTGTTGATGTGCAATACATATTGAAGGTTGTGTAGCCTACAAGTAGGCCTACCATGGGCGTACAATTGCGTATGGACGGTGTGGACGTGTCCATACCAATATTCAAATGTGCTGAAATTGTCCATACCAATATGAGAACGATATGACAACAACGAGAAAGGGTTAATGCGTTGCCTCTTTATAGTCCCGCCTTATGTATTTTGTGATTTGCTTTGCCTCCTGTTGGTTGTCGTGGGTTGTGTTTCGGTTAGCGGTGATTGGTTGCTTAATTTGAGAGCGGTAAAACAGCAAAAGGAGAAGACATTCGGAACTATTTTCACCAAACAACGGTAAGTTAAGTTAGTAATCAAACATCTCATTGTAACACTGACAATGACATACTGTATGTAGGCCTAGTCTAATCAAGCGTCGTTGGAAAATAAGATCTGACAGGACATGTCTGTCTGGACCACCGGCCATGCAAAGCGAAGTCTTTGCTTTTTATTTGTCCTGCAGGTTATCCGATGCCGACAGCCAGACATTAACAGCCTATAGGCCTACATCTTATAAGGCAATCTTTGCCAAAATATGCACTTAACTGTCATAGCCTAGACAAATGAACTGTTTGAAACTATAAAGCTAATTTGTTGCAATTTTTCCATGTGACGAACAGCCGCAACCCATATCAGAGAGCACGTGGTTCAATATGCAAGAAGAATCAATAGGTCATCGTGATTCAAATAGCCCTGTTACAGTTAGGCTAGTTATAGTAGCTTATTATGCGTGTAAATATGTATTGCACAAAGATTTTAAAATTGTCTAAAACATTGCATTGATTCTGTCACTGCCCATTATTTTCTAGGCTAATCAGAAGGAGACAGAAGATCCCCAGCCAAGTAGTTCAACCTCAGACCCAACAGAATCAGGAATACAGGTAAATTTGACGGAAATGAATGTTATTGAAGGCCTACTTCACCGGTTTGAATATGAAGGTGTATTGAATTCTGAGATCCTATGTAGTATAAATGTGCGAAAAAAATTGAAATCGGTTCATCCTAGCCTGAGAAAAGGCAGAAAGAGTGTTTTTTTTAACCCTATATTTCTCTTTCTCGTGACATCACAGAAAGAGAAATATAGGGTTAAAAAAAAACTTACTTTGTAAATATTACTGTGATGTCTTTTACTGTGACATCACAGTAATATTTACAAAGTACGTTTTTTTTAACCCTATATTTCTCTTTCTGTGATGTCACGAGAAAGAGAAATATAGGGTTAAAAAAACACTCTTTCTGCCTTTTCTCAGGCTAGGATGAACCGATTTTAATTTTTTTTTGCACATTTATACTACATAGGATCTCAGAATTCAATACACCTTCATATTCAAACCGGTGAAGTAGGCCTTTAATGTAGGATAAATGGCATCATTGGGCAGGGGATCCTGTCTGTTATATATTATATATTTCTGATATGCTTATGTTATGCCACGACTATGACTGTACTTGAGAATCATTTGTTGTAAGAAATATATTGGTAGTTCACCTGTGTTATAACCCAATCTGATAGAAAAACTTTGCCATGTGTATTATTTCTGTTTTGAATGGAGTGATATTTTTGTTTAATAAACTAATTGTAATTGTAACCAATAGATTAAACATGAGTATTTATGAGTAATTATGTACAGTATAATAAGTGTTGAGAATAAGATCTCTCATTGTAGACTTTAACAAGCATCCCAGGGTCTCAGACTTTTCTCTTTTGTCTATTCCTTTTCACCTCAGGTTGGCATCAGTCAAAGGAGCCCTTATCAAGTCAACTGACCCATTTTCTACCATAGGGTAACACAACCTGTAGGTAAGTGAACTCAAAGTCAAAGTCTGCTTTGTGGTCAATTGTTCATATGTACAGGACATACAAGGAATTGAAATTGCGTTTCTCGCTATCCCATGCATAGACTAGACAAGACCAACACAACACACAATTAGTAAAGTACTGGTAGGAAACAAATGGTAAGTAACACAACATAAATGGTCTAACTACCATTAGTAACAACAAAAAAATACAATAACAACAAATTATAATAAAAGTGCAGATGGTGGCATAATACTCAGGTCTAGAAAGAATAATATAATGTAAACAATTGATGTTTCAACGAAAAAGTAGTGTCTGTGAAACATAAGCAGCCAAGGATGTATGAATAGAATAAGTTTTTTAGTGAAAAACGATCGATAGCCGCTCAACTCTTGACTAAACTGTACATAGATACATGATAAAACTGGTTTGGTTAATAAACTAGTGAGCGGTTGGATGCTGGGTCTAGGGCGAGGGTGTTTCGCCAAATTGTGTGACGTTTCGCCAAAATGTGTCCCCTCCCCACCAATATGAACATCAAAGTTACGCCCTTGAGGCCTACCTGTCTGTTCTACTCATTTCAACTGACTTGTGAAAACTGCCCAGAAAAATCAAAATTTGTTGACATACAGCAACTTTTGTTTTGCAGTATACTAAAGCAAATAGTTACTTTCCCTGGTAACTAGTTACTTCTATTATAAAGTAATTCAGTTACTAATTCAGTTACTTTTTGGAACAAGTAGTGAGTAACTATAACTAATAACTTTTTTAAAGTAACGTTCCCAACACTGGACAAGAGTGAGGCAGACGTTAGAAAAGCCGCCCAGCGAGCACACATCTTTCACCAGCCAAAGTGGCGAAATAACTTAACTTTCGCCTAAGAGTTTTTACTTTTATATACATGATATTTACCCGCATTTGGCGAGTGTTTATGTAGAGCCCTCTAAGCAGTGTTGTGCATCGCTCCTCCTTGTCTAAATGAGACAGTAGCCTATATCGCCAACCTAGACTTGTAATTATCTTCGCACGTAATGCATTTTAATAGCAAAGGCACTACAGCCCCGTTGAAACAAGTAAACACTTGTTTGAACCCCACCGGTTAAAAACACCAATGCAAACGGAAATGATGTACGTGTTGATTTACATACAGAGCGGGTAAATGGTATCCGATCACAAGTAGACAAAGAAGTCACATGTGAAAAGACAAGTGTGAACACATGGACTGAGAGCTGGCCACTTGTGATCAGATGACCAAAATCACATCATAATCCCAGGTGGAAACAGGGCCTAATACCAACTTCCAACACATATTTTGGGAGATGTTTGCCTTCATCAAAAGGGGAATTGACATCAACACTTGTGTAAAGAGGCACTTGAGGATAGGTCACAGAGAAAAGAGTGCATTTACAATATGCATTTCCCTATGTGCATGATTATGTTCTTCATTTCCCCAAACTGTTCAAATGTCACCAACTTTTACTTTAATTGATTGGATTTATATAGCGCTTTATTTCTCTGTGACTGAAAGCGCTTTACAGGGTTCCAGATTCCATTCATTCACACAGTCATACCAGTGGTGGTAAACTTCCACAGCTGCCCTGGGGCAGACTGACGGAAGTGTGGCTGCCATTCAGCGCCAACGGCCCCTCCAAGCACCACCTCAAACATACACATTCACACCAGGCAAGGTGGGTGAAGTGTCTTGCCCAAGGACAGAACAACCATGACACAGGTGGCCGGGCAGGGATCGAACCGCCAACCCTTGGATCTTTGGCCAACCCGCTTAACCACCTGAGCCACAGTCGCCCCAAAAAGCTTCAAAAGTTATTCAAACTATTCATTATTGCACATCCAAAATGTTGGGAACTTTAGGGACTGATTGGCAAAGAAAGAATGGACAATACTGAAGAAACAGGCTCAAATATCCTGACCTGTTGTCTGTACTATGGGCCAAACTCCAAACAATAAATTGATCCTACACTTCCAACAATACAATTCAATATCCCTGTCTCCTGACAGCCCACCTCTTTCAAATCCCACATTTTTAATACAGATTTATTTAAAGCTGTAATCTGTTATTTCTAGTGGTCGTAAATGTAGTTGCAGGCACTTATGGACCAGAGTTCCTTTGAAAACCGAACATTATTGACTGTATGAAGTCAGTATATTGACAGTTCTTACCAGCTGAATGCTTTCTCTGTGTGTTCTGATCCAACATTGTGTCCCAGAAGTTATGAGAAGTGCAGACAGAGAGGTTCTGTATCGCTATAGCAGTTGGTACTCCGCAGTGAGAACACTCGCCCAGACATGC
Organism: Ammodytes marinus; assembly: GCF_949987685.1. Lineage (NCBI taxonomy): Eukaryota > Metazoa > Chordata > Actinopteri > Uranoscopiformes > Ammodytidae > Ammodytes > Ammodytes marinus. The sequence continues at coordinate 4,825,609 of NC_137213.1, forward strand.
ATGCTGCGTTCGATTGCACGTGGAAAATCGTGAACTTCCAACACTGCAGCTCTGTCAGAGTGCAGAAAGACCTTTTCATAATTTTTTGAAAATGTTGGACCTTGGACCATGTCTTATACGAACCATAGACTGTATATAGGGGAGAGTGGCCTAAGTTGTGCCACCCCTTGTTTCTAGAAAACCGTGGAAGAAATTGGAAATGTGACCACATATTTAAGAAGAGCCATCCATTTGACTCATCCTGTAAAGAAGGGAGACACAAGGAATAAGATATAAGCACATTTAAGATAAAAATGTTTTGCCTTTCAAAGTAAAATTTCCATGATCAAGGTTTTTTGATTATTGTGTCTGAACAATTATAGACAAGTTTGAAAACATTTGACACATGTTTTAGTGCTTTGGTATGCTACATTTTGAGTCTATACAGTTAGCACGATGTCAGCCCTAAATTGCTGCATCATGCTTAATATCCAAATTTCTGGGATTGGGTGATTTGTGCCAAAGGGCCTGGATGAGTTATAAGTATGTAAAATATATTTATAAAAGCACATTTATGACAGTTTGCACTGTCCAAAGTGCTGTACATAGTGCATTCAGTAGGTAAACAATGAAGGTAAAATAACAATAACCAAAATAAAAGATGTAAAGCCCATACATCCACATAAACACAGATAGTAGTGCAGAGGTAAGATAGTTAATGGGGAGGAAACACCAGGGTGTACATATGGGTTTTGAGCCTTGATTTAAAGGCAGAAATGTAGGGGAATCACATTTGTCAGTTGGCAGTTGGTTCCACAAGCACGGAGCAACTAGTGCAAAGTACATTTCTGAGAGTTGTGCCAGTGGCATGGCTGTATACGCTGGTCACCAAAAGAAAGTGATTGTCTACAGTAGCTCAGAAGAGAGTGACATCTCAATTCCACTTAACGACACCACTGATGAGAGTTCAGATGGCCAGAAAGATGATAATGGTGACTTTGTCATTGTGAGCTTTGCAGGTAAAACCATTAGATCTGCTAGGCCTTGTTTAAAGAGGACCTATGATGCTTTTTGACTTTTATGACCTATAAACGTTGTTATGATGATTCATAGTCATGCTTAACCATACTAAATGATCAAATAATGACTTACATGCATTTCGACGTATTCCCTGCTGACCGTCTGGGGTGTCTGTGCAGAGCACTAAACACTATTCTAGCCAGTCGAGAAGTCACGTGTTCAAAGCGGTCTACCCTTTCATAATTCGTGACGTCGCATAAAAATTTGTGACGTGACCACGCGGATGTTTCCATGTATGGTAATGCTGTCACTTCCCTGTTCGCGTCTGCCTCGCGCCCTTATAGGTCCATGCTCGCGCTTCCCGCCACTGAAAGTGTTCCGGAAGGAAGGTAACCAATCACAACGGAGTGGGGTTTGCAAGAGGGGGGGGGGGGGGGGGGGGGGGGTAGCGGAGATGGCCGATGCACAGGCGGAGGGAGCGGAGATTGCCGAAGCACACACACTCAAGTGTTGACAGGACGTGCTGGATCGCCAAAATAAGAGAAAGAGCTTCCCGAAAATCTACATAGTTTTTTGTGATGTGATTCGTGTCAGGTTGCTCTATAGCAGTGTAAAACAAGAAATTAAGACCAGAAAAGTAGTATAATAGGTCCTCTTTAAGAAAATTGTCCTTCAATCTTTGTCAACTATTTACTTTATTTACTTTAAATACACCTTAAATAAGTGATTGTCTAATGGATTTGTCTTGCATTACAGTTTATGAGAAATATATCAATGGCACAATTCACCCCATGGTATTCTCTCCAACCGCACAACTTACACCACACCGGGGGCAAGTTGTGCATCAAGACAACTTTTTTTCCGAAAGCTATATTTCTTCAACAGTTTATTCCAGATCCAAAGTTTTTATTGCCAAGGATGCACAACACCCTGAAATATATGTACATATTTGAGTTGGAGACTTTACTGTCAAGGCCTTACTTTAAAGTCACTTTGAGTGAAAAGTTGCACAACTTAGGCCACTCTCCCCTAAAAGATACAAAAAAAATAAAAAACTAACAGATGCACTGGAATGCACACAGTTCTGAACTCAGTACTACTGAGTCTGAAGCTCCTCTGTCCTGGGTAAAAGAACGCATCGCTGCAGTGTGGGTAATACAACATAGCCCCTCTGATAGTATAACAGGGCAAAGCAGCAAATACAGGCACTTTCATGGGTCATATGCTCAATCACCATTGTTTTAACTCACTATTTGATAGATTCAGAACTTAACAGACAGTTAACAAGATCAACTCTTCAATGTATAACTTTAAAAAAAAGCTAAGCATTGGACTCCCATAACATTTTCAGTCCATTTAAAGCATGTGAGCCGACTAGACTGGATAAAACGCTGTCACTGATTATTAACTTCCAATTACAAGCTTTTCTAACCTAAAAAAAGAGTAAAATGAAGAGAAGAGCAAAGAGCCACCTGCTACAACCTTTTTTCTAAATAAGCGTGACTAACGTAGTGGGCTGAATGCAAACTCACATACTAGAACTTTGAACTCTGGTTTGGAGGTCACAACCTGGTCAGGGGCCCTCTGGGTTCAAGTGGATCATCCAAACACCAAGGGACCAGGGACAATAGGGCCTGGATACACACACACACACACACACACACACACACACACACACACACACACACACACACACACACACACACACATTTCTCCTAACCCCTTTTACCCCTAGACGAGTTGAGTGTCAGTGCAAAAGTTGAGTGTGTCGTCCAGTGACCCATGTCAAGATCAGGATAGAGCGTAAAGGCCAATTCATACTCTGGGTGACTGCAGACGGCGGCTCTGCTTTGCGCAACTTGAAAATCTTCATCGGACCGCTCAGTAGTCCAAAATGTGTAACCATACCCCCTGTAGGAATGGAATTCTCAAACACACACACGCACACACACGCACACACACACACACACACACACACACACACACACACACACACACACACACACACACACACACACACACACACACACACACACACACACACACACACACACACACACATTGATTTCTATGACTAATTTTTGTAAAAGTGCAATTAAACAAAAACATACCTTCTCATTCACTCGTTCCCAATCCTATCGTACGGCTATCACAGCCCAAACAGCACTGCCACCTTCAACAGACCCAGGCTCCACACATACATACATACATTGGTGATCAGTGTCTTGCTGGAGGGCACCTTGGCAGCGCTCAGGCGGTGAATGCTCCTCTCCAAATACCAGTCCACACTCCAATACCAGCGACCCTCCAGTTTCTAACCCAAGTTATATGGACTGAGCTACTGCTGCCCACCGTGATTGTGTTTTAATAGGGGATAAAAAGGCACATGTTCAAGACACCCAGTCAACAAAATCTGCTGTGTCTCCCTTGATAACTATGCAGAGTTTGGCAGTGTTTAAAAATAACACAAAACCCTCTCAAACCTATAAAAGGAAATATGACCCAAAACACTGCCCAGTTTGTGTTGCAGTGTGTTAATTAATTAGTAAATTGTGACCTGCGGAGTCATCCATTTTGCACATATTGGCTTTCTTATGGGGTTTTCCCCCTCCCTGTTGCGGTTTCTTAGGACTTTGGGGGGGAAGCTGTTGGGATTGTGTCCTTGTCTCTGCCAGCATGCAACAGGACTCAACACTGATTGGACAGGGCCATTCCTCCACAGAGGTGGGAGTGACAGGAGAAAACATTACACCCACTTGGGCTCTTTGTGGGCAGTTGAAGAGAAGCTGATAGCGATGTTCACACCTATACTGTAGACCTGCAGTATATACTTAAAAATATATATTATTTTCTGTTTTGTTCACCTTTGGGAAATTTCTTTATTATATCAAAATAAGTATGACATCAAACCCAAAAACAGTGCATCATATTGATATACAGTACTACATGTTTATTGAACAGTGAAAAAAATACTAGTACAACTTTTATTGTGTGTTTGTGAAAAATATAACTATATACTGTATTGTGCCTGCTAAATAATGGGGGAACCACATGTGCCACTGTGTATTTGTACAACCACCCATCAAATACAATAGATGCCAATAGAGTTCAGGCTTTGTATTACTGTAAGGCAACAGACTACTGATGGAGACCCGCTAAATGCTTTTTATTGGATGTTATCAACACAGAGCCAGTTAATCATTGACGTGCTTGTCCACTGAGACGGCTGAAACACATGGTGAATGGGTGAATTTGGGTTGTAGCTTTGAACCTTTATGATGAGCTACTGTATAGGTTTCCCAGTAAGGTTTGCAGGAAACTGATAAGGATCTAAGTATACTGGCATTATGCCACAGACCTGACATGCTGATTCTACTGTTTTTATTTATTATTGTTTATTTTCTCTTTTTACCTTTTGAAAAGTAGGAAATGCGTTTTTTAATAGTTACACTTATAGCAACAGCATCCGTGAGCAGTTGCCTCTGTACAAGTCTCTTAACTTTAAAAAAATAAATCTGTGCCCCCTCCTTTGTGTTCTGATGGTAGCAGCATTATACATTTGTAAGACTGTCATCTGGTTCATCATCATGACCTGGCTGTACTTTTGTATTTTAATCTCATGAAGGAAGATCAAAATATAAATATAAATATATTATTTTAAAATAAATAACATTACCAGGGCGCTCCGGTGGTGTAGTGGATACAGCGTGTACCATATTGGCTCCGGCCTTCGTTGCAGTGGTCAAATCTGACCCGTGGACCTTTACTGCAGGTCATCCCCCCTCTCTCTCTCTGTCTCCCCATTTCAACTCTGTACTATCTAATAAAGCTTGAAAATGCCAAAGAATAATCTTAAAAAAATATATATAACATTACCTAAAGCATCAGTTTGATGTCATCTCCGACCCCACTCACCTTGCACACTATGCCTTCCAGCTACTGCCCTCTGGGAGGTGTCACAGGACAATTGCCTCCAGAACAACCCGGTTCAAAAACAGTTTAATTCCCACTGCAATTAACATTCTGAACTCTGAACGCTGAGGATTAAGCATGGCCCTTATGTATTCATGTATTGTGTGTGTATGTCTGTATGTATATTTGTGTTATATGTTTTGTACGTTGGAACCTGTACCAAGCTGTACTGACAAATTCCACCAGCCTGGCTGTGTAGTCATTAAAAGAATCAATCAATCATGTCCAAAGATATAGGGAAATAATTTAAAATCTCTCCATGGAGTGCATACCTGGATGTCCTGTTGTCCAAATGACCCGAGTTGTAGGCATCAGTCCATGCTTTAAGTTTGGCAAAGACTTCTCCATTAACCCGGGGCTTCTGATACGGGGCGTTAATGATCTTATCTGTGTGTGTTCATGTTGTCATCCTGAAACACACACACACACGCACACACACACACACACACACACACACACACACACACACACACACACACACACACACACTCTCTCCTGTTGTCTCCCGTTTTAAGCAGAGCGGAGGAGTTCTCAGACCAAATCTGTCGACAGCCCTATGATTTGTTATCGGCCCAATCTCAACTTTCTACATCCGGTGAGCCAGACTACCATGAAGCAGACATCTCTTCCCTGATGGTATTGGCAGGTCCTGTTGATACATGCCCTGCGTTCCAAATCACATACTGTTTCTTTATACTACACTTCATACTTAAGTACAGAAGAGTTTTAGGCCACAGGAGAGAAAAAAAAATCAGATGAGGAAGATTTTTTTATGTCAAGAAATGTCAAGAAGGAAGACGAATACTCCAAAATGCTATTAGAGTTAGTGGGGCATTTAAGTATGTTCAGCATACTACAATTGCCATGCCTGTATTGGGACATCCAAAATCTTTTTCTGGCATACAGATAGTAGGGAAGTATGGGGATTGGAACGCTGGGATGGTCTGTGAGAAACAATGGCATGGTCTGGGATCAGGGGCTACAGCAAAGTCTCCATGAAAAGTATAACATTAAAGTTCTTCTGTTGAAACTCCATCCTGCTCCGGAGTTGATCCAGCTACTTGTTCAGCCACCCTCATCACCATTGGCCCAGTATACAGCAGCAGGTAGCCATGGATACTCATTGTTTGTTGGATTGTGTTTTGTTCTTCTATCATGTTGTATAGTTCTCACTTGGGCTGTTTGGATGTTGTGAAAACATTCAGAGGTAAATTACAAGATAAAACGATAAAAAAGCAAATGTGAGAGGGACCTCAAGACTAGGCAGCCATCCATGGCACCAGCATGCTTCCCATGTAGACTTAAAACAGCATTCAATTCCAAATAATATAGGCTCTGTCTCTTTAAAACTATTTTCTGGATAAGCATTACTCATTTTAATCGCTACGTTTATCTTTATCTATAATTCTTTTAGCTACTTCTCAGACACCAGTATTTTAGCAGAGTCATCACTTGTCCTTACAGTGCCCTTCATCCCCCAATTGCAAACACAAAGACATTGTTGAAAGGCTAAAAGAGGCCACTTCACCACACAAGTGTCCTGACCTGACCCCGGTCTCTTGGTAGAAGACTGATGGAGAATAGTGACATCCTCAGTAGCCTACCATTAAATGACAGCAACTTTGTTGCACCATATTGATTAGTTATAATAACATAATGAATCATTTAGTAGTGTAAAATGATAACTGATGATTGTATAATATAATCATTTTAGAAGTATGGAAGGTAGAACAGCATTTTCTTCTCTTTTTTAGCATTGAATGTTAAGACAGAGAGAAAAATACTTGTTTGTGTTGACCACAGTTATTTGAAAACATCAATATGAAACTACTAGTGAAGCCCTGCCAAATGCATACAGAATATACTCATTCCTAAGCTGTTTTACGAACATCTTTTATCATGTAAGCTAGCAAACTAATGAGGTCCTATGCGAACTATAGCAAAGCTGGTTAACCCACTCTACCAACGTGTTGTTGATAAACAACTAGCTTCACTGCCAACTTCTTTCTAAAACCACAATTTCTCATTTAAAGGATACAATGACTTCCGGTGTTTTATTTGATTGAGCTAGGCTAACCTTTTAGGACTCACCTCCAGTGTTTACACAGTTGAATAAAGACAAAATATCGAGAGAGAGAGAGAGAGAGAGAGAGAGAGAGAGAGAGAGAGAGAGAGAGAGAGAGAGAGAGAGAGAGAAAGACAGAGAGAGAGAGAGAGAGAGAGAGAGAAAGAAAGAGAAAGACAGAGAGAGAGAGAGACGTATAGAGAGAGACACACAGAGAGGGACACAGAGAGAGAGAGAGAGAGACAGAGAGAGAGATTACTTACCCTCACACACAGGAAACCAGGAGATAAAATGAAACAGTAATCAACACAATACTTAAAGGCATCAGAATGACTGAACATGATAAAGCTGTTGAGATCAACAGTGCTATTAATACAGATCATTTTTTGAATTTTTTTATAATTTACAAAAGAATGGATTGAAGGAGTTATGGATGGACGGAAAAATAGATGAATGGTAAGATATATATATATGACTGTTATAGAAACAGATGCTGTGGGCAGCATGTGTTGGTGGAGGCCCCCTTGCTGTTGGCGTTCTGCTAATAAAGACCTTCCCCCTTCAGGTCACTTCAATCTCCCATACAAATACCATTTCAATTATACTGTTTTTGTCAGTTTTTTTTATTTTTCTTTGTTGTGTGTGTGTTAAGTCCTTTCACTAAAATAGGCAGAGTTCAGTTCCACACTATACCTAGGCGTGGCCTATAGCAGTGGTTCTCAATTATTTTCTGTCATGCCCCCCCTAGGGGACAGAAATGTTTTTGCGCCCCCCCCTAAATTGAAATACTGTTTAGAACCTGCTAATATTTATTTATTTATCTGTACAAAACCACTGTATGAGTTTCTGGCACGAGCATTCTGCATACAATCACCGTATTATCAAATTAGATGTTAGATTATAAAATTAGCTGACATAACTTCTGCAGCAACTTAAAAATGTTTTGAAGTTCAGTCTATTAGCTCAATTTGTAACTGAGGTGAGGTTTGCATTTCATTCAAAACATTTTTAAACTGTAAACATATTAAGGTGGTGTTTTTAATTGTTATAGGCCAATATGCCTTCTGTGATGCGATAACCAATAATTCATTAATGTTATTATTAGTCTACTTGCTTGATTTATTTTTAAATAGCCTACAGAGACACTTGGAGACACGTGGACATTTAGTTACTGCAAATCGCGGCCTTTCGCGCGGTTATGACCATCCATACACAAGCACACATTGCGCTAGCTAGCACAAAAGTGGGAGATCAAGGCCACCCGGCCCCCCCCCCCCCCCTGACAACTCACGGCGCCCCCCCCCCCCCCCCCCCCAGGGGGGCGCGCCCCACCATTTGAGAAGCACTGGCCTATAGGGTGAAACATTTGGTTTGGAACGTGTTTTTATTGTCCATTATAATGACTTTGATCACTGGAGCAAAGACACTTGGCTTATAGTGAAATGTTCCCATTGTGAAATCAAAGCCAAAGCAAGAATATCCCTTTACACTTAAAGAAGTCTGCCTAAAATGAAACTGACAGTAATGCTCGTAAGGGATACACATGCTGTTTAATGCTTGAATTGAATGCTTGATTGGAGTTAGTATGTATCTGCAGCCATGATAGTGGCTTACAGCGTATCAGTTTAGTGGGTTGGCACTATTAGTTTCACAGGTATTTGGTCATAAACCAAAGTAAGTGGGTACTGTGGTTGATCAACGTTATACCAATTCATCTTGAGGGGAATGTAGGCCTATGTGCAACATTTGGCAAATCATACTAGACTATAATTCTGGATAAAAAATCAATATACTAAATCATTTTCCAATCTTTCTTGTAGATGAGACACTCAACTACACTAACTTTAACAATACCAAACGTCATGACAGTCCACCAATAGTTGGACATTTAGTTTAATTCCAACCATGCCATCATGAGAGCCATATCAGAATGTCAATGTGACATACTTTTTTTTCTGTACTAATTATAAGCACTATTGAAAATGTATTTTCTTGAAGCATCTGGGCAATACTGTGTGAATTGGCTTTGACAAGAACCAAGTGGTTGTACCCATGTTCAAAACGTGGCCATGATAAATGTTTATGAAAGAATTTCAGATTAATTTTTTTTACCTTGATTTATGAAAAATAAAATCCCAAAATTGCAAATGACAGTTTTCTACATTCTGTTCTGCAAGGTGCAGAAAGCCAAGCAGGTGCAGTCCTTTAGCTCAGCTCTATCTCTGAGCTATGTCTTCACACAGTATTGTGTTTGACCTTTGTCTCCAGTCTTAATGATGGGCCCCTCAGCACCTTGGAACAAACATACATAGCTCACCACTATATTACTTCTACAACGATGGCACTTAAAAGACCTGTTCGATAATCACTGCCTTCCTTCCCTTTAGGTTTAAATAGAACCCTGCTTCTGGAGCTGCCTGAAGTGGCCCTTTCTTAAGTGTTGAGCGTAAACATACACATCTCTGTGATGACTAATTGTCCTCTGGAGAATAATATATGCTTTAGTAAGAGGTGGGATTTTCAAAGAAGTGGTCAGTCTGTGCAGGGCCTCAGCACAAGGCTTTGAGGCAACTAGAGCCCAGAGCTGTGTGTGAATACTTCTTTTAACCCTTTAAACACAATTAGACTGGCTCAAGCAAAAACAAGACATTTTACATTATTGTTCTTTGTGGGCACTAAGTGCTGACCCTGGTGATGAACACTGCAAGCAGGTGTACACACACACACACACACACATACACTGATCACTAAAGTCACTGATCTGTTCTGTAGCCAGGTACAGATTAAGCTTATGAAATTCTGAGCAATTATTTTGTTGCCAAAATGTGTTTTATAGAATCTTAGGTGCATGTGGCTGTTATGTGTGTCAGGTATGTTTGCTTGTTTATTGGTTGGCTGGCTAATAAATATTTAGAGCTAGCACTCTAAGATACTGTCAGCACATACATATAAACAAATACAGCCAGATAAAATTAGCTCACAATTTTTTATATCTAGATTTACAAAATCCTTTGAAAGGAACCATTTAAATAGCACGAATGTATTTATTAATGAGGTCTTTCGGTTTGAGGAGAATGAAGCAGCACGCAACCAGTCTCGCGCCCCTAAAGTAGTTCATTCCACCCTTTCAGGCCTTATTATTTTGTTCAGTTCATCAGCTACGTGGACAGTGGTGATACTGTGTAACATACACAGTCATATATAATGACATCCAAGCCGAACAACAAACCTAGCATGTCACCCGCGGATATGGCTACAATCCTCGAGAAACACAGACAAACCAGCCTCGCCGAATTATAAGCTGAAAGTTTACAGACCTTGAGTCACCGCAACAACATTTGAGTCATGGGAGTAGGGAGTCTGCTGAGCAGAGCCGGCCCAAGCCTTCAGGGGGCCCTAAGCGAAATATGATTAGGGGGGCCCCTCTCCAATGTTAGTGCTGCTGAAACTATAGATCTTTTTTAAATATCATTCACACACCCAGTGTTTTCCGCTAGTGCCTCCACTGTGCAGCTGTGCGAAAATATTTGACAGGCGAGATTCAGACCCTCCTAGGGTGGTCCGGGGGTATGCCCCCCCGGGAGATTTTTTTAACCTTTTTAAAGTGAAATGCATGAATCTGGTGCACTTTGAGAGGAAAATTAAGAGGCTAAATCTGAGAAATTGTGTGAACAAATAATTTGGAGACACTGGGTCAGATGAATTAGAAGCTATTGAAGAAGGACACATGGATTTTCCATAAAAATATTAATGTAGTAAGGCGTCCCCCTCCCGGGCCGGACCCAGCAGCAGACCCGGGTTCGATTCCCACCCGCGGTCGTTCTCTTTATGTCACTCCCCTCTCTGCCCCATTTCACCTCTGTCTCTCTGCACTATCAATAAAGCATAAAAATGCCCAAAAAATATCTTTAAAAAAAAAATATATATAGCTATATTAATATAAAATAAAATATTATGGAGGGTCCTCTGGGTTGGGCTTGGAGTTCTTTTTCTTTTACGGGACATATTTCTCTGTAATATAGTGAATGCATTTAAATGCAGTGTGAGGAACTAAGCAGAAGAACTGTTGTCCAGCTACTGTATCTTTTTTTCCACAGACAAGGCTGAAATAGGCTATAGACTATACACAGTGCATGGGCAACTGAGGGCAGCCCCATTTCCAATTGTTTTTAAATAAACTCAATACACACTGTGCATGGATGTGAACGTGACATGATCAGATAATTTCGGATTTCCTCCCAGATGAACTGATTACATTTTTAGGCTATTAATTATCTAGACCAAAACATTTTATTCCTTTTTTTGTATGATAACTCACATTTGCACATTATGATGTTAATATCAAACACACAAACTAAAAAAAATAAATAAAAAAAAAAAATTTATAATTTTTTTTTGGAGGGGGCCCCCCAGGCAGTCGGGGGCCCTAAGCGGCCGCTTAGTTCGCTTATGCCTCGGGCCGGCTCTGCTGCTGAGGGACCCTGACCCGCATCTGTTCATAGCCAACAGCCAGGGCTGACGGGCCCGCTTTGAAGCTCAGATGGATAATAAGTTTAATGTTTGAGGTATACCGGTCACCTTTGGGATTATGTTCCAGGATGTTTGTGTTTTGGTAGTCAGTGATTGGTCAGCATTTTTACAAGATTACAGCAGCTACAGAATTTGGGAGTTTTTTCACTTCTTTTTCATTGCCCATTATGTAAAGACCATTTTAAACGACATATTAAAAAGCGTATATTTCAGAATAAAACCTAAGATCCCGTTTAGGGTAAAGCCCTATACGGGGTAAAGAAAAGAAAAAAATATGCAGTATATTTATTTGCAAAGCATGTGTATTGTGGTTGGGCAGAGTATTTTTATTTAAAATATGTCTAAAGATGATACCTACCTGTTAATCTGACGGCCTAGTTGAGGCTCGGGCAGGGAAACAGGAGCCTGTGTCCAGTGTTCACCTCTGGCCCGGTGACTGGAGGTTAAAGCCTGTCTGTCTCTTAATGCTTTATCAACAACACCTCTCAGCCTCTGATCCCAGCATTAGTGACAAAGAGAGAACAGACACGGGCTGCAAACACATAGGGCTCCTGCCGCTATTGATTTCTAGTTAATGGTGAACTGCTGCTTCGGCCCAGGATCAACAATGAAGTGCATTCATCAGGCTATCCAAAATCAACACTTATCACCGACATCAGGAATGTGGATGTACGCCGGAAGATTTGAAGGGCCTAAAGCACAAGCCATTAAAAGCAATGGAAGACTGTCATATGAGTCAACTCAATGATTGTTTAATATGGTTTAAGCTGTCGCAGCATGACTGGTACTGCACGCTGATTGGTTAAACACTGGAATTTCCGGTGAGCGTTTCAAGATGGCGACATTTTTCATGTATTTTATATGTTATTTTGTATTGTATCTTGTACTAAATAGCATGCTGATTTCAACACTGAAAATCTCTACCGGATGTAGTAGACATTAGACATATTTTTAAGCATACTAAATCTGACCACACGATTTGGGACATCCTAATTTTTTTTCTACCATATTAAACGGGGGATTGGAACACAGGGAATGTTTCCTCCAACTACGTCTAAAGGTTAAACTGTATCTGTGTTCTGAGTGACCATGCTGGAAAGGTGGGTAAAACGCCTTCGCAGTCATCCTGGATCCATGATCTGTCTCTGAGAACCATATGTGAACTCCTCTAAAGCATTCGTGGTGTTGCTAGTCTTTACAATGCAAGCCTCCATGCTGGTAGATGTGTCAAGTCTGAATAAAGCTTGAGAGAAATATTCAACCCCTATTATATCTCCTCTGTTGGGAACCTTTAGACAAAACACTTTCCTTTTAGCATACTGAGGAATGGGGGATGTTGATTTTGACCGATTGTTCTGTTCTGTGACAAAAGTCATTTATTTTCTCCTACAACATCTGTGGATAGCAATGATGTACATTTAGAGGTGAGGGAAAGATCATGTTGCAGTAAAATGCACAGTTCTCTCTTTCTGCAGGGGATAGTTAACTGAGGCAAATGATGCTGTTTGCAGTCTATTGTCAGTGACACACACCTACACATTTACTGTCTTGTCCCAATGCACAAAGCACATCAGGGACTGGACAAGCAGGTGGTCCGTCTCTGTTTCTTCCTCCATTTTGATTCATCACTCTCTCTTTCTTTCCCCTCAAACTAAGAAAGAGAGCAAGCCTGCACCAAAACACACAGTGACATAAAAACACCCACTGACACTCCCAACCATGGCTAATGTGACAGCCAAGGCTGCTATTCATTCACTCACAAACACACACACACGCGCGCACACACACACACACACACACGCTTTCATGCACTCAGAAGCCACACAAATGGAGTCACAGTCACCCTCTCACAGTCAACACCCCGGTGGCACACACAAGTCTTTTTAACACATGCTTTCACTCCAGTTGATAATGTGACAAGAAGGTGATGGGAATCCCTCCCACACCGTAGCCTCACTGGGATGATTCTTATTGTTGACTGGATGTCAATCTGTATATCATACAATTGAAACCATTTACTTGCACAATAGAGTTTTTTAGAATGTAAGTGCTGCATACATCAGTTGTAGTGCCATACAGATTTTGAAATAATCACTGCAAATTGAACAGTTTTCTTAAAAGACATTGAACGTGCATAACTGTTGTTCGGAGGGAGGAGCTACAGCAGGTAGAGCGTGTCAGGGAGGGACCAGAGACAACACAAGTGGAGCGGTTGAGGTATTTGGATTCAAATCTCTATCCCAACTGCTATATTCTCCCAAATCATATACCCCAGCTTTAAGTTCCTGAGACTTTTGGTGAAAACGCCGCTTTTGGTAGTTTTCTCCTTTCTGGAGCCAACCTCAAGTGGCCCTCGATGAACTGCATTTTTTTTTACACTTTTAACATTTTCATATAGTTTGGTCCTAAGAAAACTTTTGACAGTGATGTCTGTGGATTAGATTGGTAAAGACGGAAGGGACAAGTATGTGTGGCTTTATAATCTGGGTGAACTGACCCTTTAAGTGACTCGAGTGTACAAAATAGCATGGCTGCCTCTGAAAGCCCTACATCATGTTTGGGTGACAGTGCGCCGGCTGCCCCTGGATGACTGCTTCAGTCCTGTTGGTCATTACAGCTCCATCTATGTGACTGCAGGCAGATTGAAGTAAATCGCATGTTCCGGGATTGACCTCTGCTGCCCTGACCTTCACCTGCTTCTCTGACCACAAGCTTTAAATCAGCCGCTGCAACCCGTTCACAATACTGACCGTAGGTCCTGAAGAAAAGGCCAGCACACCCATTCACAATGCAGGGACCATGGGCCATGAGAAAGGACAGCGCTAGCCAGGTCATCCCAGGCTCTTTGTAGGAGCCGCAGCTAATGGCACAGCAAGCACTTAAAAGCACAAATACTGCCATTCACTGGTTTGAGCCTGAGAATGGCCGAAAAACACACAATGGTTTTAAAGAAAAACACAAAAGCAACGCCTCCTTAATCAGGATGTAGACTCAACGTGTTGTGAATGACGTCTTTACTCAATCACATGTGATCTATTGATTGGTTTTCAGATACACACAGATCATTAGGTTTGCCTTAAGATCAATTTGTTATCTTCCTTGGCGTTTGGTTGATTGGAGAAAAGCATGAAAAACACCCAGAAACACCTAATTCATTCATTAGATCTGAAATGATATGCAGCAACACAAAGAAGTGGTATCTGACTTAATTTGAAAAAACAACTAAACACAACACTACACACATATTTACAGCACACCGTGACTAAATAGCATGCTCTAAAGCAGGGGTGGCTAACCAGTCACTAATGGCGCTTTTCCACCGCATGCATAGACGTCGATTACGGGGGGGATGGGGGGTACATGTACCCCCCACTTTTCGTCAAGACTCATTTTGTCCCCCCCACTTTTTAAGCCGGACATGGAGTGCGTCCAGCCGTATTAAAACACAGCCAAGGTCTCTCTCTCTCTCTCTCTCTTTCTCTCTCTCTCACACACACACACACACTAGTTTGCACACCAGAGAAAACATGCTCCGAAGTCTCCGCTAGTTTGCACACCAGAGAAGACTGATGCATTTCAATCAGCAGCAGAGAGACAACGGCGAGTGGCTTTAAGTGTCCCGTTGTGAAGTGTAAACTGTAGGGATTACCATCCTCTATGCCCACTAATGACTGTTAATGTAGCGGACACTAACAGCAGCTTGTGTCGCGGCACATGGATACTGACGATGTTGTTTACAGTGACGTGCGGTCAGGGTAGGCAGTGCCTACCCTGGCGCCGTGTGCAAAAAAATAAAAATAAAATAAAATATTTTTTTTATTTAATAAACTTATATTTGTATTATTACTGTTACTGTTAATTATTTCGATCTTTACATGTAATCCGCGATTACTTTAAAAAAGTGTAGACGTTTTGATTCGAAACGTGGCAGTTAGTAAGTTATGCCAAAAAAATATTGTGCCTTTGCTGTTTCCCATTCGTTGTGTACGGTAAAGAATCAGTGCCTTTGCGCCTATTCATTGTGGACGGCAAGAAAAAAGTTTTCGCGCATGCGCACTTGATTCTGTATTATTTAATATGTACGCAAATAAGCATAATTCTTTGTGCCTTTTTTACGTAAATGGTATGCCACATAAGCCTTTACATTACATATCATTCATGGACCAATTAAAATCGAGATATTACTAGACATTTACGCAGCTTAGGCCAACGTCATTACGTTGGCTATGCTCATTCACTTTCGCATTACCCCCGCGGATTTTTAAGTCAACATTGCAGCTGCCGTGCCCGCAGATATTTCAGACTGGAGGAATTTTAACAAATTGGATTACAATTTAAAAAGGAACAGAATGAATAGCAAGAGAAAGGCCTGCGCCAGCCTTGGACGGTGTACAGCAGCAACAGGGACAAACAATGTTCGAGCATTTCAAACGGACAGGTAGCCTACATGAACGGAAGGATGCTAGCTAGCTGTGCTGTCAGTCAGACTGTCACTGGATTACTATCGTCTTGCTTATTTCTACAGCCAGGGAGTCAGATTGGTGAGTCAGGAACTTTTTTGGGGTTTATTTAATAATAAAGTTGGATGAATTGATACCGAGTGCAATCCATTCTGCATTTTATATTCAATTGAGCAGTTGTGTTTTCATTGTTACTGACGGACAAACCTAAGCTCTGCAATGTGGATAAATGGTTACATTCTGATGCTGGACAGGTCCATGGGGAATATGCTACTGGTACTTTATCTATTAAGATAAAGTTTATGGAGTGGAGTTGCCATCAGTTATGCTGTAGTCCTACATAATGATGAATGCTGTCTTTTATTTTTAAGTTGAATAGAAGTAGTACCGGTAGTTTGAATCGGCGAAGGTTTGACTTGTTGCCTTACGTTTTTTCGGCCCTCGGTGTGAGGGACGGGTCCGTTAAGTCGATGGATGCGATGTTTAATAATTTAGACCAAACTACAGTAGGCTACGGGCAAACCTGAAGTCACCGTCGTGACATTTCATATACGTCCCGTCTGTGTGTGTGAGTGAGTGAGTGAGTGAGTGAGAGAGAGAAAGAAAGGGAGGAACTTATTTGAAATCGGCCGTGCGTGCCTGTTTGTTGTTTATTGTTTTTGATTTAACAATATATAGGTTTAGAGAAATCTGGCTTTCAGAACTCAGTGCCTACCCACTCACTGACCTCACCGCACGTCACTGGTTGTTTATCAAGAAGTAATTGAAGCTGATCATGGCTATGCTACTAGCTAGGTTGCCATGGAGACCGAGGCGGAGTAATATTGTTGTGCGACAGTCCAGCCGTGCTTCGGCTCGATGTGCTCAATCGGAACTACCTTCCCAAGCTCCTTTTGTTTACGTCATGTTTGGTTGGGCTACGGGGAGCAGCTAGTGGCTCATATGTCCGCTGCTTTTTGAAAATGCTTTTTTCATCAAATGTGTCAGACATCAGTGTTTTGTATACATTGTATTCATTAGTGAGCGGGTATGCCGTCTTTCAGAACCGTTCATTACCTGCACTAAAGAGAAAAAAAGATGTTTCCTCATTGTCCCCCCCCACTTTTGAAAATGCACTCCAGAATGCCTGTTTGTCCCCCCCACTTGTTTAGCCAAATCGACGTCCATGACCGCATGGTATCAGCTCGACTCGACTCGACTCAACTCGCATTTTTGGCTTTTCCACCGCAATTTCATGGTACCTGGTACCACGTAGCGGCTGCTTTTTTGGTATCGCCTCGCTCTAGGTTCCAAGCGAGCTGAGCCGATGCTAAAAGGTGACGTCGGCAGACGGCCGGCCACTGATTGGCCAGAGAATATTGTCTGGCCAATCAGTGGCCAGAGACTACCGGCTTCATTCTGTTGTTTATTCTCCCCAACTCTCCGGGACTTTTGAGTGTATTTACGCCGCGTGCAGCCTTCTCTGGCTCTCTTTCATTTGATTTGCATCACAGATCTGAATTTATTTTCCATATATTCGCTAAGCTCACCCAGTGTTGGTTGTTGGGGAAGTTACTTATCATACGAGAGGAGACATGTAGGGCAGCTAGCAGCTAGGCTAATAGTAGCCAGCTGGGACAGACATGATAGCGAGCGATTACATTACAAGCCTCGGACTGAACTGATTACCTCAATAAAATATTCAGGCTGAGACACGGCTTGCATTTGAAAACACGTATCCTGAAACAAGCACTAAACAGTCAACTTTATCATGCCCGTGTTTACGTGCATAGGGATGTACGTGACGCATCCCTACAGCTGACTGTGTGGCAGAGTCACACATCGGGACAACAACCATCCCTTTTAATGGCCCGTAGCAATATTCTTCTACTTCTTTTAGCAAACAGATACAAGGGGGGTATTTCTTAAACATTTTTCATCCGTGTTTTTGGCGGTTGGTTCAGTTAATAGTGCAACAACTGCTCGCAATTTCTGCTCTGCTACTTTGCTCCGGAGTAGGCTTTCAGCCCCTTACGACGACCCCGCCCACGTTCAGCAGGTACTATTTGCGGTGGAAAACGACCCGTGCTGCTACCAAAGCAAGTTGAGTCGAGTCGAGTTGAGTCGAGTCGAGCTACATTTGCGGTGGAAAAGCGCCATTAGAGCCACATTTTTTACTGTGCTACTGCATAGAGCCACATCATACACACGAACATCTCCCATCCCTTCCTCACACACACACACACACACACACACACACACACACACACACACACACACACACACACACACACACACACACACACACACACACACAAACACATACACACACACACACAGACCTCTGCTCAGCCACATTTACTGTAAATTAGGGATGCACCAAAATGAAAATTCTTGTCCGAAACCGAAGAAAATCATACAAGTGGCCGAAAGGCCGAAACCGAAAGAGGCTTTTGCAGTTTTGTTTATTTATTTTGCCAATTCTTTCAACATTGCATACATTAAACTCCCAAATGTTCTCCTCAAACATAGCCTACAACTAAAAAGCCACCCTAAATAAATAATAAAACAGTAAACCTTCAAATCTTAGAGTAAAATTAACATGTTACTAGGAATGTGATTTCTAAGGTGGTTAAACATCAGTCTTGGGCAAGCAGTTTAACATTATGCTGCATGAAGCATTGCACTGCGCTGTTTTTCATCCAATTTGAAAAAATGCTCCTTGACTCTGACATTTTCATGCACGCACCTTACAGAACTGCTCCTGCAGCGCGCTCACGAACAGAAGTGGACTCGCATATACGGTTACGTCTCTCTCTACTGCCATTTACTAGTCCAGAGCTATATACTATACACACTACGTTCCACTATTGCCTCTGATGTCCAGCTGGGTGAAAATAGTAGCCAGCCGAGGTCACGACCCTGCTAGGCGCTTCTGGGGGAGATTTTTTTTTACCTTTTTAAAGTGAAATGCATGAATCTGGTGCACTTTGAGAGGAAAATTAAGAGGCTAAATCTGAGGAATTTTGTGTGAACAAATAATTTGGAGACACTGGGTCGGATGAATTAGAAGCTATTGAAGAAAGGCACATGGATTTCCCATAGAAATTTAAATTAGAAATTAAATATTATGCAGGGTCCTCTGGGATGGGCTTGGAGCTCTTTTTCTTTTACGGGACATATTTTTCTGTAATATAATGAATAAATTTAAATGCAGTGAGAGGAACGAAGCAGAAGAACTCTGTTGTCCAGTTAACTTGAACGTGACGTGATCAGTTAACCTCAGATTACCTCCCAGATGAACTGATTCAATTATTAAGCTATTAACTATCTACCAAAACATTGTATTCCTTTTATTGTATGACAATTTACATTCACATAATATGATGTTGATATCAAACACACAAACTAAATAAATAAAAAATTAATTTGGGGGGGCCCCCTGGCAGTCGGGACCCTAAGCAACCGCTCATTTCGCTTATGCCTCGGGCTGGCGCTGCTGACCAGTGACCACTATAAGCGGGTGGGTAACTTGGAGGCAGGCTGTCCTGCCCACCCAATAATACAATTAGAATCAATGCATGGTAATGGTATGTTCTTTAGTATTAATTAATTGTCTGAATTTGATTTGACATTTTCTTGTACAGCGAATGAACAGGTCCGTCCGATACTGTGTCTGGACTTCCACCTAAAAAAAATATATATATATATATATATAGGGGAGAACGGGGGAATCTGAGGCATCGGGTAATGTGAGCCACCCCCTGTATCTAGGCAACGGAAAACATTTGTGGTCATGTGAGATATATGTTTTCAAGCCCCTCTCATTTCCCCATGGCCCTGAAAGAGAGGACCTCATGGTGCTGTGGTAAGCATGTTTTTTTCACCAAAATAGGTATTTTGCATGTAAAAGTAAATTTTCTTGCTGTCAACTTAATCAACTGTTGTGCCAAAGCAAATGTATTCACGGAGAAAAACTTATATCATACGTGTTGATGAACTACCAACATATGAAACCATGTGATGCTGATAACTGAAGATTAGCCTGAAGTGCTAAGAGAGGTACTTTTTTCTCAAATTGTGGTGGTGGGGGAAAGTGAGCCAAATGCTGTGGGGGAAAGTGAGCCACTGTCTCACTTTCCCCCACCATGAGGCACAAGTTAAGTTTAGTCTTAAACATATTTTAATGTAATATTACATAACATATGTTTTATTTTAATGTCATACACATTGTAGAAAAGCCATCATGCCAAGGAAATACACCAGGAAGACGACCTGGGGAAACCACACGGAAAGAGCACCTTCTCCTCTTTCCCTGTAACCTTCAGGGCTGGAATGTAGAGTAGGCCTAGTTGTAGAGTATGACAGGCTGATGTTATAATCCAGTTGGGTCTTCTCCTGTGTTCTGAGTCCCAGGCTGTTCTCGCTGGTTCTGATTTTCCTATGCTTTGACCCCCAAGACACTAGCTGGCTCTAAGGGTCCTGTGTTCTGACCCCCAGATTGTGTTCTAATCTAACTGGTTCTATCTTTCATTTGAATCTTATTTCTTATTAAAACCTTTTGAATTATAATATGTTGTATTTGATTTTGTTCAGAGTTACTTTCAAGTGTTTAGAAAATTAGCTTTGCTTAATTGACCAAACCCCATCATTATTTTACTAGTCCGACATTAGTTCTGGAATGTGTGGCTAGCTTTCAGGATTCTTACTGTTACAATATGTGTTGTTATGGTAGTTTCAGAGTGGAAAAAGTAAGTGGATCAGTTTACCCCACAGCTGGGGTAAAGTGAGCCACATGACAACTTTTTTTAAAACAATCATATTTTCACTGCCCTTTGTCTTGAAAGAATTCTGCTAATGCCCATTTCTAGGAAACATCCTGAATTAATGGGAAATGTGTAAATTTGAGTGATAAATAATTTTAGCTCCCTTAAGGTACGAACACACTGCACAGCGCGGTGCGGCGGTTGGCCGCGCGAATCGCAGGTTCCGCGCCGCGTGATCATTTTGGCTCATTTGTGTCCGCCGCCGCCCGATGACTCATTGAATGTGCACGCCCAGTTTCTTCCCGCTATTTACATCTCTCTCATCATCGTCGTCATCCTCACTGATTTGTTTTTGTTGGGAGCGTCTCTGAAGTAGGCTATTCTGCCTTCATCATCTCTGCCATCGGCCCTTGTATTGGTCTCACTGCACCTCTCACACCTTTCTCCCCGCCACCTGCCACCCAAGCTTCGTAAACACACCCACACATGCGCCCACACACACATACACACACAACCCGCCCACACACACACACACACACGCACATATGTATCCATGGCCGTGCATATAGGCTACACATTCACGCCGGCATATCAACATGTAGCCCAGAGAAAACCCAAACAGATTTTCAGATGTTTAGGGAAATGTTTGGAAGTGTCAGTTGTCGTATTTAGTTTTTATTGTCTCTGCATATTCACTCATCTACATCTTCCCTGGCTTTCTCTCCTTCTCTCTTCTATAATGTGAGTCTATTCCTTGCTCCTTTTACTAAAAGGTGTCTCATTAAACTGCTGTCATACATTTTATCGATGTGTTGGAACTTTCTCTCTCTCTCTCTCTCTGCCTCTCTGTCTTTTCCTTCTTTTTTCCCTTCATCCCTCCTTTCCCGACTGCACCGCCAGCCAGGTTTCACGTGTCTTGTAGCTCAGCAGACTCACCCGAGTGATGTCGGGAGGAGCTCAACGCTGATTGGCTATCGCGGCGCGGCGAAAAGTTCAATATTTTCAACTTCTGCGGCGGCCGCAGCATTCGCGCCGCGCCGCGCCGCGTGATCCGCTCGCCGCCGGCCACCGATTCGCGCGGCGGCGCTCGAAATACTTTGACTTTCTATGTAAACTTGCCGCGCGGCGATGTGTAGTGTGTTGGCACCTTTAGAGGGGAGCAAATATAAAAAGTGGCTCAGATTACCCCGTTCTCCCCTATATATTTATTTATTTATTTATTTTATTGGGTGGGCTCAGCCCACATTTGGGTGGGCACGGCCCACCCTGGCCCCTGGCTGCCGCCGGCCCTGCTTTAATGTGTCTTCTCGGGAACTGAATAAACAAATGCATTCACAGTACACACACGGCCGCATAAAAACACACTTTTTCTTCTACCCGTAGGTTTGTCATTTATGGAAAGATAACGCAGAGAAAGATGGTTCTGTAAAAATGTTTTTATTGTGATTACAATATGGACCAGATCTTAATAATAATAATAATAATAATACATGGAAACGCAATTAAATCACAAATAGACCATTATTTAAATTTGTTTCTAGTCTAGTGGCTTCCAGACATGCACAGTCTTGCTTTTTAAATGTATGGTATCTGGTTGGATTATTGCTAATGCTTGATGATTATTGTGGAAGCGGATGCACAAGCACTAGCTGCATGTCCACTCCTACATTCAGCCAATGAATGCCCCCCACCCCTCCCGATTCTGGTGGGGTTTCAGACTTTGTTAAAATACTGTAATGCAACATCATCATTCATTAATAACCTCTGTGCTTTCAAGTGTGTAGTGTCGGTGAAAACTATTGAATGTTGAAAAAATAACATCCTGGTTGCCTTCCCAGACCAAACTCTGGGCATGTTATTAAGCTGTTAGCCCCTTGGGTTTAAGAATCCAATACTTAGTTCTGCAGCCTGATAAAAATCAATACTGACATCCATGGGCAAAAGCCAGTTCTAATGGTCATAACTTCAGTGTAGAATAAAGCTCATATTAGATTATATTGGTCTCCAGTGGCTATCACCTTGTAGTGATGAAGTGAGAAAAGAGCAAAGATCAGGGCTGTGTGCAGAGGATGAGGAAGTTGACCTGGAAGCTAGGCTAACTCCAGTAATTTGCAGGGCCTGATATTGACTCAGTGATAATTGGTCTGCGGCTTAATGAGCTTAGCTAGCATGACTAGCTCAGATAAATCCTAGGCATTTAAGCTCCTGTCAATATGGAAACTCACACACACTCACATGCACAGAAGCCGAAGCCCATCCATCCCAGCGGATTACCATTGTTGTCACGACAGATTCTCAGATATCTCACCGTGTTGACGAGGGCCTCGAGAGGAAGTGTAGGGGGAAATCTGTGTGTGTCTTTTATGGCTGTGTAGTAACCCACTGTTATGGGTTTCAAGATTCAAGATGGTTTATTTGTCACATGCACAACAATTACAGCAGCAGTCATTGGCAAGGAAATTCTAAAGTCCCAGGCTCCTCTCAACAATGCAATATAGAAGAAGAAAAACACAAGTGAAGAGAGCAGCACCTGAGACACAAATAAACACAACAGTAGTGCAAGGACACAGTACAGATAAAAAGTGTAGAGATAAGGTGAACCATATAAATATAAGATTAAATAAAATTTAGAGGAAATAGAATGCTGCATACTACATTGGGGCCCTGCGGGTAAAAAGAGAACCTTATTACATGTAAATATTTGTTTTGTCTCACATTTTCATCATTATGAAGGTGCGAACCCACTGCACTCCACGCCGGCGTAGGTTGATGTGAGAAACGCGAGTTGCTCGCCGCTTGATCATATTGGGTCATATATGCCTGACGCCGACGTCATGGCTGAAATCAGACCCGTCACACTTACGGTGCAACAACAACCACAGGGTCCAGCTGTGCCAAAAGACAGATGTAGGTACACTGTATAACCAGCGGCAGTCATGGCACAAATAGCATTCAAACAGCATGAAGCACCCCACTCGCAAATACACACATATTAACAGCAATTCCGCAACCTACTAAACACATTAACAACAGCATTGTGTGCTCAGCGGCAAAAAATAAAGGCAGACATCAGCCTACCTGAAAGTGAAAGTGCGCGGTCTGGCGGAGGACAACACCGGTGCTTCGCTGTACTATATTGGAATTCCACACGGACACTGCCGTCAAGTTTGGGTTCATATTATCCTCTGGAACAGCACACAGCTGGGTGAGTTTCACTATGCTAACCGGCGCTACCTTGGCTAAAGTACAACCAACAGCTAAACAGATGCAAAAGACACGATACATAGAATGTATCAGGAAAACAAATGTCCTCACTCTCCCAACGCCGGCCTCATCTTGCAGACCACAGGGCAATCTCAACGCTGATTGGCTATCGCGGCGCGCCAAAGCTAAAAAGTTCAATGTTTTCAACTTCACCGCACCGCAAATGACGCGCGTCTACACGCCGCGCAAAACGCTCGGCGGCCGACGCTTGACGCCGATTCGCGCTTGTTCATTGACTTTGTATGTAGCATGTCACAGTACACCTTACGAAGCTCATCTCCTTATGCTCTGAAGCAGCAGCTGCATGGCACATGGCTTTACTTTAGCTAATAACTGACTGCTGTACTACATAGGTAAAACCTAATGTTTAAGGCACTCAAAAGAATGAGGAGGATAATACAATGAATGTGAAACTGAATTGTTCTTCATTTATATATTTTAGGATCCTATAGAATCTAGTGCTTATGTCCAGTAGCCTAATGTGTCATTGCAACTAGGGAGACTTCTGATGGAGGAAAGCCCATAGGGTTCGTATGAACATGAAGGTTGGGGTCAGCGTAACAACAAAGAAATTCCATTAAATGAGCATTAATGTGTGTAGAGAACTTATTTTTAACACTGAATGCTAGTGAACTTACATTTTCAAATGATAAATAGTTTCACCTGTAGCCCAGGTGTGATAGGCACAGCTGCTTCAAACGTCACTCTGTACTGGCACTGTTCAAACACTGCTGGTTAATAAACCTCATATAGGGGAGAACGGGGGAATCTGAGGCATCGGGTAATGTGAGCCACCCCCTGTATCTAGGCAACGGAAAACATTTGTGGTCATGTGAGATATATGTTTTCAAGCCCCTCTCATTTCCCCATGGCCCTGAAAGAGAGGACCAAGAAAGAGAAAGAGAGAGAGTTTGATAGGTGGTTACTGCAGCAACGTGCACGCTCACACAACAGAGAGAGAAAGAAAAATAAACTTCACTAAACAGGCGCACCGGCTGACTGACGTGACTGCGCTAACTGACAGTTATAATGTCATCCACACTGAATATAACACACCGGTCTCCTCACTAGCAGTTTGCGTAGTATGGAGCCAGGGGTGCGTTCGGATTACACAGTTTATTCAATCAATTCAAAGTAACGCAACACATTTAACGTTCAGTAACGATAACGGCGTTGTAACGACGGAAAAAGTAATTAGTTAGATTACCCTGTTACTGAAAATAAACGCCGTTATTCCCAACACTGGTTCTGAGTCCCAGGCTGTTCTCGCTGGTTCTGATTTTCCTATGCTTTCTTTGACCCCCAGACACAAGCTGGCTCTAAGGGTCCTGTGTTCTGACCCCCAGACTGTAATATAATCTAACTGGTTCTATCTTTCATTTGAATCTTATTAAAACCTTTTGAATTATAATATGTTGTATATGATTTTGTTCAGAGTTACTTTCAAGTGTTTTAGTGTTAACTTTGCTTAATTTACCAAACCCCATCATTCTTTTACTAGTCCGACATTAGTTCTGGAGTATGTGGCTAGCTTTCAGGATTCTAACTGTTACAATATGTGTTGTTATGGTAGTTTCAGAGTGGAAAAAGTAAGTGGATCAATTTACCCCCAGCTGGTTCACTTTACCCCCTTGATTTTTCTGGTCTGTCTCAGTTTACCCCACAGCTGGGGTAAAGTGAGGTAAAATTGAGAAACACTCCTAAAACTTTACACAAGCGAAATGCTAATTTCTGTAGGCACGTCAATGGTGTTTCCATTCATAAACTAGCATTAAGCTAGCAGACTTTTTTCTTCTTCTTTTTAGCCATTGTTTTTTGGCACATGTGGTTGTAGTAGTTACTAATAATAGTATGCAGGGCATTATTTGGGCTCCTATGACACACTGTAATGGGCGTTATGTATACATTTAAATAGGCTAAGGGCTTCTTATTTGGGATTCTGGTTCATCTAACTTAGCAGTGGAGGCTATTCACAGAACTCTAGAGGGTCGGGGGTCACTGAACGATGATGCTGATTGGTCAGCCCGTTTGGAGTCGGGGCCGGCCTGCTTCAGCCCTACTCATAAGCAGGTCCATCCTGAGCGTAGCTCTGCGCAGTAAAAGTGCTTATGGAATAACACAATCAGCACGGCAAGGCGTGGGTCGGCACAGCCAAAAGTGCCAGTGGAAAAATGGCATACAGTACACCCCTCACATTTCTTCAAATATTTCATTATATCTTTTCATGGGACAACACTGAAGAAATTACACTTTGATACAATGTAAAGTAGTCAGTGTACAGCTTGTATAACAGTGTAAATTTACTGTCCCCTCAAAATAACTCGACACACAGCCATTAAAGTTCACATATTATGCTAAATGCACTTTTTAAATGTGTTCTAACATATCCATGGGTCCACGGTGTGCCTAGAGACTGCCAAAATATATAAAAAAATAACAATCTCTCCTGTTCTCACTCTCCCCCTTTCTGAAACCCCCACCCCTCCCCCCAATATACTCCAGTCAGAATGTTCCCCTTTTCTGACCTCACAAACTGGAAAGCCAGAAGCTTCCACTGTGCAGCCCACACCCCTATTTCTTATTGGTCCACGGCCCTGACAGACAGAGGGCAAGGCGTATCTGGCTTCGCTTCCGGACAGGGGGCGGGGGCAGCTCAAAGATTGTATATTTACGAGGGGAGCTGCTGCTCTTTTTAAAAAATAGGCCATTGTAAGATTAGCTGAACATCAGCATAGTACAATAAATTATCTGAAAGTTTTTTTCAGCAAACAATGAAAGAAAAACATATTAGGGACCACTAAGACCATATAATATGGTGTATAATAGTACCGACAAGTGTATAATATGGGAGCTTTAAGTCCCACAACACAAATTGTAACACTGCCTCATATTCAACTTCAACGAAAACGAGGGAAAAAATCACCCCATGGAGATCATGTCAACATATAATAATGGCAAAGGCCACAGGGGAGACATCCATCGACGTGGATTGTGCGTGAGGCATAGCAAAAGTATTGGAAGTTAAAGTGCATCAAAAACAAGAGGTTATATTCCCACTACCCAGTACAAATGAGTCTTACAACCTTAATATTCAACCATTTGGATAGAAAAGAGTAAGTGTGCTTATAGAAGTTAGGATGAATCTGCTTGGACCAAAGAGTTGGCAAACCGTTCAGCATCAGCCGGAGAGTCAAACGACTTTGTTGTGTTGTTGAAGTCGACCTGGAGCTTGGCTGGAAAACGCAGAGAACACTTAGCGCCCGCTTCGGTTAGCCGTTTCCTCACGCTGTTAAAGGCCTGTCGCTGTGATGTAACCTCTGCTGTGTAGTCTGGGCTTATGGAGACCCTCTCACCATGGTAACGCAGGGGTGCTTGTTGACGACTGAGCCGTAGTATGTTGAACACGTCCCGATCATTGTGGACCTTGGCGATGATGACCCGCGGCCGCTCGTTAGGCTGCGGCTTGGGCCTCAGGCTACGGTGGGCTCGGTCAATTTTAACAGGCCTGCTGAAGTTGTCTTGGCCGAGTAACTCCGGGATCAACTTAGAAACAAAGTCAGTAGGGCTGCCCTTCTCTTCACCTTCTTTAATGCCCACGATTCTGAAGTTGAGTCAGCGGGAGCGGCCCTCCAGGTCATTCACTTTAGCTTTGAGGAGACCATTAGCCACCTGTAGCTCGTCGCATGTAGCTTCCAGCGTTGTGATGGGGCCATCCGCGGCTGACAAGGCCTCGTCGAAATCCCCGAAGCGAGCTTCATTTTCGTGGTGTTTCTTTTGAAGCGAGGACAGGGAGCCTTCAATTAAGTTGATGCGGCTCCAGGGAAGTCTTTAAGTCATTCACTAGAGATGTGACTTTAGCTAGCTCCGCTCCATGGAGAGTGATGGCGGCTAATATAGCTTCGTTGCTTGAGTCCATTGGGTCCGGCTGGCTATTAATTTTCTTGGGCATTGTGACATCAAAACACCACCGAGAGGTTGAAGAAGAGCTTATACGGCGTCCGAGCGGAAAACAATTCCGAAGTTCATTGTTTTATCGATAAAATGAAGGAGATGGCACGCAGCACTCGAAAAACACGTCTACACCATTACTGCGCACGAGCGCCCCCCAATGTGTCACTTTTTCAATTATGAAAAAAACAAGAATCAAGTGAGATACCTCAAGTCATTTATCAAGTTAAAACCCTAAATACTGCTTCCAGCTTCTCAGATGTAACAAACAATTTTTTCTGTTTAACATTGTAATAAGAATGTGTCAAAACAAGCAGTTCAAGGCTCAAGTAACCTGAGATGGGTATTATTTATTTCATTCCATTTGACATTTTGTAGACCAAAAAATATATATTGAAACATTAATCAATGGACTAATCACTTATGAAAATGACATTAGCTGCAGCTATATTTTAACCAAAACATGGTATGGCCACTGTTTGAATGTGGTTTCCCATCAGTGGTTAAGGTTCAAAACCCACTAAGCCTAAAGGAGGATCAGTGTTGAAATAAAAAAGTGAGAGAGAGAGAGAGAGCACGTTGTTAGCAGGACATACAAGCGTGATAAATTTCTGTTCGCCTTTTGTCAGTGAATACGTCTGGGCCCATATGCTGGACTACAAAGCTACGTGAAAGCAGCGTTTAAAAAGCCAGGCCTACCACATTAAAGCCTATAACAATCTGTGTTCATGGTAAGTTATCACTCTCAATTAATCACCTTCCACAATGGGATTTCTGATGTGTTCAAGCCCCCTGAAAGCTGCAGGTCAGGCCGAGGGCAGACTGACTCTCTGTTCCCCATTCTCCATCCCCTCCCTCCCCTTTCACTCTATCACGTCTCTCCGCCGCCGCTATGAAGAGCCGCGACATTTTTCTTATTTCTCAAGCTGAAAGAATGACAGAGTCAAGCATCCCACACTGCTAAACAAACAGGGAAAGATAGATGGAAGTGATGTGGGCCTCTGTATTCTGACTGACTGACTGACTGACTGGCTGGCTGGCTTACAGCCGTTCTGCCTGATTCAAACCCCTCCCTGCTCATTGCACTGGCCTGTGTTAAGCCTATGAATGGTCATTGTATTGTTAGGGCTTTCCCCATTCCTGCACAGCTGAATGGGTTTAACCACTGGTTTAGATTCAGTTACACGGTTTTGCTTGAAAGTGTCCCCCTCCCACCACTTTGGACTCCATGGTTTCCTTGGCTGACCTGTTTAGAAGCTGCTGTGGAGATGTCATGTTGCCCCTCCCATGGGCTGCACCCGACATTCACTTTGATAGGTAACAAAAAAATGACTTGGGATGGGATCAAACCAATGGCTCTTTTTCAACCAACAATGAATTGCCAATCAATGGTGGAACGTAACAGTGAGGTGATGGAGGACTTTGAAATGGAGGATGCCCTGATTGACTTCCTCACCATATATGGGACAAGCATTGATGGAAAGTTAAACAGACCTATACAAATATATATATATATATATATATAGTTATATATATATATATATATATACAGTGTGTGTGTATATATATATATGATGTTCTTTCTTTTTATGTGATCACCATGAGGCTGGTATTATCAGTCTTTTAGTTATTATGTCCTATGCCTTTAACTCACTGTAACATTGTGACACACAGCTGGTCAATGAATTAACTGAAATAAGTTAGACAGAGAGTTAGGCACTTTCTTAGTGGAAGTCAGAATGACCTCAGGGAATTTCCCCAAACAAGTTGTTTGTTATTTCTTCAGGAGTGAAGAAGAATGCACTTTCACACATTCATTGCATTGAATGTTTTCAGCTCAAGTGGAGTGGAAACACTTCCTGCTTGATTAACATTGTTCTTAATCAACCAGGAAGTCAATGAAGACTCAGGGAAGTGTAAGTGTGGGGGCAGAGGGAGTGTTGGTGAATCCATTTTGCCGTCTCTAATGTCAAGCTCTTTGAAGATGAATTTGAGGACGATGAGTTTCCTGGAGTGCTTTCTCTCCCTGGCCACGTCACAGAAGAGATGCAGAGATTCTATTCATCATGAGAACGTCGGGGCTTAACAATGGCTACGCCTGACAGCTGACCGTTCAATCTAACAACACAGCCCACATGAAGACTTCCATCAAACATATCGCATGCAGAAGGTTGATGTTTTGGTTCAATCTTTGTACGGTCATTTGTTCTGTTTTACATAAGATTCTTTAAATCCCCTGAATACAATAATCAGTGAACAATAGTGAACGTTGTACTGCTGCCAGTGGTTGACTGCTAGTCAACCTGTAGCTCAGCCATGCCGTTGTGATGCACAACACACAGAGGAATGCCAGCAAGGCCATGTAAAGGACTTCTCTGTGTGGCCACGCACGCACACGCACACACACACACACACACACACACACACACGCACACACACACACACACACACACACACAATCAATCAATGTGATGCAGAACTTCCTACACATTTAAGGCCAAGATAAAACCAAGCAAGTGTTTGTTTGTACGCTTGTGTGTATCTATGTGCATCGGTATGGTGTACAGATATGCAAGTGTTGATACATAGAATTGATATCATGAAAATGAGAAATTAGTCTGAAGGAAACATGTAGTTTTGAGTTTTGATTTTGATTTCTGACCTGTTAACATTGTTTAAGGAAGTGGAGTGGGATTGAACAAGTTTTTACTTCTTCCCACCCCTTTTCAAATATGGTGTGGCATTTTTATAGAGTGCTTGGCGGCCTTATCAGTGCAGGAGTCACTAGGGCTGACTCCTGTTGATGCATTATTATTATTGTATTGTTGTTGCATATTTGAAATAAATCATTCATTCATTCATTCAAACCAAACAATCCTATATACACCTCTTTAAACGGATGCCACTGTGAAACTATATTTGGAAGTCACATGCCCCCTGCTATGTATGTAGGACTTTTCCAATATAAAATGGTCATAGCAGACATACACAGCTTGGTTCATTTTAAGCTCCGGACCAACTCACCTCAAATTGAATTTATACACCAGAGCGTGAGACTTTCCTTAAAACAGAAATGTGTACACATGTGAACACAACATCTACGTCAGTCCATTTCCCCTCCAGTCCCCTGGTGCGTTGCAATAGGACAAGCCTATAATCAATTAGTGCTTCTCTCTTGATGTGGCTGTCAATTAGGCCGGCCAGTGATTGGAGATATGACTGCTTTATAACCTGGGCCAGCTGCGTCCTACATTACTAACAACTAGTAACCTAATGACAAGGACTTTTACATGACATTTATTAGACAGAGCACAACATGCTAGCAGCTCAATCAAAGCAGCACTGTGTTGACTCTGGACCTGTTGGATTCAATCTGCTGCTAAACCACTTAAGTTTTAAGTTTTATTTGTGCAGATAAACAAGATTAAAATGGCAAACAGATGCGCATAGACATACATAGATGCACGGGTGGGGCAAAAGAAACCCTGAGGGGCTTATAAAGGATGTCCACCTAAACATTAAAATACAATAAGATAAGGTAAAGAAATAAAGTAAAAGAAAAAGACAAACAAAAATCAAATTAAAAGATAAAACAAACACTTCATTCCATGTTGTAATGTTGTGTCGTCAACCCGGTGTGGAGTCTCCTGTGGCAAGTAAAGAAAACACTACTATGTGTTAAGTACACCTTGGACAATTCCTTTATTATAATATTCACATTTTCAAGTGTGTATCAAGTATTTGTTTAGGCTGCTTCATAATATAAATTGTAATTAATACCTCAAGCCATATCCAGGGTTTAGCAGGTTTTGTATAATTGACTTACTAGAGAGACATCATGAGGCATCGGTGATATGTTTGAGAAGCCCATCCACCAATTTGACACTAAAGGGTCATGAACTAAGTTAAAGCCACTACGAGTAAGTCGGCACGTTGGCGACACCTTTGAACAAAAGCGGTAGTATCATTACGACGCCAGCTGTCGTGAAGCTGTTTTCTAGCTCGTGCAGGGCGTTCAGATTCAAATAATCAGGAAGCAATATGGTGCGTGTCCGTGTGTTGAAAGCAAAGTGTGAGGGCACCGGACTCTTTTCGGCTCCGTGAGTCTATGGGTGACACAGCATCAACTAATGCCAGTAAGTGCTAAACACACCTGATTGCAATGAGTTGATGCATTGTCACCTCTCACGGAGCTGAACGAGTCCGTGTCCCCACACAAAGCGAATGAACGAGAGATGGCAGTTAGTTAGAATGGATCACAATGAGGTAATGTGTTTATGTTGTAAATAATGACTATTTCAGATGAATAATGGTCATCTGATGATGCTGGTGAGGCAAAGTAAACTTTGTTTTAGTAGGCTACCGCTCATTCATTTAGGAGTAAACACTGCAGTCTACGTTCGCTGCGTGAAATTGTGTATACGTTGCTTGGCAACGCCCTCCCGCCCGACTATCACTCTCCCTTTTCGCTTTTCTTCATTGCATTTTCTTTTTTTTCTTTTATGGTTCAGCCCCGTTATCAGTCATTATGACGACAAACAACTGTCTCAAACAAGGCTCCCGCTCCCCTTCCCTCACCTGGAGGGATAGGCTTCTCAAATCGCGTAACTGCGCCACACTGAAATCTGTGACCAATACGGATATGTGACCATAGAGCATGCACGCGTGAACCGAAAATCGGACTGGGTGTACGACCAGATCAAATGCAGTAATAAAAACTATATAAAAACGTCTTTCTTTGCACTGATGGTCTCGTTTGCTGTTAAAGGTAATTTATGATTATGAGAAGAAACATGAGGCTGTTTAAAAGATATTTAAAAGTTACTCGTTGCCGCTTTAAGTTATTTATTTGTCAATGAACACACACATAGATTCAAACAAGGTTACCCACACACAAGGTTACCCACACACAAGGTTACCCACACACAAGGTTATTGAAATGTGTCTTTTTCTCATATACGTTCCTGTAGTCATGTTTTCATTGTAAATAGACCGGCAATGGATGGAAACCAATTGATCTTTGGACAATGAAAAAAGTGTCAGTTACAGTGTGCTTTTGAAAATGTTCAGTTATAATTGACTCATTGCAAAAGGACTTTAAACTGTTTGGAGGTGCTGTAGGCAAACTAATCAAGAACGTTTGTAATAATCTTCAAAGGTAAACAGTTGAATAATGATAATAAATAAGAATTTGCTTAGGCCTACATATCAGCTTTATGAAGGTGTCTTAACTGTTTTGTCACTGGCTACTTTAACTTGATAACTCTAGAACTTTTCTGACATCAAAAGATCAAAAGATGTATGACTGAGTGATCGTTGAATAGTTTTTATACAAAATAGTTGGAGTTTTTAAAAGGCTTTGCGTGTCCTTCAGGCTTCTCTCTCTCTCTCTCACACACACACACACACACACACA
Organism: Ammodytes marinus; assembly: GCF_949987685.1. NCBI lineage: Eukaryota > Metazoa > Chordata > Actinopteri > Uranoscopiformes > Ammodytidae > Ammodytes > Ammodytes marinus. The sequence goes on from NC_137213.1 coordinate 4,859,008, forward strand.
CACACACACACACACACACACACACACACACACACACACACACACACACACACACACACACACACGGAGTGGGCCTCCATGGATACGGACTTTACGGTATATTTTACAGCCTGTTGTAGCAGCTCCGGAGGGTTTCCTACTTCACGTCTGCCT